>NC_083623.1:8502032-8819532 GCF_963584025.1 Labrus mixtus | reverse complement strand
CGTGCTCACTGCATCAGTAGCTCGTGTGTCTGCATGCCCGGAATTCCATTCATGGGCCTCTTAAAATTCAGAAACCCCTGCTAGAAATGCAATTATATTCAATATTGCTCTAACTACATGACGGTCCGGTTTGAATGCCAGAAAGAACGCCCACTTGCCCTCCACGCTCAAACCCCCCCCCCCCTTTCCTTTTTCCAAATCAGCTTCTGAGAGCCCCGTCCCTTCCCCCCAGCCGCATAGTGAATTGTGGTCAATTTGAATGATCAACTGAAGACAATCTGGGAGCCAATGGATGTCACAGGGAATATCAGGCTGTAATGAGCTGCACCAATACAGCATCGACTATATGTGTGGGATAGTCGATTTGATTTTCACTCCTGTTTGCTTCTATTGTTCCCTGTGGCACCCAGAAACCAGAGAAATTAAAGTGTTCTGTCTTTGCTTTGCTAGGCTCCACTCTGGGAAAGGTTGTACCCTGCTACGCTAAGCTAAACGCTTCTGTTCAGCTCCGTGCTGTGCTTGGCTCTATGTCATTAGCTGCTGTTGCATCCGATGCAGCATAAGCACTGAGCTCATCTCATCGGTTCTCAGCCACTGGTTTTCCACTTCAGAATGCTTCCGAAGGGGCTATAATCTCGCTGACATAATGGCGTCCACTCGGATCAATAGCCAAATGGCAGAGCAGATCAATAGCTACCATACTGTACAATAACGTGGCCTGAGAGAGGCAGGAGTGGAGAGATTGCAGCAATTGCATGTGTGACTCTGGAAACTCTTTGAAAATATACTCCTTAATTATGGATCAAAAATGCCAACCTTGTTAACGGGCTATGTATTATAGATTGCTGCATGATCTATGCTAATGTAAGCACAGCAGTGGGAAAGAAAAAAACTGGCAACACTTTGCCTGCTGGCTTGCTTGCTTGCTCTCTATAATCTCTGCACATAGAAATGCACACTCACACAGGGTAGATGCAGAGGAAAAGTATTAATGATAAAAGGTGTAAAAGTTCATTTAAAGCTCCTGTGAGGAACTTCTGCTTTGAATTGATTATGCTTCCCCCCCCTGCAAACATCGACGTATGTCTCATCCTGTCCTTGCTAATCTCGTTCAATTCATGCATAGGTAATGTTTTTTGACGAAAAAATGTCACCCTGCTTCCTTGCAATGGTTAATTGTATCACTCACTGAGAATATTTGCTGTTGAAACTGTAAAAACTCAGTTTCTAAAGAATGCTGTCCACAGCCTTATCATGACAACTCCCCAGCTGAAGCAGTTACAGGAATTGAATATAACTGATTAGAAATGATCAATCTTGTCGCTGATGGTCTGGTTTTGCTTCTGTAGGTCATCAAGAGGCATCCAAATTAATATCAGTCTGTTTCAAAACCAGCCATACACTTTTCACAGGAGCTTTAAATATAGAAAAACGTGATTTGTCAAAGAAAGTTTTCACTCTTTGAACGTGAGAATGACATTTGCAAACATTTTAAAGCCTAAAATCCTTGTTGCCTTCTCCTTGATACATAAACCAGAGTTGTTTTATTTTTATTTTACAAAATGTAAGGAAGAAAGAACATCCACATACCACATCTAACCTATTTAATAACCAGTCTCTTTGCTTCCCCTTAGGAGCTAGAAAATTCATTAGTCAACCTTTTATCCAGGCCGAGCCAAGAGAAGTCTGAGATAAAAACGTTCATTCTCAATTTAGGAAGGCAGCAAAGGAAACTTTTCTGCAGTTTTATCGGGTAGAAAACAGCCAGAGTTTTTCACTTTCTACATTAAAGGCCCCTGAAATTATCCACCTGTTTGAAATGTTTTTCTCTGCAGCTTCCTCAGAGATGATATTATGCACCGAAAAACAGCATCATGGTTTTGGTAGAAGAAAAGAAAACAAATTGGAGAGGTAACTAGGTAAGGGTCACAGCTAGAGCTCGGTGACTGCTGCTATTTCCAACAGAGAAGCAAATTACCCAGAATGGAAGATAAGAAGTTTATCTTTCTGTCGGTACAACACGGAGAGAGCCGATGCGTGATTAGATCCAGCTTTAATAGAATCACTGCCACCCTCAATGGCAGTTTCCCTGTCGGAGGGCAATTTGGCAAACTGCTCAGCATCTCATAAAGCAGAGATGCAATAGCATCACTGGACATTGATAAATCAAAGGCTTCAAAAGCAAGAGAGTTGCTGGAGGAGAAAACAAAATTGCAGATTAGAATTCTGACCAATCACTGCCGGCGTTGATTAAGATGAGTAGGTGTTATGGTGTCGTAAAATTCTTCTGCACGGTGGTTCAAGACTTTTCCTTATCATTGTTTTGACCGAGGCTATTTTTTAGCCCTTGGCTTAGCTAATTTGCATTTATGGAGGACTGTTGACAAGAAGAAAAAAAAAAAAGAAGGGTTGTAGCAGGAGCAGAATGCAAAGATTCTCCCGTGCACGTGTGAAATGTTTGGTATGTTATTACTGCGCATGTCACCATAGGTATCTCAAAATACAAACAAGAACACCCAAAGCTTTCTAAACAGTCACCTACACAGTTACAGCAACCCACACACACACTGCCACACAATGAAGACCATGCTTTAAAAAGCGCGTGGCTGTGCGAGTATATGGCGGTGAAATATTGGAGTCATTGCAGGCCTGCAGGCATGCAGTTATCAGGGATACAGAACTGATGGGAAATCAATCAGCTCAAGTGGAGTGGCCTGGCCTGTGGTAAGGAGATGAGCCTTGTCTTCTCCAGCCGCTCGCCTTGAATTCAGCAGCTTCCTGTTCTAAGCACTGAACTGAAACATACACCCATTTACTGCACGCATGTATGAACATGTGTACCTCATATCTATCTATCTATCTATCTATCTATCTATCTTTCCGTCCATCCATCAACCTGGTGTGCTTGATTTCAAGACTCTTCATCTGAAATATGTCCCTGCACATTGCCTAGTGTGACCTGTGTGTGTTTTCGTGACATGCTGCAGTCATGTTAGGAGTGATGATCTTGTCATGTGGGGGCATGTTAAGGGTCGGACAAGTTATTGCAGTTATAAACCACGGCCATGACCTTTCTTCAACTCTAACACAGTATTAACTGTGGACACAGAGCTACACAGACCCTACATCTCACAGGGATCAAAGAAAGAACCAAAAATGTGTTGTTTGCACATCATCAACTGTATTTAAATGTAAACGACACATTTGCACTTTTTTGTACATATGTCCAAAAAAAGTCCAAAATCTAAGAAAATATTCATACTTTGATTTAACATTTCTAAAATATTTCCTTAAATTCAGTAAGTACTTTTCCCAAGAGCCTGTTGCAGTATCTAGAGACACGTAGTTCTCTTGCCAATGTAACTTAATTAATGATTGTTGTTTATTTTTACATCACTGTGCAATTTTTACAATCAAACACTTCTATTTCCTGCTTTCTAACAGTTGCTTTTTACATTGAAAGAGTGTAAAGTGGTATTAATGGAAGTTGTAAGGGGGTAGAAAAAGTCACTTTTTTCATACGATAATGATGACTTGTGGATCTATCCATCTACAATACAGTTGCAGGAAAAAGTATGTGAACCCTTTGGAATTTCCTAGTTTTCTGCATAAATTGGTCATAAAATGTGTTCTGATCTTCATCTAAGTCTCAACAATAGACAAACACAGTCTGCTTAAACTAATACCACACAAACAATCATGTGTTTTCATGTTTTTGTTGAACCACAACATGTAAACATTCACAGTGCAGGGTGGAAAAAGTATGTGAACCCCTAGGCTAATGACTTCTCCAAGAGCTAATTGGAGTCAGGAGTCAGTCAACCTGGAGTCCAATCAATGAGACGAGATTGGAGGTGTTGGTTAAAGCTGCCCTGCCCTGTAAAACACACACTCCAGTTTTGAGTTTGCTACTCTCAAGAAGCATTGCCTGATGTGAACCATGCCTCGCACAAAAGAGCCACTGCTGTCCAAGAAAAATATTGCTGCACGCATTGCTTGATGTTTGCAGAAGAGGACCTGGATGTTCCACGGCACTACTGGCAAAACATCCTGTGGACAGATGAAACCAAAGTTGAGTTCTTTGGAAGGAACACACAAAACACTATGTGTGGAGAAAGAAAGGCACAGCACAGCACAGCACACCAACATCAAAACCTCATCCCAACTGTGAAGTATGGTGGAGGGGGCATCATGGTTTGGGGCTGCCTTGCTGCATCAGGTCCTGGACAGATTGCTATCATCGACGGAAAAATGAATTCCCAAGTTTATCAAGACATTTTGCAGGAAAACTTAAGGCCATCTGTCCACCAATTGAAGCTCAACAGAAGATGGGTGATGCAACAGGACAACGACCCCCAAAGCACAGAAGTAAATCAACAACAGAAGACAATACGCCTTCTGGAGTGGCCCAGTCAGAGTCCTGACCTCAACCCGATAGAGATGCTGTGGCATGACCTCAAGAGAGCGATTCACACCAGACATCCCGAGAATATTGCTGAACTGAAAAAGTTTTGTGAAGAGGAATGGTCCAAAATTCCTCCTGACCGTTGTGCAGGTCTGATCTGCAACTACAGGAAACGTTTGGTTGAGGTTATTGCTGCCAAAGGAGGGTCAACCAGTTATTAAATCCAAGGGTTCACAAACTTTTTCCACCCTGCACTGTGAATGTTTACATGTTGTGTTCAATAAAAACATGAAAACATGTAATTGTTTGTGTGGTACTAGTTTAAGCAGACTGTGTTTGTCTATTGTTGAGCCTTAGATGAAGATCAGAACACATTTTATGACCAATTTATGCAGAAAACTAGGAAATTCCAAAGGGTTCACATACTTTTTCCTGCAACTGTATGTGCATTCATCTCTGTTCTATCCAAACATCTACCTACTTGCCAACCTTTGTCTGTATACATTTAGTTTTGTGTTTGCTCAGCTCGGTGTAAAGTGGGCGATGCAGTGAGAACACAAACAGCAAACAGATCTGTTGCATCTTTGTGTCAGCCTCATATCTAATTCATGCACATTATGGTCGCTCACCAGCTGTGTATATGCTATGAGCGCTATGAGGTGCAGTGGTAGCAGCTTGGCCCAAGCTGAATCACACACAAAAAAAACACAAACAGGGTAAAGGTAATGTGGTGTAGCTAGAGGCTGTGGAGGATTAAAGTGTCCATAAACATTACTGTGCCACATTATACTACAGAGACCGTTTCCTTTATAATGATTCTAAATAGGAATGTAAACCCATTTTCGTGCAGAGCGCTCAATGGCTTCATCCTGACGGGAGGCAGATACATGAGGTGTGTGTGTGCGTGTGCGTGTGTGTGTGTGTGTGTGTACGATCCATTTACATTTTCACATTTTACAGAAGCTGTTACAGGAAACAGCTTATACAACAAGTGTAACTTCACCAGCTTAAGCAAGCGGGCTGTCGGCGTACAAGCAGCCACATTAATCTATCGGAATGTGTGTGTGTTTGGATGTGTGTGTTTGTGTCTATGTGTGGTTGTGAATTCATTTGTGCATACATGCTATCATGCATAGCAGGGGTGTCGAAGTAGTGCTCCTGTTCCTGCTATGAGATACTGCTAAATTAGATGAGAAATAAACCGTCCTGCTTGTTTTTTGCTCCTGTTTGCATGTGTTTCCCTCACATATCCATTTTCTCTCATCATAACTGCAGGTGTGTGCACCTGTCCAGATGGTAACTGTATGTAGTGTTGCTTGTGTGAGTGCATCATGTATGCATGTATACGACCTTTGAGTGTTTTCTTCTTCTTGTCTGGGAGAATACGGTATTTGTGCATTTGTGTAGGAATCTGTGATTTGTATGTGTGTGTGTGTGTGTGTGTGTGTGTGTGTGTGTGTGTGTGTGTGTGTGTATGTTTATCAGACATGCTCTTTTAAGCTGGAAAGTCTTTGTGCATTTCTGAGTGGGTAGGAAGCACCCTTCTCCTGACAGCTGTGCAGTAAATAACTTCTAAAAGGAGAAGAAAATCATCAGATCATTTCAGAGTAAAAAATGTTACTATATTTGTTTTTAACTTCTCTGGCTCTGAAGTTCTATGAGTCGACCGTAGTGAAAGCTGCAGATGTTGGTGACATATTAACGGAAAAGTCAATGAGGAAACATAACAAACACAGATGCTTCTGTGCAGCACATGAGGTCACTGCAAAAACATTTGAGCATGAAAATGATGTGGAAAAAGCCTTTGTAACGATGCATTTCTCATAATGAAACTGCCTATGAAACGGTTTGTTTAGAGAAGACTTTAGAACATTTCTTCCACCCACTTAATCCTACAGTTCTGAAAATGTCAAAATCACTCAAATTGGAGCTGCATTAAGTAAAACCAGCGAGCGAGAGAAGGCAGCCGGCACGAGTCTGTCGCTTCACTTACATGGCTCACTCCTCTCGCTGAGGAATATTTCAAAATGTAACCGTTCAACCATGGCGCTGAACTTAAGCTGACAGAGCTCTGCCAAACCGCTCACCTGAAAGTTACGATGTCACTCGCTGCCACTGCTGCTGTCACTACTTCTGCTCAGATATTCAATTCAAAATGCCTCCACACAACCGAGCATCCACCTGTAGAGTCTCAAACTATTTCAGCGTTGAGGAGGGGGGGGGGGGGGCGGTCGGTCTAATAATAGTCACCCCTATCCTGGCGGTGCTGTACAGAGTGACAAGTTTGAAGCCTAGTTGTCAAACATATTCATGGGAAAGATTCCATATAAATTAATCATCAGTGTTAGGGAGGTTATTTTAAATGAACAGCTTTAAAAACTTTTATTTCCAGAACTACAGCAGCGCTACCACGAGGAGAAAAGTTCAGTAATCTAAAGCAACTGAGCAGCAGTAGTTCAAACTCAAACTCTGCATGTGGTACAAAAGTATAACTTTGCTTTAAAGCAGATAAACAGTTCAATTCATGGGAAAGTGTGAGGAATGTCAGCCCTTCTATTCTATGAAGTATTCATCGATAGGTCAACTGGGTGTCCATTCAGCAGTAGTTCTCAGTAAGACAGGTTCATTCCAATTATGACATGCAACAGCTTCTCTGGACATTTGTTAATGAATGGAAAAAAAGGTTTGTCAAACTGTTTCCTGGAACATACCCGAGACGTTTACCAGATCTAAATCAAGAATGAACATCTTGGCTTTTTGGGACAAAAACAATACTCTTATGTTCGGTGTAAACAAACTTTATTTTGTATGTCCGATTACAACCAAAAAGTAAAAAAGAAACTATATTTTACATTTCTACTAGTTTCTATTAGTAGTATTGATTATCTAGTTTAGGCTTGGTAAAACAGTCATTAGTCAGCGATGATCTTTTATCACATTTGCCGCAACAAGAACTTTAGTGAATTGAACCAATTTGAGATTACGGAGCGAGAGATATCTCTCTTATGTAATTCTGTGATTCAGTGATATGAAAGAGTGTATTTAGTGAATGGTGAACATAGGTCAGCTATTGTACCAGTGACTTATACAAAATAAACACTTAGAATAATAATAGTGTTCTGGAGACTCATGTAGTCCAGTGAAATATTAAAAACACTTTTTTTTTACTTAAAGTTGTCGCCCATCTGTACAGGGATTCATGACTTTCGGGTCTTGCCAGTCATAGTTTACATTTTATCAAACCTACCTGTGGCAGGCATTTTCTTCTGATGTCATGTTCAGAGTAACTCAAATGTTGCTATATCAGAGCCAAAACTGGCTTTCAGTCAATTCCTTGCTAACATTGCTGCTAGCTTGCTAACATTGCTGTTTACCATATCATTACTGCTAGTTTGTTGACTTTGCTGTAAGCTTGCTACAGTAGAAAATGATGCCAGTATTTGTAAAACTTGATGTAAGCTAGAAAGTAGTTGCGTAATAACATGCTAATGTCTTACCGTAGCAATATAATATGACCTGACTTTTGCTAGCTTTTCATTAACAGTAAGAGACAAAATGAAAAACTTGGAAAAACTAGAAAAAAAATTAGAAACACCCGACTGGTCCAAATGTAAAATGTGATGACAGTTTACAGCTTTTGAGCTTGCAAACCTGAGGATGTGGAACATCAAAATTTGATAAATGACAGGAGCTATGACATTTTCTATTCTGCCTTTTCCCCTCACTGCTCTGTCAGATTGTAAGTGACAGCTAGGTTTAAATCAGGATCCCCGGTGACAGGAGGTTCTTGGCCTTCAGGTGGCCCTGCCTTAACACTGCAGGCTGGCTTTAAAGCAAGGCCAATGAGGGAAACAAGCTGATGTGTAAATCATCCCGACATATCTGGATGCAAAGTGTTCAGCCTGTTTTGTGTGTGTGTGTGTGTGTGTGTGTGTGTGTGTGTGTGTGTGTGTGTGTGTGTGTGTGTGTGTGTGTGTGTGTGTGTGTGTGTGTGTGTGTGTGTGTGTGTGCGTGTGTGTGTGCGTGTGTGTGTGTATGCTCTTGTGTGAGTATAAAGACTTCCTCAAAGAGGGAATCTGTGCCACTGTGTGTGTATGTGTGTGTGTAATGAATGCAATCATTTCTCACCATATGTCCGTCTAAGCAGCTGCATGCTGCTCAGACTGATTATGGCATGGTCCAGTAAATAGAATAACAATATATATGTGTGTGCACATATGTGACAAATTCAGCCCAGCTGGAGGACATAAAAATATGATCATAATTTCTAGAACATATTGTGCTGACCGTAACCCCTCGTACTGTTTATCTATTTACTAATGGACAAAAAGTAGCCACGGTGAAGGTTATATGAGCTAAAGCACTGTCCAGGCTGAATGCATTCAGTAGATAATAAGGGGACGTCATTGAGCTCGTCCTCTAAACATGCCTATTAATGCAGATTAAGGGTGTTTCTTTAGAAAATATATTGTTTAGACAACCTTTGGGGAAAGTGCTTGCAGTGCTGTGCAGGTGTAGCTGTGTGTAATTACAGTATATGTGTTCCCTTGTAATTAAGTAAGGCCCACAGAGGCAGCACCCGAGCTTGTCTAGGCTACATGTGCGGTGCTCAAAAGCACAGGCTCTCATGATTTAATTACCGTACAAGCACATCCACACAAACACACAGAACAGTGAGCCAATAGAGCATGTCTCACACTCTCTTGTGCCGTTCTCTGTATTCCCCTCTCGTTTGTCACTTTCCGGCCTTTGCCAGCCCTCCGCAGATTCACTGGCTTTGTGAGGTGCAGAAGAAGGTGGCCACCGTGGCAGAGAATTAACCTTGCTGTATAGGGCCATCTGACCCATCTGTAGGACATTATTGCCTGTGTGTTGTACGTTTCAGCCCAGTGAGCCCAGTAACTATTGCATCAGCATCGATACAGATCAAGCTTGACATGGGGGGAGGGGTCGGACTCCCTCGGCCAGGGCTGGTGGACTGGTAGTTGTTGCTTCAGTGAGTTAGCATTGGTTTGTGCAGCTGAAACTCTGGCTCTGTGATAGGCCGAAGCAGATGCTGCTGTGTCACTGCCCTGTAGCTGTGGAGGAAGGGGGGTCTGCAGAGGGTACGGCTCCATCCACCTCGTCCCTTTTTTTGGTTATTTACTTTTTTTACCAGTACTATTCCCATTGAGATACAAATCATATATAAATGTCTTTCCAATGACAGTCCCAGCCAAGACAACAGTAACAACAGCTTCACATGAAAGAACAGAAAACGTAACTTCATAAAGAAACATTTATTAAATATTAAATAAGCCGCCTTCAGCAACGAGAAAAGTGCGTTCACTGGTCAAAAAAATATGATTGGATCTGATACCAGCACCAGAAATGCCTCGGAGGTGTCGGTGAGAACTCCAGTCCATGCACTGATCTGATCCTTAACGGGAATTATTTATTTTTAGTTGCTTCAAAACAAGAAGCCTACACAACAAGCTGCGCTGTGCTTCCAATGTTGATGTTTTATGGCTGACACGGTTATCAGATTTTTCAGAGCAGCAAAGAAAAACTGATTATTAGTCACTCATCACGTAATGTTAAATAACAATCGTGCAGGGCAAGCAGAAAGCGTCACTTAAAAAAATCGAGAGTTTCACCTCCCCTTTGTCGGACACAGCAGATCTAGGGAGGCCGGCAGCCAAGCTGTCGTTATCATTATCTCAGCATGGTTGTAGCTGCTCTGTAGCGTTGGCTCAGAATTAAGTATTTCTAAGTGTTTAACGTGAGCTAATTATCAGAATTTTTCTCTTCTTTTGAATAAAGCAGTCCTCAGGTTAAAAGTGTACTCAACATTCTTAAGCAGACTCAAGTTGAAGAGATGTGTCAAACAAAAGAAATCTTCTGCAGACTATTTATGTATTTATCCACGTTTTAAAACACCAAATAAAACTTTCTTTTGGTCTGTACTTTCTCTTTGTCAGGCAATTCAAAACCCGAAGCAAAAAAATCACAGCCATATGTTACCCTTGTATGGATGTGATATGATTAAGTCTCGTCTTGGTTTCAGATTTGTATTTGATATCGAATGATTTGTAAATTCAAGTTTGCAGAATTCCTTTAAGTAAGGCGAAAATGGTATAGGTCCTTCTACACATAATCTCCCATCCTCAAAAAAAAAGTAATCTAGTTTAAGGTGACTCAGACCAGGATGATGAGGGAGTATGACGTTCAAGGTAATTTTCAAAGACGGCAGTTTCAAAGAACAATATACATGAAGTGTCCACGTGAGTGAAGGTTGCAGCTCCTGAAAGTTTTACGAGTTAAAAGGGAACAAAAAGAAGGAGGACGTCCATGTAGTCTGGCCTCAAAAGGAAAGATGTCCCTTTCTTTCATTCCTAACATTGTCAGCCCTGCCTCTCTCGTGTCTCTCTTTTTTTCTTCCTTTCTTTCTGGGAAGCACTCAAACACAAGCACCAACAGGCAGAGATAATGCAAGGACACACACTCACCCAGCAGTGATGTACTCTCACGTGTTTCGCTCCATTTTTTCTGTGTGTGGGTTTGAATACAAAAGGCTTGTCCTTCTTATCTTTGCCTGTTGTCTTTTTACCTTTGTGTGTGTGTGCGTGCGTGCGTGCGTGTGTGTGTGTGTGTGTGTGTGGAGAATCAAGTAGAAAGAATTCTCCTACTTTCAGATGTGTGTGTAAACGCTTGTGGGTTTTTCTTGTTTTCAGTGAGGAGCCATTCTTTTTTTCTCCACTGGCCTGTCTCTCAACTCAGCACGGCTCTAATAGGCATTCTGCAAAGCCGGTCTTCTCTGCAATTAGCCGAAAAACCGCAGCAAAAACATTGATAAACAAAGATGAAACAATTCACACTTTGCCCCGCACGAAGCCCTCAGTCAAAGTCAAACGCTATTATCATCCCCTCGATGCATTCAGGCAGGTGGAGGCCCGGTCTGCCAAACAGACACTATTATGCCCTTGAAACACATGAAACAAAAGCAGATGCAAGTGCTTGTTTGTTCAAACACTTATTAAAAGCCCATACAGGCCGTTTATGTGGGTGTTGTTCCTGGAACTAAAGCTAAAAGTGGTGGTGGGTGCTTCATCCTCGTCCACACAGCGCTCTGGCAGTGTCAGCCTGGGGCTGCTGCCCATAGTTTCATGTCAGAGCCAGAGAAAGGGACTGCAGCCACATCCACCAACCAGGGCTGAAGAGCTCCATCTTCCAGCAAACACACTCATCTATCCTGCGCTGGCTGCAGAGTAAAAGAGATGGCTCCAGGAATTACAAAGAAAAAAACGCACAAATTGTTCCCTCTGTCTTTCTGTTCCCCTCTCATCTTCCTCTCATTTCAAGCTTCTTTTTTTTTTATGGAAAATGTTTACACCTAATGAAAGCCGACTAGGTCACTCCCAGAAGTGTGACGCCTTTGAATGTTATTCTTAGCCTCAGCAGATCAATATCACTACGGTCCTGTCCGTCTGTTTGCAACTCCCAAAACTTTGTAGTAATGATTTTTTTTTTTTTTTAAATCTCAATAACTCTGCAGTAGTCTGATGAAACCAGCAGAATCTGGGTCCTCTGGTGGGTTTTCTCGTCTAAATGTTGTCAGCCACAATAATACTCCTTGTATCTCAAATCTGGCTTGTAATCTCTTGACGATAATTGAAGTGGAACAATAAGGAAATGCTCAAAATCCAATCACAGCAGTCAATCATGGTGATGCAATTTGATGGAAAATGTGGAACGTGAGTTTCATCCATGCACTATATAGATCATGGACGTTTTACAAATCCATTCTTGACTGGTTAATGAAGCCAAGTTCGGCATAGTAGCTTCTGCCATGTTGAATTTCATATGCCAGAATTGACTATAATTGGATGAGCTGGTATTGCTAGAGAGCAAGAGGGAATGGCAAATGCCAAATTATCATATCTAAAATGTCAACACTTGTGGCTAATTCATTAGCTGGTAAATGAGCTAGTTAGTCAGAGTTTTTCAAAGTAAGTATACATCTATACATACAAGAGCTGACTGGCGTTGTTTATTCTTTTACCTAAAGTAACTAAAAGTGTTCGTTGAATGAATTGGATTTGAGCCTACTAGCCCAAATCCTGCATACATTTTGCTAAAATATAAATGAAAAAACACTAGATTGGAACTTATGGTAAACGTTTGTGTGCAGACTTCTTGATCTGCCAGTGAGACCACTAAACCCCAAAGAGAGAAATGTCATATTTCAGATTTTTGACATGAAATAATTGGCAAAAGCTACCATGGCAGAGTGGTTAAGTTCAGTAACTGAATTAGTAATATGCACCTCAAACATTCCCTTATCATACACAAAGTTTTAAGACACAATGGGTACTTTAAAAAAAAAAAAAGAAACCTTACAAAGTTGTCATGACTAGAACAATAAGCTATAGAGACCCAAACTGTTGTTTGTAACAGGGTTTAAACATGTTGAATTCTGCTGTAAAGTTTAGCATTTTAAAATGGACCCTAATGGGGATTAGCTAACTTTTGGAGCCAGCCTCAAGTGGCCACTCAGGGAACTGCAGTCTTTGGCACACAAGGATCGGCTCAGTTTTTTTTTTTTGTGTCCCAGAGGTTGCCGTTTGGTAGCATCACAGCAGCTGTCAGGCGGCATGTTTTTCTGGTCAAACAAGTGCTCTGCTGGCTCCCTGTTTACAGGAGAGCCGGTCAACAGGAGTCAAGGAGGTGAATCGGAGGTTGACTGGCGCCCTGCTTCACTGGACAGACTCAGTTTAACAAGGTCTCTGTCAATAGCCATGACAAGCTACAAGCGACGTTTCTGCACTCATGACTGCACCGGGGAAGCCGTATACTGAAGCTCATTGGCCAGGGCATAACACTTACAATTCCCACTGGGCCTACACAGGAGGTTACAGTGTGTCATAAAATACAGAGGTAAAAAATAAGAGGAATGAGGTGAAGGTAAGAGAGGAAATGCATCAATAATGATGGATAAGGGTAAGACAGAGTCAAACAGCTTGACACTCCTCTGAAATAAACAAACTAGCAGGCTTTATGCACTCTGAAAATGATAAAAGCATGCATCAAACAGGATTTCAGTCATTTCAACTGAAGCCCACACAACACGATTCATCACTGTCACATACTGGAGAAAAACAGCAGTAAGCTATTCCCTTCAAATGTGCCCATCCCTGTTGTGAGTGCTTACTGTGTCAAGATTGATGTAAGAAAATTGAATTTAAAAGAATCAATATGCGTTTTGGAGCAGAAACAATTAGTCAGTTAGACCATTAGGGAGTCAACAGGAGGAATAATTGGCAGATATTTTGATTATTAATTAATCATAAATTCATTTTACGAGCCAAATGTCATACATCCCCTGGTTATAGCTTCACGGTTGTTTTCTGTGTCTTATTTAAAACATAATGGAATACTTCGAGTGAAATAAAACGGTGATTTTTCAATCGCTCAATTATAATAATGCAGTTTAAATAATTACATTGAGCTCTTAAACTTAGTGAGTAAATGTTTTGCCTAGAGAGACTGCCATTGATTTAATGTATCCGAGTTTTCCTTTGTGCAGATATGGGAGTCTGTAATTGAAACTACACCTGTCATACTTGTCTGGACAATGTGGCATATATATGAGACTCAAGAGGTGGAATAAATGTTGTTTGGTGTAAAATTCATGTTGACCTTTATGAAGCATGAGTCTTTCTTTTGGCTTTCATTTTTTATTTGTAGAATAAATAGGCACAAGACACCAGTGGGTACATTTTGATCGCCTTCAAATATAAAACAGTCGCCATGATAGAGATTCTTCCCTAACTGTGACATTGGGTTGCATTCGCTGTGTCTGGAACAAAAGCACGTTTGCACGGATAATGATCCCATTCTTCATCTTAAAGCAGACTTATGATTCAGAAATATTGCCTGACAACAGCCTGCATTATGGTCCCCCCCTCCCTCAAGCAACGTCTCTTCAGCTGTGGTTTCTGTCTGATCAATGTGTGATCTTAGCGACTCCATCTCTTTCTAATTAAGATATTTTACTGTGTTCTCCTCATGGATTTTTTTCAGAAAGGTCACGCTGACTGTTTTCCCATTTAGGGGAACCCCAAGGCATTCAAACAGCGCTTGTTTGTCAAGACGACGACTATCCACCCAGTGTCTCTCTATTACATAAAATGTCAGCGACTGATGACATCAGGGGTTTGGAGATTTGAAGATTTTGGCGTTGGCCGCGCTCAACCCTGCTCCAACTCCATCAGACTCACTTACCGGCTTAATCACCTCATGTTTCATCAGAGCTTTCAGACGGGACAAATGGTCGCCATAAAACACAGGGAAACAAATTAACCACTGGTGTCAAGATTTTAATGGTTCCAATTAGTCAACACTTTGGGGAATGTGCATTATTAAGAGCGATCGCGTCCCGCTTCCAATCGCTAAATTCCACCTAGTTTGAAGTTGTTGAAACAAATGTGTCAGACAGTTTTTACACCTGTCCTCCAGGTTTAGCTTCACTGTAACCAGTGTTGATGAAGTACACGATACATGATCTCAGAGCAGGGTACTCAATCAGACAAACATTGCAACTCAAGGAACACACACCTCCATTGCCAAGAAAACCACACAGGCTCATCCTGTTTACATGTCGAAAAGGATGGCAGCTAAATTTCCCAAAAAATATGTATTTTAGTCAAACATATTTTCTTCCTTGTGGTTCTCTCCTCTTATGTGTTGCCCGTTTGTAAACAAACTAACAGAAGCTGAGCCAACTGGATAGCAATACTCCAAACTTAAACTTTTTAGAGCTTTTGGTTTCTTCCAACTTGCTATCAGTACGGAGGGTTGTGTTTTGAATACACATCCTCAGCAGCTCCTGACTGATTTGTTCCCAGATTACATCCTCTTGGAACGTTATTCTTTTGGCACGGTTTCTCTTTCCTGCAGTGGTCGGGTTCCAGACGGAGACAGTAACCAATCAGCCTCCCTTTGCAGGTTTCCACGGAGAGTGAAGCCAGCCAGAACCATCGTGTGTTTCACTGAAATGTAATTGTGACATCACTTTTTAACATGGGTTTTACAGCCACCCTTGCATTTTTTTTTTTAAAGATTAATGGGTCATGGTAAGGACTGTCAGTTGTATGAAGCAACGGACTAGAGAAACTGGTAATAAGATCTTATTATGGCACTAGATCAGGGGCAGAGGACCACCAAAGTTCATGAGAACCATGAAAGTCTCCACATAATTCTATTCACATCCTAAGAGGAGCTCAAACCTCAGTAGGATCTAACCTCTGGGAGCCAGGAATGTGGTAAACAAACATTTGTCCCAAATCCATCTATCAGAAGAGATACTGTTCTGGAAACATGAAAAATTACTCATGCTGGTTAATAAACACTTCAAGGCCTCATCAAAGTCAGATTCATCCTTTTGGGACCAGGAATGATGAAGAAAACTTGTTATTAAAATCCATCCATCTTCTATATAATTCACAGTTTTCAACCTTATTGTGGAGCTGGAGGAAGAGTCCGGGCAGCTTGAATGTCAGAACAAATCAAATAGCTTCGTAGATATTTCAATCTGGACCAAAGTGATGGACTGTTTAATGCCAACAACTTGCCTTCTCGACAGCATCTAGCTGCAGGCGAGGCTATCGATGTCAAAGTAGTAAGCTATGAAAAAGGATGGAAGCAGTTTGTTTCTGTTAGTAAATTTGAAGAAAACACTAACATTATGCCTTCACTGTAAATTATGATATTTATAAAGAAAAGGGAAAGGAAAGAACAGAACAACTTCAAATTATAACCTTGAAGCATTCATAACAAGAATAAGAAAAAGAAAAAAGCAATCTAATACAGTTCATCAGGTAAATAAACTAAATGCATTCACTTCAGAGATCAAATGTTTAGCATAAATAATAGTCACTACTTAATTGCCATCTTATGTAACAACTGATTAAGACCTGTACTGTATTTTTTTTGCAATACATTCTCATACATGGTTAAGCTATCATTGACACGTGTTAGCAGAATACAAAGAACTAAAGCTGCACATGCAATTCAGCAAAATGGCGCTGTAGTAACACAAGAACTGTTCTTTAAATGGCTAAAAAGGCAAGCATCTGACTAAGCCTTCCTTCAGATTGTCAGAAAAGATGTTCACTCACATGTTGTCTTAAGGCTAAATTTAGGCGAAGAGCAACACCTTGCACCTCCATCTGCTCCCCATTCTTTTTCACCTCTGAACACACCACGGCTCATGGAGCTCTACACTGCACGCAAGAGGGGTCAGCTGAGGACCTTTCCTTCCCCTTCTTTCCCCTTCGTTTTTCTATAAGAGGAGGCTTGCCAACTTCCTGTGTCACGTAGAGGGGTGAGGTGCTTCTCTCCATTCCAAAAAACTACCCCCCATCCTATAAGCCCAGTCCAACAACCTTTCTTATTTAAATCTCTCTGCCAAAATGTCAAGAAAATGGGGAATAGACGAAGGGCAGAGGAGACAGTAAGCAAAAGTGTGTGAGCGTCCAATCATGCATATTCGCTGTCTGAGCCCGCATATGAACATTTGTATTTGTGTCTCAGAGTGCTGGCATGTTAGCGTGCCAGCAGGAGACATGGTAAGTGAGATTTAAGTAACACCGCAGAGAGACAGAAGCTGAGGAAGAGACTTAAAAGCACCGCAGACGCCGCTGCTGCTGCTGCTGCTGAAGGTGTTCATCTGTGTGTGAATGATAGAACGCTTGTGTCGCTCATCGTCTTTCTGCTCACGGCCGCGGTTAATTATTCACTGGGGTTGTGCTGCAGAGATGAACTGAGGGGCTCTGGGATAAAGGCACTGGAGGAGGAAGATGAAATTATAAAATCCTAATGACGGAACTCTGGCTGAATGGTAATTTCTTAAATTGATTTTGAAGAGGTGCCCAGACAGAAGTGGCATGGAGAGACATTTAGATGGGGTGAGAGAAAGGACTCCTCTTTCTCTCTTTCTCTCTCTCTCTCTCTCTCTCTCTCTCTGGACATGTTCCAAACCTTTTCACCTCTGGCCTGATCTTTCCTGTTTGTCCCATACTTAAGCTTCACGGCCACACGTCTGTCCTTTCGTTTCAATCTCTTCTACTTAACCTCAACTTCATATCTTCTCGTTCTACCTTTTCTCTTCATTTACCTTCGTGATGTGATTATCTTTTGAAAGACGATCTCATTTCCTTCTGTAATAATATATGTAAAAGGTTTTAAAGGTGACCAGCAAAATGGTTTCTTTAAAATGAGAATATAATGTGGACCAGTAAAGTGAAATGAGCATAAACGCTTAAGGGAAAGGAAATAGAGGTTGACATCTGATGGCCAACGGATTAAAACCAAGGACAAATGTGCAGCAAATGAAAAGTTGTGCAGCTAGAAATGGTAAATCCCATTATGTTTATTCTAATAAGTATTGTGTCATGGGGATTGGGGGTTCGATCCCCAGCTCCTGCAGCCAAATGTCCGATGTATCCTTGGGCAAGACACATAACCCCAAATTGCTCACGCTGCTTCATCGGCGGTGTATGCCTGTGTATGAACGGGATTACTTACTTCTGATGGTCACTTTACATAGCAGCCTCTGCCATCAGTTTGTGAATGTGTAGGTGTGACCTGCGGTGTGAGTAGTCAGAAGACTAGAAAAGCACTATACAAGCTCAGATCCATTAACCATTTACCATGATTTCTTAGATTACTGAAAGCATGTATCCTTTCCTACTTACTCTTAACGTCATAAGAATTAACTGCTTAAATAATTACATATATATACTTTTTAAAGTTATTTTCTGGCCTTTATAGGATAGGACAGCTAAAGAGAGACAGGAAATGTTGGGAGAAGAGAATGAAGGATGACATGCAGCAAAGATCGGAGGTCAGATTGGAACCCACAGCCGATAGGGCGCGCAGTATAACACAGGCTAACAACAAATAGGACCCATAGATATGAATTAATGGAGAGATGTCAGAGTATTGGGGCTGCACAGAGCAGCACCCTGAACAGCTGGGCGCTCGGTACACTGCTCAGGGGCACCTCAGCAGTGCCCAGTAAGTGAACTGGCAACTCTCCAGCAACCATTCCATACGTCCCTACCCAAGTCCCTGAGCTTCTGCTACCAAGAGATGTAAATGTGCTTCCTCTTAAAGTTCTCTCCCAGCAAATTCAAGGGAACCTTAAAAATTCTGTTTGTTCACAAACTATTTATACGAAATGTGAGAAGTGTTGGTGGGTTTGGAAGAACATATGCTAACAGAACCACATCCAAACACCAACATGTACGGACAAAAGTTTGGTGTAAATCTTTTTGTCATAGTCCTGGAAATGAGGCAAACCTTGAAGAACTTTTCTTTTACTAAACAAATGAACTAGAAATATGAAAACTAATGAGGTCGTTTTTTCTATTAAAGAAATTCTCTCTTTGCTTTAACAAATTATTGAACAGAATATGCGTTTTCAATTTTCAGCTAGTTTCTTCAATGGTTTATCCTCTTTGTCACATAAATCAAATAAATGTTGCGTCACCTTTGTATGCTGCAGTATAATAGCATAGCTAAACCAGCTCATATTCTGTGGTTGGTTACACTTGTGGATTCAAATGTTGCATTAAACATGTCTTAGTTCAGACGCCTCTCTGAAACGCTTGTGTGCATCCCTGCATACCAATGCGCTCCGCTTTCTTTCCATTTCAAACCCTATACATTCCACTTTTTATCATTTCAGTTTGAGCACAGCAGTAGCCTCAAGGGTATATGCACAGTCTAACCATCAATAGAATCGGCGAGAAAAAAAGCTGAAAGGAGGGTTCAATGCAAAGTATTCTCCTCTGACTCAAAAGCTACAGTTCTATTGCCACTGAGCAAAGCACTTAACCTTCAGCTGCTCCAGAGGAGCTCTGTGGATCTGTTCTGATGGATCAGAGGAAACTGAGTTTATTTGAATTAATCTGTTTCACTTCCTCTCTTGTTTACCCCACCTATGCAGGTAAAGAACATTCACAAAAATTATGAAACATAAAACAACATTTATTTGATCCTCTCTCTACTCCTTCAAGCCCCTTTTTTAGTGTTTCATACACTCCTCATGCTCTGCCTCTTTCCTCGTCCTCTGTGGACACCACGCCATCATGGTCTGACCTGTTACCCGGTTATCCAAAAGAGAGTGAAAGGCTCAGTGATTGACAGAGATAAGGCCTCTAATTAGAAGCAGTGATTGGGGGCTCTGGAGGGGGCTTAACTTCCTGGCAGGCAGAGACAGAGACGTATCCAGGGCGCGCAACCCCACCACAATTAGATACACACATCTGCTATCAGCGATCAGCTCAGTGTCCCTGGAACGGAGAAGTTCTTGCAGCATGTTGCCTGTCAATGTCATTCATTGTCCCTTTATTTCCTCCCTGGTACAACCCGCCGCCGCCCAAAACCCCCGATGGAGTGTGAAGATACAGAGAGTGCCACGCTGGCACAGTGCAAAAACAAAAGTGTGAGACTGGTCTGGCTATGTGCAGTAACAAACAGACAGACATAGACAGATACACACACACACACACACACACACACACACACACACAGCCTGATGAATATTCATTCAGCGTCTCAAGCAGGAATGAAGGAAGACAGAGAGAGGCACAAACACAGCCATGCATATTGCTTATCGTGCACATACATGTGCAGTCATGACTGGATGCACTGAGGGCTGCACTGTGTTACTTTTTAAAGCTTGAAAAGGATAAAAACAGGAATATGTCATTCTTTGGATACGTGGTTAAAGTAGATAGGGGTGTTTTCCTTCTAATCACACTGCAACTGACTAACTGGATAAGTCAGTTCCTCACTTGAGCCAACCAAGTTAAAAAAAAAAAAGTCTAGATCGCCACCTCCACCCACATCTTCTGTATACACTCACATTTCACATACCATTAGCATGCAACAGCTTGACTCAGTGTTCTTCCTGCAGGAAGAATTTACAGTGCGGAGGTGCGATCAGGCTGCAGAGATTTTACAGCCTGGGCAAAATGTCACATCATCTCAGCACTAAGTTTTATGACCCTAATCTGGACGACTGACACAGACGCATTACCCACTAGCATGTTCAAAGTGGAATAATAGTACATTATGACACATGAGCGCATACATCACCGGGGTTCTTTGCAGCTGGAGTGTGTTGTCGGATAGAGCCAATTTATGAGCCGATACGTCTGCAGACTAATTCCAAATATGAGGGCGCCGTCATTTGAATAATCTACACTGAGGGAGCGGAGGGCTAAGGGATATTTAACTTGATGAATAAGCCGGAGCTGCACAACTTCTGCTATCTGCTGAGGTCTTAAATCTAGAGTGCTATCCAGAGGTAACGGGGTGAGACTGTGGATGGAAGGAGTCCATGTTGGTGCGAGGCTTTTAGAAAGAGAGAAGGGACAAAAGGTCAGACAGTTAAGAGTGAGGAAGAAGTTCAGGAGGGAGGCACAGGGGGCCAGTTATGCATAGACTCCAGCTAAAGAGATGTCTCCACAGAGACGTGCAGTGAAAAGACAAATTAGTCCAAGAACAGGCATAATCCGTGTCTGTGAAACTGGCCACGAGTGTTTTCTCTCCAGGGAGCCAGGTCTTCATTACAGCCCTGTTCTTCAATATCACACCTTAGTCTCTGCCAGGAAACTGGTCTCCTCAGCAACAGAGGAATTTGGTTTTGAAATGCTGTTTAAAAAAAAAAAAAAGTCCTCTGCTCTTTCAGCCTCCTCTGTGCATCCCTATTTTAAGCCATTACAAAACTAGAAATATTGCCCTGCTGGTATTCGCTTCTAGTTCAGATCCACGTCTGTCTGGACTCATTATGTACATGCAGGGAAGAATTTTGAAGGAACTTCATAAAAGATATGGTGTTGGGATTTCTTTTTTACAAGCAAAAGTGTGAATCCAGGGGGAAACCTGCTGCAGTTGCTGAAAGACTTTGTTCTTCTGTCTTGCTCCTAAACTGGAGCCCATTGTAATGAAAGAGTACGGACAGAGGATCTGTTTTTTTTTGTATAGATTGACAGATTGTGACTAATCTTTCATTCATGATGCAAGGCCATTCAAATGAAAATCGATTTGACTTATTTTGATGAGCTTTTTTGTTCCTTCATATATCTCAAGGTGTCATAGGTGAAATAGGGTAAGTAGGGCTGCAGAGGGAGAAAGAAAAAACATTGTTTTATGAAAATGTTGAACTTAGGTTTTAGTTGACTATTCTTTAAATAAGTATAAAAGTGTTTCAGAGTGAGGGTGACAAGGAGAAAGAGAGTGAGAGAGCGAGATAGCTTTTTGAATGAGAAAGAGTGAGAGAGTGTGCCATTACTTTCTTTATAATTATAATAATAAGTATTCCTATAGAACTTTTCAATACTGGTAACAAAGTGCTTCACAGTGTGCAATAAAAGCAAACAGACATAGAGAATTAAAAAATAGAACTAAAGGTACATCAGGAAATAAAATCACAGAGTAAAATCTTTGTGGTAAAAGATTGTCTTGAGTAAAGTAATAAAACGAGGGACTGATTGTGCTGAAGTCTGATCTCCTGAAGTCTGAGAAGTGGAAGAACAAGGAACAAGAAGTTCATCTGATGATCTGTCTTACTGTAACTCCCAGTGAAGTTTGTGCTCAACATTGCAGACTGCAGTCTCTGCTAACAGACTAATGCTGTCTAATAGAAACAGCTCTAACATGCATATCCTCCTGTGACCCTGTATAGAATCAATGTATCCTCACTGTTCATTATTTATAAGCTGCTCATAGGCCACGTCTGTGTGAACGTTCAGTGTGAAGTTGGCTGTCGGTTGAATTGTACAATAATCTCAAAGTGGTATGAGATGCTGTTAATAATTTCAGTCGGCCTTTTAATAATCCTAAATAATCAAATGAATTAATCAAATATGAATTTGCAATTCGTGCAGCAGAGCATGATGTAAATACTAGTGTTGTAGTTCTCGAAATCGTTCTAGGTCTGAAGACCGATTTGAGACCACTTTTTGAAGGTCTCAGTCTCGTCTCTGGTTGTTTTTAAACGCAAACTGAAGACCTGCCTTTTTAATCTGGCTTTAAATTAGGAGTTATTTTACTGCTTTTATTTTTTCCTTCATCATTGTTTTTACATTTCTTTTATCTCTTGTTTTTATTTTGTTTGATTTAAAGTCAGTACTAAAATGTCTATTCTTTGTATTTGACATTCTTTGTGTTTTAATTATGTTCTTTTGTGAAGCACTTCGGGCTGTATGTTTTTATATATGAAAGGTGCTATATGAATAAAGCTGAGTTGAGTTGAGTCTCGAGACTGGGCGGACTCTGGATTTTAAATAAAGACCAGTCACAACCACCAGTGATTGGTTATTTATCCACATCATTACTGTAATAAGAAGGAAAACACACATTTCTAAAATAATTAATAACTTCAATTCATATGAAGTTTGATTTTTGTCCCCCGGTTAACACCTTCCCGGTGTTACGGTCTAAGTAAGTGACACACCCGCTGCACACAAAATGATTCTATTTCTGTGATATTTATAGTCTTGGTCTGTCTTGCCTTGGACTTGGTCTCAAACCCTAAATGTATTGGTCTCGTCGAGCACTCTGGTCTCCTGTACGTCTTGGTCTCGGTTAGTACACTAGTACATAATGACCTCTCTCCACACCCCAAACTATGACTGACTTCCAGCACCCCTGCAAGGTGTGCAAGATTATTAGAGTCAAAGTGAGTCAAAGTTGACCTTTTAGCATTCGATGTGAAATATTGTCCTTTTTATCCTATTGGATATGAATGTGGAATTCTTACATGCAGAGCGTATATATTCTTGTCTTGTGGCCAAAACATTGGTTTTTGAAGTTCACCGTGTCCTTTAGCCATAGAGTTGTAATAATCTCACACCTGAGGATGTTTGTGGCAAATTTAAAGACATTTCCTGAAGGTGTACCTGAGACATCACAATGATGAAAATGTGTGGCACAAGCACAGCAACAAAAAAAAAAACATTTCCCTGTTGAGAAGTTTAAATTGTGAATCAAACCACTTGGCCTTCATCTCTTGCTGTGTAAATATTATCAGTGTGAGCGTAGCCTTGAATAAATGACCTTGAGCGCGGCGCACACTGTGACTGCTCAGAATAATGAGAGGGAGCAGAAGAAGAAGATTGTAGATCTATGTGTGGGGTGAGGAGGGCAGAGTCATATCCCCTCAGTGCAGGTCAGACAAGCTCAGTGAAATAAGGAAGAAATCAGGACAGCAGCAGAGACGTGGAGGCAGAGAGCAAGACAGGAGAGGAGGAGAGGAAGCTGTGTGCTCAGTCAAGGAGAGAAATGAAAAAAATTGGAGCATTTCCCCCTCGTGGATACTCAGCATTTATGACCAGATGGAGAGGAGACATATAGAAGAAAACAGACAGTTTGTGCTCTCTTAATGCTTGTGTTTGTATTTGTCACTCTCCCTGTCTGCTACACTCAGCAGCTTTAGAGTTAGGCTCCTCTCTTTAGCATTTTAGGCTAAATCCCTTCCTCTGCTGCTTTCCAGCTCACACGAGTCATCTGAGTCCAAGTGAGGGAGCACTGAGGGACAGTAAATAAAAAAACAACAGCACACATCCAGACCGCTGATCGGGGAACATAGAACTAGCTCCCAATTAATGGTAAACTTTTATTTTGCCTGAATAGTTATAGAGAGACAAAATCACATCGATTTTGAAAGGCTTGGTGCAGTTCGCTATTGCAAGAAAATGTAACTTTGTATATTTGAAAATTTTAAACATCACACAATAATGTTGTTATTTGTCCTCAGGGTCAATATTTCCAACTAAAGTTGCCAAAAATTAACGTTAATACTGAACGACTCGTGGTGTACAACAAAGGATTACATTAAGTTCCAACCATAGACTGATGGACAACATGACAGCTGCGTATAAGTGAGGCCAAAACATGTGAAGCTCCTCCTACTGACTTGATACAGTATAGGTCATAAAGCCCGCCTACTCTATGTTAACAAATGTGACATGGTTCAAACTATAGAACTAAAAAACCCTTCAAATAAATCATTCTCAAACGCTTCTGTCTTTAAAGTCAGTTTTTGTCATTCGGATTCATGTCCAAGTTTGTCTTTTTCTGTGAATTTTAGTTTTAAGTGATTAGTATGTGATGCTACAGAGAAGGGTTTAAAGCAGGTGGAAGGCAAGAGTCATTCAACTGATCAATTGATAAACGTGAGTGTCTGCTTTAAACCGACAGAAGAATCCGTTCCACTGTAGACTGTACTGTCTGACCCTAACCGTAAGTTAAATGTTTTTAGGAAGACAAAACCATGGCAGAGCCTTCTGTGCAACTCTGGCTCCAAATGATGTCACCAGTCTAATACGGTATGTCAGCACCCGTCATGGCAGCATTTGGGCTTCGCTTTGTTTTACAACGGGGTGAGGTGGAGACACGTCGTCCATCTTCATATACAGTTCTAACATTTTCTTTATTCCTGCTTAACAAGATCTACAAATTACAATTATTATGGGCATGATTGTGGTTATCACAAGTAACCTGTGATTCGGATATTGTTGGGGTTTGGTAAGGTTAGGACAAGATTAATTCACATTAATTCTACAGTTAACAGCCAATGTCAGACTTGTCTCATGATATGTCCTGTGAATGTCAATGTCACAAGTCCTTTAATTACATTAAAACCAATAAGTCTCTGTTGACCTATGCATGCAAATAATGCTTGTCATATTAGACAGAAAAAGAGGAAAAAGAGAGCGAGAGAGAAAGTCCACACAGAAAGGAGGTCAGGGTTGATGGATAGGTAAAGACAACATAAGGTAGTATAACTTATTTACCTAACTTAACTTTTTTCTTTCACCCATTCAAACACCTACTGTTACAGAACATTAACCTTGTGTTATTCTATCTTCCAGTGATAAAAATAGTAACCTGTACCTGTGAATTTTAAGGTCATCAGACACATTAGTAACCCCGATAAGGAAAGTCTGAATTTGTCCCTCCTGCACATCATGAAATGCAACGTTAAATGACACTTTAAGTTCCAACACATGACGTGGGAACTGTCCTCTTCTTAATCCTTACTTTGGATAATGTTGTAAAAGCAGGTGCCACAGGTTAGCCATGCCTTATAACTATGTACAAACACTAAACCTTTTCTCTGTATCTCACTAAAGGGGACAGTATACCTCTGGATTGGCACTAAACTTCAGCATTTGGTGAAAATCAGGAGGTGAAAAGTGCCTTTTCTTTGGGATTGTATCTGTAAAAGCCAGTAAAAAATTTGAGCAGCTCGTGTTTTGACAAATATAAAATAACATTATACTTGTTAGAAACCAGAAATAGAAGTTCTTTTTCCACAGATTTTTAAGCACAAAATAAAGTCAAACCTCACGGGAATGGTAGTTGTTGAATTCAAACATTTTTAAGGCATTTTACTTATACTGCTGAGATTCCTCACGGGGCCTGTTTTCAGGTGTGCCCAAAGAGGAAATGAGGCTTCGATTATTTTGAGGCATTTGTTTTTATCATGTGTACGAGTTATAATTAAATACGAACTTTGCATTTCCGAAATTAACTACATAGAAAGTCTAAAATCTGTACCCTGTAGTCTTCTTTTCTCCCTCCTCATTGGCTCATCCTCTCCGTGTCTCTCTGCCCGTCTGTGTTGACCTCATTAACTCCAAGACAGAGACAGATCTGCACTGCATCACACATGTACAGCCGACGACAGTTTAATAAAAGTTTCAGCACTTGCAGTATTTTGGATCTAAAATTATCCTCCTGCAAAGTGAATAAAGCAGATCTGTGAAGGTCTCATTATTATAATTGGGGAGCTCTAGCACGATCTGAATTAGGAGAGTTACTTCTGTGATGCTTTTTTTTTTTTTTTTAGGCTTTCTACTCCTCTTCTCTTGTCAAGACTCATTTTATATCTCCAACTTTTCGGCTATTGTGATAATTTAAAGCGTTGCATGAGATATGCCGAGGCGCTGGAGTCTCATAGAATCTACAACTGGGAGGAAGAGAGAAGGCGGAGTATTTATGAATGGTCTCTCACAGCGGGGGAGAGATGAACTGTTGGATTTTCCCTGCTCTCATTTCTTCGCCTCCTCTCCGTCTTCTCTGTCTCTCAGCCCCCACCCTGAGTCAGTGTGAGGCATCCTGCTGTACGTGACATTCAGCCTCAGTGTGAAAATCAGCAGATGGGTAATTTTTGTTTGTATGCTTAGCGCGGCTGTGCATGTTTCTGCCTGTGTATGAAAGAGAGAGAGAGTGGGTGAGAGGGAGCTAAGGAGCAGAGAATAATTCATGACCGCTGTACCCTATAATTAGCAAAAACTAAATTGCATGTCAATGTAGGAGGCAGTTAAATCGAGCTCCGCGCCTGTCAGAGGACATTAAAAACCTCAGAAAGAACTACAGTAGCATGGCGAGAGTGTATTTCCTCTGACTCTCACTCCCTCTCAAAAAAGGACCGCTAAAATAGGAGCCTTTGGCCTGAAAGATTTTAGAGACAGTTTTGCCGGGACCAAAAAGCGGCAATAACTCGCTGATGAATTGTTAATTCTCAATTACTTTTTGGCTTTTAATCTGTTAATAAAGGTGACAGCACAGCCCCAAAGGCAGAATCACATTTAGAAACACAGCACTTTCTGAAAAAAGACAGCAGATTGCGGTTTTTAATTCTTCCTCTATTCACTTTGCTGCCTATGAAGGTCCAGGCTACCCCGAGGTCTGTGTGCATGTGTGTGTGTGTGTGTGTGTGTGTGTGTGTGTGTACATCAGTGCAACACTTCCACAGATGGATGCTGTTCTCATTTGCAAAGCCTGACAGCGGTTGGCTGATTGATCAGATTGACTTTTTAGCTGACAACAACCCCCCGGAGCTAAATCTCAGTCTATGAGTAAGGATGGGACAGATTTTTTTTCCCTCCACTGTTCAAATCAATTTTATGATGCAGTGTCCACGATACGACTCAAGCACCATTAGATACAATAAAATTAAACAATGCACAACAACAAAAGAGTCAAAGATTGCTCATCAATTTAGGCACAACAATGAATGATTCTATTGTTGTGACTAAATTGATGAGCAATCTTTGAGTGTTGTTCTCTTTATAAAGACGGGCTTCGTTTTGTACAGCTGGACTGAAGAACATATGAAGTCTTTATATTAAGGGCTGGATCAATGACAGAGAGTAATCCAACAGATCATACATGTACTGAGGCTGAATTGAAAGGTTTTGATTTTGTACATAAATACTTAAAAAAAATATATTTAGTTACATTCAAATCTCACAGGAATACTAATTCACTCCAAGCTACCTCCACGAAACTTGATCCATCATTGTTTGTTGTAAATGCAACTTTGATTTAGCCTGCGTCCAGCCCGAAAAATAAACAATCCAATGAGCACTATGGAGGGGAGGGGGGGGTGTAACGATTCACCAATAAGCACCACAGGTGGGACTAATAACATCGACAAGTTGTTGGCATACGTTATCAAGATTGCTGCTTGGACATCCAAGGTCTGATTAAAAAATTGATTGATTGATTTTATGTGAATTTACTTTTTTAAAAGATGTATTTTTAATCTTTTTATGCCTTTATTTTAGAGTTAGGACACTGGATAGAGTCAGAAACCAGGGAGAGAGAGAGAGAAGGGGAATGATATGCTGGAAAAGAGCCACAGGTTGGATTTGAACCTGGTGTCAGAACTTCTCTGAACATTTGACGCGTGCGCTAACCGCTACTGGTGACCAAGCATTTGATATATATGTAAACAGACATCACACTGTGATTTACATTTTTAACCACACTAAAGGAAGAGTAGGTCACCATAGGGTAAACTGAACCACAAAATTAGTTAAAGAGTTTTTTTTAAGCTGGTTATGAAATTAATACTAATGCCTATTAATGACCTGCAAGAGCAATCCAGACCATCAGTGAGTAGATTGTTAATTTCTATACAGTTATCGTAAATGTCTGAAAGTGCTGCCGCGGGGTAGGTGTCAGAAGAAATACTTCACTGCGTCAAAGCAGTCTATCTTTTTTAATACATTTTCAATGCAGACTTTCTGAATAAGTGATCCATTTAAGTGTTAAAAGAAAGCTGGAGATTTGTTGTTAAAATCACTACTTGTACCTGCATCGACAACTTTGTCCAGAAATCAACACAAACTGTTTGGAAAGATCTGAACATTAGCGTTGAAATGGAAACAATGTCACAAGTTTACATTATTTTTTTGCGATCAGGGAAACTTAAATTTGGATTTTTTATGTTTAAAACACTTAAATGTCTCTCTGATTAGCATGTCACAGTTTATCCCATTAACTTATAATGGCTGAAAGAATCCAAAAATGTCATGTTTTATGTGGGAGATGAGGTAAGCTAATTATTTTTTTGTGATTATTCAATTATACACGTACACACAGAATCAGTGTGTAAAAGTGTTTTTAAGCCCTTTGGTGCAAATAATCACGTTTTTATAATTCAACATGTGAAGTCATGAAGCCAGATCAACACATTTAGATGCTCACCGTGTCTTAAACTCGTTGCATCTTAAGCTTGGGGACAAAAAGGTGACCTTGGCTTGGTCTCCTTCCTGACTGAACATACATTTAATATTCATTTTACAAACTGTCTTTTTTTAAATGTTAGGGTTCGTTGTTTTTGTTTAAAATACATCTCCTCTCTGTATTTTTTGTCTCTAACTGTTCCCTGTCACATAATTAAAACCTCAGATGTGAATCGTCTATCCTAATGGCTTCTCAGCATTGTGGATTATTTGTAAATCAATGCGTAGCCTTGTTTGAAGAGCATGACACAACAGAAGTTTATTAGTGTGCCCCATCTGCTCAGGGGGGGCCTCCGAAGGGCTGTTTGCATCACACATCCTGATGTTCATGTCAAGCACTGACGCGGGGCTTCAAATCTTTCTAATTGATGGGAGGCTGCCTGCATGAAAAGTGGCAGAATATGCTATTAGCTTTAAGTGGATGTCAGTGGTACTCCATGAGTTTATCAAAGACCATTGTGTAAGGTCTTAATGGAGGACTAGTTCTTGGACTGTACAGAATGTTAAATGAATCAATGCAACATTAATATTAATGAATGGTGCAAGTGAGCCATTTAATGACTCAATAAAGGGACATTTACCATGATAATTCATTTTCACTAACATGGTTATTTTCTTTTATTGGACATAAGGAAAAACCAGACTGCTACTGTAATTGTCACTAAGTGTCTGTTATGGATGGATAACTTGACACTCTGGCTCTAAGAACACCCAACACAGATCACACACACTATCATGCACAGCTGATTTGTAGGACAGCTATCTTACAGCGTTGGTGCAGAAAACCTAAGGTGTCTCCAAATTTCTGATGTTGGTGCTTCAGTTTGAGGAATTGTACCAAATAGAAGAAATCAATTTATTACTCCATCGTTCACTTCATAGTTGACTTTACTGAGCAGTTAAGCCCATGCCTCGATAATTGCTCTTTCAATTGCGGGAGGTGTTGAGATTGGATGTGGTGCATAAATTATACAGTAAGAATATAGACATTTAAATGAAGTAGCAGATATTACATCTGAAGCGTTGTATAATAGGGGCTCGGTTCTGACTTTATACATTTTCAAATGAACTGTTCTGTACATGATAAAAGTCTGAGTTGTCCCCCAAAAGATGCAACAAAACTTAAAAAAAAAAAAAAGATGTCAGCAAAGATGTCAATTTGAGTCTCTCACTTGGGGCACAGGTCAGGGGTCTGTTAACTTGGTGCAGAAGCTTGGGGTGAAGAGGGGATGCAAAAATCTGCCAAAGCAGAAGGAATATATCTTCCAACATAACCATGGCTGTATTATTTCCATGTTCTTTGCTGTCTTTCTAGCCACTGGTTAACCTAGTTTCAGAAAACACCTGGGTTTTGTTTGTGTGTGTGGGGGGGGGGGGGGGGGGGGGGTGAATCGCCCACGTCTTCACTGTGAACACTGAAGTTCAAGAGTTCTGCTTGGAGTCACAGAGGCCACACTGGCTGTTTACGGTCAGTAAAAAGCTTCCATAATGTGAGCTTGCTGCTTTTTAAACATAATTATTTGCTCTTTATTCCTACACTTTAAATTCTTCACATGCAAAAGGATGATAATTAGCAGTCTCAGAAACAAAAAGTTGCTCATTAATTGTTGAGCGATGCGTTAAAGAGTGTATTATTTACATATTGTGTCTGTTTGGCTGCTGGTTAGTCACTGGAACGCCTACAGTCAGAAATCAGCACGCAATTGTTTGGAGTTTGTGAGAACCCTGCACCTTCACAGTAACAACAGGATATTTAAATATATCAGTGCAGTCACTTGGGATAAATAAGTAATTAGTCTGAGGTCGCTTATTGTGTTTGGAGTAAGTTGTGGCTCCTGGAGGTGGAGTTCAAGTACCTTGGGATCCTGTCTGCAGGTGAGAAAATATCTAGTGTGTGATTAAATTGGGATTGGTGCAGTGTCAGCTGGAATGAAGGTGTTTTTCTCCTCCGCCTATGTGCAGAAGATGGAGCTAAACAGGAAGTAAAGGCTCTCAATTTACCAGACAATCTTCCATCAACTGTTAAAGGGATTGTTACCAGAAGAAAAATCTCACTGGTGCAAGCAGTCGAGAGTTAGGGCAAGGATTTTAGAAATCAAGAAGAAGCTTGGAGAAGACATGCTTTCCTTTGCCTCAAAAGTAGCCTGCTAAGATGGTTCAGGTATCGGATTAGGATGCCTCCTATAGGTGCCCCCTTTGTGGTTGTTACATGGTCATGTCTAAACAGCAGGAAACCCCTGGGAAGACTTCGTTTGCTTTAGGGATCACAAATCTGAACTGGTCAGTGAAGACCTCAGGGAACCCCAGAGAGGAAGCAGGAACATGCTGCTAGGGAAACAAACACGGACAGACGGGAGGAGGAAATTACAAACAGGCTGATCAATGAACACAAGAATGATTGAATTAATGGATAGAGACATGAATGGATGGATGGATGGAAGGATGGATGGATAGGTGAGTGGATGGATGGAATGGATGGACAGATGGATAGAATGGCTGGATGGATGGATAGAATGGATGGACAGATGGATGGATGGATGGAATGGATAAATGTATGGATGGATGATAGAATGGATGGACAGATGGATGGATGGATGGAATGGATGAATGTATGGATGGATGATAGAATGGATGGACAGATGGATGGATGGATGGAATGGATGAATGTATGGATGGATGATAGAATGGATGAATGTATGGATGGATGGATAGAATGGATGGATGGATAGAATGGATGGACAGATGGATGGATGGATAGAATGGATGAATGTATGGATGGATGGATAGATAGAATGGATGGAATGGATGAATGTATGGATGGATGATAGAATGGATGGACAGATGGATGGATGGATAGAATGGATGAATGTATGGATGGATGGATAGAATGGATGAATGTATGGATGGATGGATAGAATGGATGGATGGATAGATAGAATGGATGGATGGATAGAATGGATGGACAGATGGATGGATGGATAGATAGAATGGATGGATGGATAGATTGAATGGATGGATGGATAGAATGGATGGACAGATGGATGGATGGATAGAATGGATGGACAGATGGATGGATGGATAGAATGGATGAATGTATGGATGGATGGATAGAATGGATGAATGTATGGATGGATGGATGGATAGATAGAATGGATAGAATGGATGAATGTATGGATGGATGGATAGAATGGATGGATGGATAGATAGAATGGATGGATGGATAGAATGGATGGACAGATGGATGGATGGATAGAATGGATGGACAGATGGATGGATGGATGGATAGAATGGATGGACAGATGGATGGATGGATAGAATGGATGGACAGATGGATGGATAGATAGAATGGATGGATGGATAGAATGGATGGATGGATGGATGGATGGATGGATAGAATGGATGGATGAAATGGATGGATGGATAGATAGAATGGATGGACAGATGGATGGATGGATAGAATGGATGGACAGATGGATGGATGGATGGATGGATGAAATGGATGGATGGATAGATAGAATGGATGGACAGATGGATTTACAGATGGATAGATGTAGTAGTTATAAATGGAATATTTTTTCAGTTACATGCTCATCACTGCTGTGGTTGAATGTGTACCTCTAAGAGCTGGACAGCTACTGCCACACACTTACAACACAGACAAATGATTCCATCAACATCCTTCAGCGTTCAAAACTGCACACTGCAGAGCAGCTTAACGACAAGATGCTAAAAGCTCCCACAGTCTGTTCACAATGACACAGCCAATTACTGCCAGTTAAACCTTAGGAGACAATAATTAGGACAAGGCCTAAAGGTCTAACGGAGTATACACATTCTGTTGATGACAACAAACAACCAAGAAGAAAATCATCACAGTCAGATAATTATTCTGGTTTTGGGGGAGTTCCAGTGAGTAAATACAAATTTCATGAATCCTTCTTGAGATTCAAAGCACTTCTAAACTTCAGAGTTACACCCAGCCAAACCTCCACAGAAGCGTTTGCCAAGAAATTCGACACTCCTCAGCGAGTTGAACAGCAAACAATTGTCTAATCCTGAGTGAAATATTGTTTTCCATTTCATTATCATACAAAGCAGGTGTCGCCGTAAGAAAACACCTTGCCCGAGAGACGCATTGAAATTTTTGCGACGTTTTTCTCAAATACCCCGGTTTTATTTCAAAGACGGCGCATGAACAGAATCTGACAAAGACCCTCATTCGCTGGCAAACAGCTCCACTTAAATAAATGATCTGATTCTTTATTTTTTAAAACCCATCATCCTTCAAACGAGGAACATTTCTCACACCATCAATAGAATCTCTGCACTCGCTTTACGGAAAATAACTTTAACACTGGCTGTAAGATGAAATGACTTGTTGAAAGGGACGTTTTTCCCTCAATCCGTCTGTTTTTTTTACTCTCATCATAAATCCCTGGCTGGTAATACTTAAATCTGTTTCCTCTGCAAAGCTTTCCGTTTTTTAACTCCCAGCTCATTAGCGACACTTCAAATCCTCACAGCATCGCATCTCTTTTGCCTTTTATTCAATCACGTGGAACAGCAACCCCTGCTCTCCTGCATCAATCCCTCTCCCTCTCCGTCTTATCTCCTTTCTCTTTTTCTCAAGATGCCTTTCTCTCTGGGGGACCGTGCATGAAGGTGACTGGTGTTGCCCTTTTACCTGCCAGTGCACATCTGTTTTATGCAAATTTGGAACAGTTGGCCGCGTGGGTTTTTAATGACAATATGAAACTAAGTTAATCTTGCTGGATAAACATTACCTGGAAGAACCTGGAGCATTCTTTCTGCCTATTAGTTCATCCCACACCCAGGAAATATTTTTGCAGAAATGATGAATACTGAGTAGGATCTATGAGGTTTTGATGTCTCTGGGAAAATCATTTTACCCTAAAATGGGATGGAAAGTCAACAGAAAGGAGCCGTGACTAGAATGAGGTATTGATGCCACCTCCCATCCTTTAGGGGGGATAGATTAGAAATGGCTACAGCGAGCGATGCAGGGGGAAGTGCAGTGCAGGGCGACAGAGAGAGTTTAGGAAAGAGGATGAGAAGGGGAGAAGGGTTGGTTATTGACAAAAAGATTAAATGGATCTCCCTGTAAAACCAGTGGTGGAAAATCTAACAACTCTAACAACGGTGCATGTGTGAATGGCGAGTTTTCATGACACAGCTGTAAAGATTTGGGGTTATGGTAATCACTTCAGCACTTTAAGCTCTTTTGTGGCCTTCAATTTAAAAAATTAAAGGGGCGTCCAACAATCACCCGGAGGGACATTCCAATTACCAGTGTGAGTTATACTATGTGCTTTAAGGTGTTTTTTTCAACAGAGAGGATTAAAAGAAAGCTTCACTTAACAAGTCAGGACTTTCTAACTGTTGCAACGTGTTTAGGTCACTCAAGTAAAAAGCTGTGGACAAAGAAGCTTAAAGTTTTATTTGGGGCATGTCTCACTAATTCATCTGGGAATTTTGATGAAAGTCAAAAATAAGGAGAGGGTTTTTTCCAGGTTATGTTTGGTTTATCTCAGATGTTGTTGACTTCTGAAATTGTGTCAGGTTTCCTTTTACAGGAGCAGGTTCACACAGATGGCAGCAATGGCAGTGTTCCCTCTTTTTTTCCTCTCAAAAAATATTAAAAAGGAATCTTCATAGCACACCACGAGAGCATGAATCATCTAAACCCTCATATGGAATTGGCAGAACATCATACCTTGAACTTCAAAGCTGCATTAATCTATATTTGTACAAGGAAAATGGCTCCATAAACCCAATGTACACTTCTTGTCCTACACTGAAGAGCAGACAGACACAGTTAGCGTCTAGCTGGTGAATTTAGTGGCGCATTAAGCAGCTAAAGAGCCAAAACATTTCCCTCAGGAGTTGGTGGAAAAGTGAAAAAAAAAAAGTGTTAAAAGGATAGTGAAGTTCTTCATGTGGGAAGAATCATTATTAAAAAATTAAGTCTAATGGTGCTAGAGGTCTGTTGAATGTGGAAAAAGGCAACTAAACTTTTTTTTCTACATGTCTTATTTAAGAATATGTCTGTTTGTTTACAGCTTTCTCCACCCACACATGGCTTAAAATATCTCCTGATGCCACCTTAAAGCCTTCAGAAAGTAATTACAGCTTTCACTTCCTTCCTTCTTTTTTTTTCCCCTTTTCATGCCCGTTTATTAAAACTGCCTGTGCTACACAGACAGCAATAGTGAAATAAAAACTTTCTTTTTTTTTTGGTCCCAAAAACATAGAATCTCATTCAAAGTCACAATGACATTTGAATAACACAAATTAGGAAATAAATAAAAACAGTCCTGGAACGTGACCTTGATCTCTAGAGTATGCCATACGCTTTCATTTGTCTAGAAAGTGAAAGAATGTTTGAAAAGAACATTTAATATTATTGTCGTTTTGAGCAGCCTTTCACAAATAACTTTCCCAGAAGCCCACTGTCCATCGAGTTTAAAGCCACAAGAATATGGCAGAATATGGTCCAATTGTTGGCGGCCTTTAAAGGTGGATCTTGGGGTTGCAGGTATAAAAGTTAGAACTCACTGAAAACGTATGTGAACTACGTTTCTAAGAAACAAAAATAAATCATTTTTCACCCTTGATGAAATCATAAAGGGTTCAAAATTCAATTGCGTGTGCTGTGGCAGATACTCATTGATTCTCACAGAGGTGAGAGATGAAAAGAACCTCTCATCGAGCGATTGCACTGAATTACAGAAGCTAATGGAACAGTTGCGAGATGCCCTCAGTGATGTCAGGAGTCGATGCATTGACTTTATATTTTGATTTCACCCTTTTTTTCAAGCATTGCGAGAAACTTTGAAATGAAATGTAAACTTTTCCATTGCCGCTCGTTGAGGGAGATGTTTGGAAAACGGCGCTTTAAGGGTGAGCGGTCTCATCATGTGTATTTATTTTGCGACTAGTCGTCTTCGCCCCCCTGTGTCACTGACTAACTGCCGGGTTGGGATGTCAGAGGACTGCTCTTCACTTTGATGATGACTCACTGTGGCACGCTGCCTTTGATCCACTCCCCGGCTTTGTGAATAAAGAATACTCTTTGATTGACGCCACGCACATTATGGCCGTTTGAGAGTTGGCAGGGGAGAAAAAGACACGTCTGTCATGTTGAAAAAGGGGGGGGGGGCGCCCTGGTCTCTGCTGCTGAGGGCCAACATGGAGGCGATGCACTCTGTAAGCTCCTTTCAACATCTAACCCAATACGAGGGCCCATTATCCCATCTCCTGCATAGCATCTATGTAGCCCTTGTCGTGTGCTGTGCCGTTTTGTTTGATTTCAGCAGCGTTTGATCAACACCCACGGCTATTTAAAAAGCACAGACTGAGCTGAATGCAGATTGGGTTAGTTACAGTTATGTGCTGAAATGAACCTTCAGTGCTTATCAAGCAGGCGATGTGACAGAGCGCCGGTCTGCCTTAATCAAGCATAATGGGTTATAAAATGCGTTTAAACCTCCTGCTACAAAACACGGCCCGCTTCTTAGTCTCACATTCTCCTCCGCACTCCAACCCTGTGCAACCCTAAAGGCGGCATCCAGTATATTATGCAGGATAACAAGAATAAAGGAATTTAAAAAAAACATAAAGAAACCTGCGTACTTTGTCTAAGAGAAGTGTGTACCTTTGAATCGCAATAAATATGTGAAAGGGACTAAGCCTGTCAGAATGAATGACAAAAAGATGCAAAATCGGCGTGTTTAGAATTCCAACAAGCAGCGCACTGATCCTTTAGATACAGTAGATATGTAGATATGCACTGTGAATAATGCACCGCAGACGAGGCTAAGCCCTACGGGGGCAGCTGAGTCTGGTGGTTTTAATACGTTAAGGAAAATGTGCTGAGCGCCTCGGCAATGTCACACACATTCATCAGTGCGACGAGGGGGAATCAAGCTGACGTCTTTGGATACGGGCAGATTTGTTATGTGAGGGATGTGTGTTAACATGCATTCAGGGGTTTAGGAGAATAATGCAGTGCAATGTTATGATCAGTGCAGGTGGTGTGGAATCAGGAAGTGAAAGACGGGATACAAACGTGACCTGTAGATCCCGTCAGCAGAGTTTCAGGGGAGGAATGAGCTTGTGCCGTTGTGTGTGTGTGTGTGCGAGCTTCTCCAACATGCACATGTGATTTTCCATATGTGAGCGTACAAGTGTTTGTTCGCCTGAGCTGTGCTGAGCTTTACTCCGTGTGCTGGGAGAATTCAAAGCAATCTGCCACCTCTCCTGAAACTAGCCAAGCGCCGACTGTAACACAAAGGGCCGCACGGAACACCTGCCGAGATGATGGAGATGGCGGACAGCCAAGGCGACATACGGCTTTCATCCTGGCCCTAATGAAGACAACCTGACGTAAACATCGGACAAAACGGACCGCTCCGGAGACCGGCGCCGTCCCACCGCAGCGTCGCTGACATTGACGGAAACATTTGATCAAAGCCGGGGCGGTGTTGAGGCAGGAGAAATGAGGGGGAAAAAAAAAAAAAAAGAAGTGTGAAAGGAATGCAGAGTTGGGGCTGTATGGGATACATTTAATGCATAACAATATGGCTTCCCGAAAGCAACAACATTCCAGCGTTCTTTGAAGCTTTTTCGCGGTAACAGAAAGCATTCACAGTTGCCGGATGAAATGATTCCGTTGGTGTAAACAAGTGCGCGCTCAAAGTGTATGAAGTGTCAGAACATCTTAGTGTAAAAGAGAAAGGCTTCTTGAAGCTGAGGAAGACGTAACTCTCCTTAAGCTCTGAGACGGTGTCAAAAAGACAAACATCAGACGCAGGAACAGGAGTAATTAAGATAAGCCCGTGCTTTAAAGGGAACTGTTTTTGTACATATTCTAAAGCTACACCTGGGAACAGCAGTCATTTTACACTTGACTGGAGTTTGTTTGTGGTAGAACGTAGTGCCAGAGTTTTTCACTTTCTTATTCATTGGTCTGAATTATCTCTAAAAGAAGAATCTGCAAAACAAACAAACAAAACTTGCAGAAATGTTACGCGGGCCTCAACCTTCGTCCTCTTGGGGATCCATGTGTGGAGCCCTGTGGCCACTGAGAGAGCCAAACTGTTAATACAACTGTCCGCCAAGGAAGCTGTGGCTGTTTAGAGGGATAATAACTTGGACCGCAGACGCAGTAATAGCCTCCCTCTGAGAAGAAATGTTGCACTGCCAGTTCACAGCCCTCCATGTTGTCTATTTATAGTGCAACATAATTAATATGCTGTAATTGTTGCCAATGAGCAAAAGCCGGAAAAATGTACAGAGGCAATCCAGAGAGGTTCAGTGCTCCTACAGGAACACACACACAAAAAGAGAAAAAGTCAAGCAAAGATGTAAAACGATAGTCGACACGGCTGTCACATCACATATCGGCGGACACTTCTTTTCCTTTCTTTTCTCTTTTTTTTTTTCTGCGGCGACACCGAGGGCTAATCTCCAGCCGGGGGGGGTGATACATTATAAATGCTGAAGCAGAATATGCAAAAACAGAGCGGTGCATTTCTGTCATGATTTCACACTGACAAAGGCACTTTTCTACTCTACATGACAGAGAGGATTAATAATCATCCATTACTGTCAGAGTTCATCAGCTTTCCTTTTTGGTACGGCGGCCCAATCGCACGGCAGATCCGTGTTTCGTTAGCTGATGTCGTATAACTCCTGGGAGGTTCAAACCATCCAATTTAGCCGCTTTCGTATTATCACGCCGGCTGTAATCCGTTCATTAGGGAAACAATCTGAAAGTCTTTTTTGATAATTAATGGCATTTAAATAATGATGTGATGTACTGTATATGTGGGAGCAGCCTCCCTTATAGCATGTTAATGATCCACAGCATTCCGCTAATCAGTCAATTAATCACCATCTTATGAATTTAATCTCTTACTTAGGCTCTGTTCTACATAATGGGGTTTAAACATTCAAATCCATGCTTGGATTACAAATGAGGCTCATTCTGATGCAATGCTCTTCTCTCTATTGACAGGCTTTGATTTGAGATGTTATTAGAGATGTTTCATTTCTTCTTCAAACACACGAGGATGTGTCTGCATGACTTCGGGAAATGCTTCCATTGAACTTTCGAAGAGTTGTTGTTTTTGTCTATCCTTCAGGATGCAAAAAGAGATCATATTCTTCAGGGTGGTATTTTCTGATGAAAAAAAGAAAAAACTCTCCACAATCTCTGGATCGCCTTAAAAAAAAAGCTCCGAAGCCCATTTTTTTCCTTTGATGAATTCACACAGCGCGTTTGAAAACAAACTAATGTTTATTTATCACATACTTAAGAGCTCACTTAGTCGGAAGGGGAGTGAAAAGAAGATTTCGGTTGGGATGAATAAAGAGCGGTGGATTGGTTTTTGGAAATATTCTAATCAATAGCACTCAGGGTGAGCCGTTTATTTGTTAAAAGGATCAGTAAATTGCACAAGCGAATTCAAACCATAGGCATTTAGATTCAGAAAAGGACACTGCTGGGGACAATTTTACAGCTGCAATATTTATTTTTTTGTTGTTTGATCTGAAAAATCTATTTTTTTTTTACAAAGTCCCCCCTTTTAAGAGCAAAAAGTTTTGCTAACTGCAGAAATATATTTTTTTTTCAGTGACCAATATGCTAAAACTTACTTTTAATGGTTGGACTCTGTTAATATATATATCTATATATATATATTTTTTTTTTTAACCAAAAACAATAGCTGACCTTGCACTGCAGGGACCACAACATCTACACCCCCACATGTGTGATTTCTCTTTTAATTCATTTGATCTGTACTGAAATCAAGTTTTGAACTTTTAGAGTGAAAATGGACCAGACCAGATCTGGTTGGCTCCAGTTACTTCCTAAAGATTTTGCTATAGTTGCCCAGCAACAGGTTGCTGCCATTAAACTGTTCAGCACAAAATGTCTAATTTAATGGATATGCAGCCATCTCTTACAATGTGCAGCATCCTCAAACATTAACAGTAATGTTTACAATGTTCCTGTTTGTCACACAGCCGTCATTTGGCCTGTTCAGAACAAAGCGACTAGAGGAAACTCATCAGGATAGACACCTTATTCTGAAATCTGGACTCCACACCAGCTACTTGTTTCCCTTTTTTCTAAACATTTATCATTTCATACATTCATTATTTGGGCACAAGAACAAACCGCTGTAGCCAATTAGCGCAGATACACACTTCAATTTATTTTTATTTTTTACATAGAACAACTATAGAAATGAAGTTAATTCAACGTTAAACATTAGTTACCAACGTTAGTTGGGAAGAAATTTACTGAAGTATTATAAACCATTTTAGCTTCATGAGGAACGTGAAGTAAAAGTTGGTGAGCTTCAATGTAGTCTGCAACATATTCACTTTGACAGATGTCCTTTTGAGCTCATCAGCCGCAATAAAGCCGAAGTCATCTGGAGAAGCTGAACTAGCACATACGTGGATATTTGCTTCAGATTAGAGAAATGTCAGCGTTATGTGGGCTTGGAAAAAAGTCACTGATGTGGAAATCTGCAATGTCAGATTGCTCCCAGATATCATCAGATACTAGCTGGCTGCTGCATTCTGTCGTACCACAAATGCTAGAAACTAGCTGTACAGTCTCAGTACCAGCGTCACGCTCAGCATGAGCTTCACTGCAAAGTTTCTTATTTCCTAAAGCCTTCAAAATGTTCAATTGTTTGAATTTCTCCTTTACTATGCTACTTAAATTATTCCCAACACACACAAAGAACATAGCTAACTTCACAGTGGTGTCAGAAATGTTTTACAGTAACCCTTAACCTTTTCTAACACCAATCATTTGCCTTCAGATGTATTTGTATCATGACATTGGTGAGTGGAAGGGACCATAGACCGCAACTCGAGAACAGAACAGAGGAAAGAAAGTAAAAGAATGAAACACAGGATCTGTCAATAGCATAGTTTTGTTTTCATATAAAGTTATACCACAGTGCATACAGTATTTATGTCAAAAACCTTTCTTGTTTCAGCTGCTCAGTGACTGTACTGAGCTAAAACTCAAAAATATTTGCGCTCCTGTTATCTTATTACATGAACTGAGCAGTTTTATTTGTTAGCTAATTTGTATTGAATGCTAACATTAGCTTAATTAAGCTGTTAATTATTTATTCTCAATAAAAGTGAAATTAACGACCGGGATTTAATTCTGCATAATTATCAAATAGGATATAAACAATGTACAATTTGAATACCCTGAGCAACCCAGAGTTTCTTCTCATAAATGGCTAATTACAGTGATGTTTATTATAACTAAAAGATTTATTAAGTGACTCTAGATTGCCTGTAGGCGTGCATGTGGATATGAGTGTGGCTGGTTGTTTGTCTCTATATGTCAGCCCTGTGATTGGCTGGTGAACAGTCCAGGGTGTACCCCGCCTCTCGCCAAATGACCGCTGGGATCCGCTCCGGCCCCCTGCAACCCGAACGGGAAAAGCGGTAAAGATAATGGATGGATTTCTTTAGCAGTGATAAAGCACTAGATTTCCGTTTTTAGTGATTCGGCTACATTATCAGAAGGCGGTATTATTTTCTTGTCACAGACATTATAACAAAAAGTGAAAGTTATTGTCAAGGAGAGCACTATTCAGCCCACGAAGGATGATGAATTAAGAGCTCTGAAGGGAGCTCTCCAATGTGTGTGTGTGGGGGGGGGGGGGAGACATGACATTGTCACTGTCATTTTGTTCTTTTATGAGATAGAGATTTTCAAGAGATGACAGGAAATGAGAGGGAGAGAGATAAGACTCGACGTGTATCAAAAGGTCCCTTCATGCTCCGTGTATGTTGCTTTGATTTTGTCCCTCTTTTTTTTTAATCTGTCTTTTCTCCGTGCAGCATCTTAATGAAAAAAGGTATGATAAGTCACGGGGGTTCCTCTTTAAGAAGGATTTTTGATTTTTATACATACTGAAGGCTTTTAACTTGTCAGGTTTTTTTGGGTTTTTTTTAGATATTTTCAGACATACTGAAATAATCCTTGGCAAACCAGGCATAACCGTTCTCAGCTTTGTGGGGAGCTAGACTAAACATTATTAATTCCTGTCTGGATCTGTGCGTCAGCTTAGATTACCCTCATTGTTGGAGTGGTAGAATATTTTTGGGATGGCTACATACCTTCGAGGCAGACGTTTCATGGTCACTTGCTTCAGCAGTCCGGTTATTTAAAAAAACACTGCAGTGCTCTCTGAATGCTACTCATATCTGGAATTGAAACGTAGCTCAGCTGACAGAAACACTAATGTGATTTATTTGCGTTCTGCTTGGAGGGCTCAGTGACAGGAGGAGCAGACGGAAACGCACTGAACATCACAGAGTGACGGATAAATTGTAGTTTCTGCAAAAGCTCACTATAACCACACTAAGGGAGCAGCTTTTTCCCCCAATTAACACATGTCCCTTCCTGTTGCCCAGCCTTGATTTCTCTATAAGTTAACATTTTGACATGCTGAGTTATTTATTGATGAGGCCGGTGCACAAGGTGGTGGGGCTCCTGCTGGCGAGTCAAGCGCTCAGCGTCTGTGCAGTTTTTTTTTTTGAATCTTTAATATTTTAGTAAGTGCTGTAAACGTCCCACCAGACTGTTGATGAGATGAACTTTCTGACCCAACCCGTCACACGCTTCAAAACACACACCAGCAGGAACGCTTGAACAGGTCGAAGCAGAAACACCTTGAGACGTTGGACAGAAATAGACCGTAGCTGGAGACTGTGGATTTAGCTTAAACAGCAAAAAAAAACAGGCAGGTTGTGATTATAATCAAAATACACTTTAACAAGTTTTGAATACTGTTAACACCTGAGGGAGACTCAGGTTTTTAACACTTAATTAAAAAGAGCTGCCCTATATTCCTCCTGTAAATATATTGCGTTAATACTGCAATCATAACTTCATTGTTTCAGATTAGAAAGTGTCATATCGAACCAGTAAATGTTCAAGAAGAGAACTATTACCCATTCCAATTTACACTCGCCTGAGAAGAGAAAAGTAGTGCCAAGCAATGCAGAAAAAGGAAAAGGTGCAAGGCAGTTAGCTGCTTTATGACACTTTAAAATTGGATTCTACAATTTCTGGTCATAAATCCTGTATTAATTTAACTCCCTAAATTAAACTACGGGGTGTTATGGCTCCAAATATGCAGAATATAATAACGTTACCACTGGAGCATATTAAGTCGTGAATCCAGATATCTTGTGACACATCTCAGACAACAGAGAGGTAATGACATCCTGAAGCAGTCTTACTCTAACATGTGCAATATGTTCTGCCCTATCAATAGTGCACGAGGCTTTTATTTGAGCCAAGCTGACACATTACTTGGCTCCTCATATGTGAAGGGCCGTTGGCAATGAAAACTGTGTTATATGGCCCAGTAGTGCTGACAGGTTTCTTTCTCCCTCTCATCTGCCCTCCCCCTCCTCTCCCCTCTTTATTTCTCCCTCTTCCAGGCTGTGGAGAGGCCGGCACGTGGCAGGAGGCGAAAGGGGGGGAAGGATGGATCTTCAGCTCGGTGTGAGAGCCTCCCCCCAGGGAAGCCGGCGTCGGACGCAAGGCCTCATGGGCCGTTGACCTGCTGTCTCTGTGATTTATGGCGGCTGGGGGCCTCTGGCCACTGCAGACTGCTCTCCTCTCTCTCCTCCGTTTCCCGTCATACACACCGCAGGAGTGCAAGGAGCCACACACACTGCGCCACTGTCTACAGGACGATCCGAAGAGGGATTCCTCGCACATGCTGAGCTGCAGCGCCGCCGCGGCTTTGGACACCGCCTCGTACAAAAATAAACACCCTCATAAACATTTCTACACTGCAACAGCGTGTCCTGTAATCCCATCACATGTACATTAGACCCGAGCGAGTGTTCTCCAATCTGACTGTGTGTGGATTACTATCAGTTATGGTGTGTCAGCTGTTGAGCCCTCGGTGTGGCTGCTGCTCGTGAGCAGAGGCGGATCAATGGAAGTGCGCTGAGTAACGACGTGATGTTCCTGTTTCCACGTGGTCTGAGAGCAATCAGCAGCTGACTCCACACACTGCTCTGCTTCGACGCAACAACCGGGACTCTCATCGCCGTGACTTTTTGTATTGTTTCTTTATCTGCTGGACAAAATTTCTCGTGGACTGCACAGCTGGCAGCCGGGAAAGTTTTTTTTTTTTGCCTGAGCGAGTTGCTTTGCACACCCTCTGGACTAGTGTTTCTTTTTAAAAGCTGGGGACTGTGAGTGAGAGCCAGACGGTGCCCTCACCATGGTGTTACCGCCCCCAGACAAACGCCACGTGTGCCTCACCACCATCGTCATCATGACCAGCATGGCCTTCATGGATGCCTACCTGGTGGAGCAGAACCAGGGTCCCAGGAAGATCGGGGTTTGTATCATAGTGCTGGTGGGGGATGTCTGCTTCCTCATCGTCTTGCGGTATGTTGCCGTGTGGGTCGGCGCCGAGGTGCGTACGGCCCGGAGAGGATACGCCATGATCCTTTGGTTTCTGTACATCTTCGTCCTGGAGATCAAGCTCTACTTCGTCTTCCAGAATTGCAAGGCCGACAGGAAGAGTTTGGAGACGGTAGCCCGGAAGGCATTGACGTTGTTATTATCTGTGTGTGTACCGGGCTTGTACTTGGTTCTAGTCGCTCTGGATAGTATGGAATATGTGAGAACTTTTCGAAAGAAGGAGGACATGAGAAGTCGTCTCTTCTGGGTGGCACTGGACCTGCTGGATCTGCTGGATATCCAGGCCAACCTGTGGGAGCCCCAGCGGACAGGCCTGCCCATCTGGGCCGAGGGTCTAATGTTCTTCTACTGCTACATCCTGCTGCTTATCCTGCCCTGCGTGTCACTCAGCGAGATCAGCATGCAGGGAGAACACATGACACCCCAAAAGATGATGCTGTACCCAGTCCTGAGCCTGGTCACCATAAACGTGGTCACCATCCTTATACGAGGCGTAAACATGATTCTGTTTCAGGACAGCCGGGTTTCAACTATATTTGTTGGTAAAAACGTGGTCGCCATCGCTACCAAGGCGTCCACCTTCCTGGAGTACCGCAGACAGGTGAAGGAGTTCCCCCACCCGCAGAACGCGATGGCGCTCGAGCTGCAGCAGAACTCTGTGAGCCACACGCAGCCGCTGCCAAATGCCACCAGTTTGCCACATGAACCTTCGCCCGCTCAGGACGTCATCGACACATGACCGCCAGCACTGGACTGAGCCCCATTAGAAAAGTGACTGCTTTTTATGTCAGCTTCAGGAGTGGAGGTAGATAGAGAAATCAGCTGCATGACAGGATGATATTCTGCTCTTGTCATGCCCACATGAACTGCTGTGAAACCATAAAAGAGATTTTCAGCATCACCTGCCTGTCAGAACACACTGTAAACCTACACTTCACTCTCGAGTGCAGCGTGCAGACTGTAGAAAATCAAGTCAAAAGGTTTTTAAGTGTGCTGTTGTGTTTTTAATTGTTTCCAACGTTTTAAAAGTTCAAAATTTTAGTAAGAGACAATCTCCGCACTGCGCAGACTGCTGACATTATGTTTGTGTAAAATGGACAGTTGGTTCCCCCTTGGTGAGTATCTTGTAATTTTTTTAAAGGTCACATTTTTAACAGTGCATCTGTGGCATTTCCTTTGAATTCCAGCACCAAAGGACAGAGCACTCAGCATGAAGCACTGACGGAGACGAGGAGCAGAGAGTGACACGGGTCAGTCATGGGGGGCCTGACTGTGCCGGGCTAGAGCAGGGGTGGTGTCAGAAGAATGCTTATCTGTCTGTGTCTGGGTTCTGCTGAGAAACGAGCTCAGTGGAAGCTGCTGCCTCGGTCAGTGTGGCGCTTTACGACCAAAGGTCTGATTAAAGCACCAGAGCTCAGCACTATACCATCTACTGCAGGCATCCAAGCGTATGTTTTACCGTCTGTGTGTGTGTGTGTGTGTGTGTGTGTGTGTGTGTGTGTGTGTGTGTGTGTGTGTGTGTGTGTGTCTATGTGTGTGTCTCTACGAGCACCCACACTAGTCTTGAGAGAACGAATGCCTACAAAGCGTAGGGGTTCACCACAGGAGGTTTAGGCTATTTCACGTTGTTTTGGAGCAAGCAGGAGTGGTTGATGTGTGTAGTGACTTGCAAATGACAAAAATATATGTTGAAAAAAAAAAAAATCAATATGATGGAGGTAAGATACTTTTTGTTTCCTGTACTGTACATTCCTCTAAAAATAGCTCAAAACCTCGAAGTCAGAGAATGCAGAGATCAGAGTCCAGAGAGCACCTCGCTGAAGAATTGACACAAAAATAAACACATAAAGACAAAAATATACAAACAGAAAATACTTTTTCTGATTATATTCAGTTTATTATTATCATTATTATAATTCTGTATATTCTTTACTTGTTGGAGGCAAATGATGTTTTAATAAAAGTATTATTACAAGAACAACAGAGAGTGGGGGTTCTTTTTTTTTTTTTAAATTGGTCATGGTTGAGTAAATGTCATCTTTAGCTGAATTAAAAAGCATCTGATGCTATTTTTGCAACAACAGCTGCAACATGACAGAAAAGCAGCTTCTGTGATGTTTTGCATAGAAGGTTTCACACAGCACATAAATATTCAGGCTGAGCAGCCTCCTTCTGGACTCCGGCGTTAGTTTTTTTTTGGTTTTTTTACCCCTCAGGCTACCGCTTTTGGGGAAAGCAAGCAGAGAATTTCTGTTTAAAATATGATGAGATGTATGAATCTCTTCTCAGACTGTTTCTCCATTTTTCCTCCCAATTCTTTTTTTTTTATCATCACCACATTTTTTTCTGTGTCACTGCGTATCTTCTCTGCACTTTTCTGTTATCAGTTACCAACTCCAAACACAGCCGCTCCTTTTTTTTTTTTTTTTTTTTTTCACCCCTAGAGAATTCTATGTACCCGTTCAAAGTGATGTGCCGGGGTCAGCCATATGGTTGAAGTCACTTTATTGTCCTCAGGTTAACGAATGTCAACTGCTGATCTCAGCTCACAGACAAGCACCCTCAGACCCTGAACAGCCCGACTCCATTAACAATAACTGTCAGCCGCAGAGTGATGAACAGGCTAAGGATTACAAGCGAGAGATGTTTCCTTTTTTTTTTGCTTTACGTAAGCAGTTTACAAAGATCATCGTGATGTCATTCATGGTTCTTAAAATATGGCAACGCCAATTCTACTTGAAAAACAGCAGCTTCTTCAAACTGAGCGGACTATAAAAAGGCTAGGACAAACCAGAGTGCTCATTTCATTTACATAAAAAGGTAAACATGAGGTCATTCAATAATTTTCTTAAAGCTGTGATTAATGTAAGTTATTCTCATTTGCAGAGGCAAAACTTCTTCTTGCATTGTGCTGCAGTATCCTGACAGCCATGTATGGTGTTGTTATTTTTTTTCATGTAGATTTGGGTAAAATTGTGCTTGGTTGGCGAATTCTTTCAGTCAGAATAAGTTTTTTTGCAAAATGTGCTGAATAAAACGAGAAATACACAAATACTGAGTCAACAAATGAAACTACACATACACATCGAGTTACTGACTTCAGTTCAGTTCCTACACTTTCTCTGGAGTTGCTTCAAGCTCATCAAACAAGCGATCGTTTAACTGGGCGGGTTGGGATCAGTTCAGGGCCTCCAGTATCTGTACAAATCCTTCTCTTGGAATCTCTTCTGTAGAAACATATTGATTGTTCTTGCCAGTGGAGCATTAAATATTTCTGAGGAGGATCTCCGCGGGCATATCCAGTTCATTCTGGTTGGCAGTTTCCAGTTCAGCTCCTGTCTTACAGTAATAGTCCACTATAGACCTAATTATAGAGTTGTACGATAGAAAAATATTGAGTAACTTTGACAGTGTAGTTTCTGTGCGGTTTGCAGGCGATTTCCTGCTGCAGAATTATTTTCCATACTGATAACTATGAGGAACTCCATGACTGTAGAAAGTTGTTATATGGATTTTTTTCATCCAACTACATTTATTTATGTGTTACCTTTACTGTAAACAGTTGAGAGTATGAGAACATCATCAAAGAGGCGAACAGAGAGCATTGATTTTAAATAGTTATTTAAGGGTCATCCTGGTTGAAGGTTATGATTCTTATTAAAAAGTAATGACAATGTACTCACCACATGAATTACTCTTTAAATGGCAGGATCACTGAAAAAGGGTAAGAGGAAAGAGGATGGTCACAACATACACATTTCAGAGAAAACATCACATTGTACTAACAGAGTTTGGTTTTTCTGTGCCTGACTTTTGGTTTCTTTCCTTTCATTTAAAACAGAAAAATGTATAGAATTCTTCCTTTTTGGCTTGTTTACAGCCAGCCTGGTCATCTGAATGTTTTTCTCCGGGCAGAAACAGGAATATATTTACATATGATCAGATTTCTGCTTTAATCTGGTGAGTTTTTCTCATTAAAAATAATAAGAACAAAACTACAGAAATAAAACCAAAGTGACGATAATTTGGTGTAATGAATCGTAAACCAATGGAAAGATGATTGTTGTAGAAATATATACAGTATCATGCTTTGATCCCTGGGCTGCAGGGGCGTTTTCAGAGAGTGTCCAGGGGTGACATGGGCCCCCCTAGAAATATGATTGGCCACCCAAGGTGCCACCCCAAACATCATGAACTGTGATTGGCAATTTGCCCTGTCAGAGGCGGGACTTATGTTAAAATCAACTAGTAAGTAACTTTTTGCAAAGGCTGCCAGTAGTTTTCTTTATATAACAGTATAGCATTTTTTCTTTTGTTTGTACTTTAAATAAAATAAAAATGTGCACATCTATTTCATTAGACAGGTTCATAGGAAAGTAATGCACGCTGTCTTACCTGCAATGAAATAACTGGCAATGTGTCGTGCCCAAAACTTTGCAAGTAATGCCGTGCAAGAGTTTTTTTTAAGTACTTTAAATTGTGAATTGAACATACATCTTCTTTTTGGGGTCATTATAAATTAAGCTAATGTTGCCGTTATATTTTTTTTTAGATATAAGTAGATATAATTGGTGAAGTTAAAAAGGATAAATAATTTACATGTATTTGTGTGTGTTTGTGCACACATCACACTTCAGGGCACCCCTTCAAGTCAGTTCCCCAGTTGGGCCACCCCAGTCAAAAGAAGGTTTGACACGCCCCCGCTGGACTGCAATAGAATTCTGTTCATAAAGCATTACTCTGCCTAAATCCGCTTTTAATTCAAAAATATATATATACATCGTCTTGCTGTCAATCACGAATAAGTATCTCTCCATAAATCACCCCTCAACATTTTGTCACCTTGCTGACTCCCCTGTCACATCCAGGTCTCTATATTTAGAGCCTCCTTGTTAGGTGGGGACAGCAGTTAATCTAGATTCCACTCAACGCAACATAAACAGTAGATTAGAAAAAATCTAATTACACACCTCATGCACCGCAAAAATGATTTGTTAAATGTAAATGGGCAATAACTCGTAAATGTTGAAATGACACTTGGCGTTATGTTTTGACTCTAACAGAACATGGAGGCAGCATTGTGATGTGACACAGAGCGAGTATTTGGAGCCTGTGTTGACAGCTAATGGCCTGGTTGGCTCTCTGCAACATCTCACATTATTAAATCTCTCTTGTGCTGCCCAAACAGGGCACTCAGCAGATTTTTCTTTTCAAAGAATAGGAATAGAGATCCAACATTTAATGAAAAATGCTCCCACTCCCTGTATGAATAACAGCCACAGAATCACTCCTTGGTATTCTTTTAAAATCTTTTTGGCTGAGAAAGGGACCAAATCCCCGTTGTCGTCTGAATCACAGCTCATTGTTAGGCTTACAGCATTAGCCACTATGCTGTGAATAAATCTTGTCAGCCCAAGTGGTTGAAAAGGGGGGGGGGGGGGGGACTAAATGGCTAACTTGGGAACAGAATAAATGACCTGTGGCTGCCTGTGCAACAGATCACCTTTCTGAGACACTGCGAGCGAGGGATTCATCCATAAATCAGCAGAAATGTGAATCAGCTCCCTCTATATGTAATAAGTCGGTAAAAGTTATTTTCCCCTTACTGCCCCAGAGTTACTGTGTATCCATGACTTCCAGGAGCACTTATTGTGAGCATAATTAATTAGAAACAATCAAATGAAGGTGGTGTTTACACTATTACAGACTCCCTTTGCCCACATTTGGATTTGCTGACTTGTAGGAGTTTGTCCACTCAGTTACTGCCTCTGCTTCACACTTGTTAGTAAATGTCTCTGTTCCCTGGCTGTAATCACACTGTTGGCTACACATCATTTCAACTGTACTACCATGGACCGCGCACAGTAATCTATATGGAAATCGCTCTTTGACGGAGCGTCTATCACAAAACCGCAACACATTTGTTCAGCGGATGCCACGGTTTAGAAACAGTATCCTTCCGTCAGAAAAAGTTACATTTCTGCAGCCAAATGTTTCCACTTTCACGGCTCTACGTGACAATTACTTTAGAGCAGAGGTTCAGAGAGAACCAGACATCAAACAAGAAATGTAGTGTTGCAAGAGTGAGTGAGTTAGCTTGCTACAGCTCAAGCCCTGTTATCTTTAACCTACATTAGTTCACAATGCAGCATTTAAAGTATTCAACTGAAACATAAAAAGAACGCTGAATTACCCAACTGCAGTTTCTCATTGCTAAGTTACCATAGCTGTACAGATCACTGAATAACTGACACTGAAGAGAATTTTAAAATATGTAGATTTTTAGGCAGGGTCGAGTCCCAAGAAGGTTTTTTTTTAAGTGTCTTTGAACAGATTGATAAACATTTAATATTAAAACTAGGCGAGGGAAAGTTGTTCTCACATAAAGTTAAGCATTTTGAGATGTTGCAAAATCACAAAATCTTAAAAATGAAGAAATATGTCACGCAAAAGCAGAGGAAGAACAAATTATTCAGCTAATGCATTCATCTTAGTTCAGTAAATGATTCCCTTTATTGTTTGTTTTTTTGCTCTCTCTTATCCTGAGCAGAGGTCATCAACAAGACTTATTGAAAACACCTGTGTGTGTATGTGCTGGGCCTTGCTCCACCAAAAATGGCTAAAGCAGCTAACTTTCAAATAATAATCAAGCAGTGGTGTCTTCGCATTTCTGTGCAGATTGAACAAATGAGAAACATGTATTGACCCCTATGTTTTTTAAATGCTAGTCAGGAGAAATCCAAGCTAGGTGTTGCTTCCTGTTATTCTAGGCTAGCTAAGCTAATTGCAAGCTAGCTCCTACTCCACACACACGCAGACACACACGTCAAGTTGTCAGACAAAGTTAGCTACTATCTCGCTAACAGAATGGAGCACTAGACGCTAAAGGGTCTGATATTTCCCCCTTAGAGTTAAGAGGAAATCCCAGCAAAGCTAAAAGAAAAGTGAATACTGGACTTACATTTGTCAGACGGACAGAAACATGGCTCCACATGAATGCTAATTTTACTTCCTGGTTGCTTCATCTGTACCTAGCATATCAGGTGATAATAAATCCACCTGTGAATATCCTGACAGTCACTGCACCTTAGTGATTATAAAAAATGATGACTGAAGCTTTAAACATCCTTGCAAGTAGTATCAGGTACAAAGACAACAAATCGCACAGTGGTGTAGAGACGTGTCACATTAAGAAAATATACATCAACTTAGAAACATAAAATAATACATAGCAAGAAAAAAAGATTATAAAAAGTATGTATACTGTCTTTAAACAGCAGTGATTCAATGTTGAATCACTGCAAGTTTTACGAAATGTGCTTAACTTACAAAGGACGATGTATGCCATTTTAATTATGAATAAAATTCCACTGAATTATGCTCAAGACACGGACAGGAAACCAAGCAATGTGTCTGAGTCAGCTTTACTGTTTCAATTTAAGATTAGATCTGATTCTAAGTGCAAATCTATATTTCAGGCTATACAATAAATGCAAACCTTGGATTCTTTCCAACACTAATGTGTTCTTCCTTGTGATGATGAATGTCTGTGGAATGGCCCAACAAAAGTCAACACTACGCTCAATGATCTATGGCACACTGCACATCCTCTCTTTAGCCTTGATTAAAGGGCTCCATGCATGAGTCAGTTATCAGAACTATCTGTCTCCATTGCACACTGTTAGCTTCACCAGGATTGACTGCTTATTATTCATACATACAGAAGATAAGAAGGTGTTGTGTTACCTCCATGAACCGGACAGAGTGTGCAGAATGGATTAATCACTGAGCCACAAAGCACAGGGGAGCTGAGTGTCATAAACTTGTATAGGCATAAATGAAAGCTGAGCGTGCATCGTGCTGAAAAGTCCCCCTGTTAGTTGTGAAAACAGCTGACTGTCCTCTGAGTTTTAGACTTCATTTCTAGGCTGTTTTTAAAGAGGCTTCATTATAGCCTAAGGTGCTTAAAAATACCTCTAAACCGCCAGTGACCGCAGGTACCAGCTCTGATAATGTCATGGTCTTCATCATTATTCAGTTTATTTTAATATAATCTAGTTGTAAAAAAAATCCAGAGGTTTTAAATACCAAGAAAAGGTCACAGAGCACTACTACTACTGTTCAGTACGAAACTTTGAATAGACTCAGCCGGTGGATTTGATGGTGAATGACAGATTTGAAATGATCTGCTTAGAAAAGAAAAAGAAATTGAGAAAGATCAAAGGTTAAAGGTCCCATATTATGCTTTTTCTGTTTTTATATGCTCTGTAGTGTGTTTTCCAAGTGTCCTGTGCATGTTTAGGCACATCTATGTGCAAAAATTCAAAGTCCGCGGAAACGTGGCTTCTCCTACCTCCTCCTGTTAGCTGTAGCATTAGCTGCATGTAACGCTCGGTTCTAGCCCCCCTCGATAAAAATGTGTCAGTGCGACGTCATTGTCAGTGTGAGATCACTGATCTAAGCCCATTGGCTCATTGTGGCAAGCCCTGCAGCTCATGTTGAAATTTCCGAGAAGCGGGCTGAGCAACTGACCAATAACGACAGAGCAGATCGGCAGACCAATCAGAGCAGACTTGGCTCACGTGGGGTCTAACAGTGTGGGCTCAACAGAGTGACGGACTCAGAGCGTAGAGGGAGCAAGGAGGAGCAGTACATGAAAACAGACACTTTTTTCTAACTTTAGCTATTGTGAATGTACAAAAGTAGGTACATAGATTAAATATACAAACCCCAAAAATGGCATAATATGGGCTCTTTAAGTTTAGAATCTTGCAAATAAAGATTTCCACATTTCACTTAGCTCTCACTTTGTTTTTTCTTCTTTAGAGGACCTGCCTTATTCAAAATCCCATATACATCCATAGTTATTCAATTAGCTTCAAATCCAACCCCACAATATACTGTTACATGATTAAAAACTTTCATTTAAATCACTTATAATGTCTTGAAAAAATATGGACAATATTTTTAAAGAAGTTAAGTTTGTCTCTTTAGACAAAATGTGTGCTACATGATGGTTGGAAGATATTGCTTCACACAAGCCAAAGCTGTTTTGAAATACTAATTTCACAAAAACTTTTACTCACAAGTCCAAGACCTTTGAGGGAAGCATGTCATCGACTAGACAGACTTTGGCCAACCAAGCATAAAGTTGACTTCAACATGATGTTGACTGCACCAAAGAAAAAGATAGAACAGACTGCAGAATAACTTAGGTAGTAGAAAATTGTCTCATCAATTGATTACTGAAAGAGCCCTAGACTAAAGCCTCTGCTAAAAGGAACTGTTGACATTTATTGTCAAGACTTAGGTGTCACATAATATGCAAGATACACTTAACCATGTTTTTCTAACACTAATATGTTTCCCTAGCCTGTCTACAAACCCACCAATCTCTGTCTTTTGCCTGCACCACTTTTCAGAAAATGTGTGCTCAAAGAGGCCGTTTTGAGATTTCCCTTCATGACATCACAAAGGGCAGTAACCCCTCCCCCAGGTAGTTGACACTCCCCCAGCTAGGTGATATCCTGCCCTCTGAGTCTGCCTTCTCAATGTAAACAATCAGGCATGGGGTGAGAGAGCCATGCCAGAGAGGGGCGTGGTCAGACTCAGCTCATTTACATTTAAAGCTACAGACACAGAAGCGGCCTGTTTTGAGCAGGGCTGATATGGAGGGGTTTATAGGTATTATAAAATAAAGGGTCCGAGTGGGGTTTTGGCAAGAAACGTCACAGACATGTTTTGGGGATCTCTGAGACTTATTTAAACTTGTTGTAAAGGAGGATAATATGTCACCTTTAAAAAAGTCACACATAGATACACAAAAACAGGATGGCAAAGATGTAGAAACAATAACAAAGATAAACAATTTTCAGAAAGACTTTAAAAGAGACACATAACAACTTCAAAGAGGCACATGTGACCATACAAAAGAGACACATAACAACTTCAAGAGGCACATGTGACCATACAAAAGAGACACAGAACAACTTCAAGAGGCACATTTGACCTTACAAAAGAGACACATAACAACTTCAAAGTGACACATATGACCATAAAAAAGTGGCACTGAAATGATATGCAAACATAAAAGGGAAAAGAAAAACAACCACAAAGAGACAGAAGAAAACATGAAGAAACACAACAAATTCAAAGAAATATAAGACAACCATAACTGTATAACAAAAAACAAGGCTTAGTATCAGTAACAAACAATTACAAAGAGACATATATGACTACAAAGACACACAAAACGACAACATATAGATACAAAACAACTACAAAGATAAACAAATCAACAATAATGGGACCCAAAATGGCTGCAGATGATCTGAAGGTCATAAGGGCCTTTTACAATGTGCTCAAAGTACAATCATCTCATCTCATTAACCATCCATAATTTGGTCTTTAGAAAATATTATCCTGGTTTGCCAGGACACAGTCTCAGGGAGGATATTTTGCTGTTTATTTGTTTTTATTTGTTTGATTTGTCCAAAACATATTTGTCATTGCTGTGAGGATTATAATCATTTTCCATTCATTTCCACAGAACTTGGTCTGAGGCAGAAATCTCAGCGAAATAGATCTCAAACACAGTCAGAGTTCACGAGATAATGCCAGACTGCTACAGACGAAGCTAATCCAGACCAGTGGTTAAAGACACAGGGTCAATACACACCTTGTGTTCAGCAGAACAGGATGCCCTTATGAGGCGGGTACAGCAAGAAGCAGCAACCCAGTTCCCACACCATCCATCACTGCAGTGTAGCAATTTACACATACAGCAGACTTACAAAAGAATACTGCAAAGGCACAAACTAGGAAACAAAATGTCCCCAAACTGCATCTGTGGGGGCGGTAGGGCGAACAGATAAACAACTTTTCAAAGCAGGATTACGGTGATGTGTTTGCCGAGGCCAGGATGCGTGGGCCTTGTCTCTATATGTGGCACAACAAACAGTGGAGGAGAATAAGCCGGCGTTCACGAGAGACCCGCAGTAGCTGCCCAAACGGGCTTGTTAGGGGGGCAGAAGAACTCATCAATGAACAAGATCAGGGCTGACAGAGGCGCTTGTTAACTGGTGCACGGCAGCCAAGACAGTGGCTCATTAGGGAGAAGAACCAGTAGCCTGCATGGGCCATGCTGGTCTCACCAGATGGCTTCCTGTCTGCTGTCTGATGGAGGATATGGACGTCCATCATTAACAAATCATGTGCAGTGTGTTTTTTTTGTGTGTGTAGAAAATCTTATAGGAAGCATTTAATCCTGTCCTGGTTTGACTCTGTCACAGTTTGATGTTTGAAACTTTAAATCATACACTGCCCCAGTCTTATTCACATGGGTAAAAGAGCTCCATTTTCATTCCATCCTGAGCTTTAGCAAAGTTTCTCTCTGACACAGGGATATGAATCCTGTTGCAACATTGCCCCCTACTGGTGTTAGTAGCTATACATTTTTTTTTTTTTAAATCCACATGGATGGAGGCTAGATGAAATCACAACATGCATTCTCCAAACACTTCCCCCTCAGTGGACTCTTCACATGTTGCCAGCCGTCACTATAAATAACAAATTGTTTGCAATCACTGTGTCTGGATAAGAAGCCTGCAGCGCTCTCCAGCTTGATTATCACACAAGGCAAGTTTCCACGAAGGACCAATAAATCATTATTCATCATTCTCTGAGGGGGAAGCACACACCATTGCCGCAGAATCATAAGTGGTACTCGTTCATTTTAGATATTCTTTTCAGGGATGCTTCAAACAAACAGCAGATGATTTATTTACCATCTAATTTTGCCCATACCTCCAAAATTAAAAGTATTGTTGCATGGTGTATCTCTGTGAGCATTGACTGAGATTGAAATGCATGATGCAGTAACTTTAATTAAAAATCATTACATCTTTTAATGAAGGAAAATTAGGCTAGCAGAATAAAAAGAAAAGAAAAGGAAGGATGCTATAAAGTAAGTATGATATGGCCAGAGTTTTTAGAGAGGAGATAAAATACTTTTCTTAGAATGCTTTATTCACAGCTGATGCAACAGGGAAGCCTTGAGGAGTACATCAAACTCATTAACTTAACCTTAAGGGTCATTTCACCAAGAACGATTAATTACATATCTTAAACTGCTCATATCAAAACTGTTAAAGCAGCACTTTGTCATTTGGCTCCTGCTTAAAGGGAAGAAACACTTTGAGTCAGCAAAACTGAATTTGTCCTCCAGTGTTTCACTTTGTAAATTAATTCTGACAGTAATGAATTTGAATAAATTACAGATAAGACCATTTTTAGTACATCCTATTTGTGGAAGGTAATTAAACACTGTTGACTTGTTCTTTATATAGAAGTTGAAATAACCCCTAACTACTCTTACCCAACCATAACCTTAATCCCTTCCCCTAACTGTGACCCAAACTCAACCCTAACTCCAGCCCTAAACCTCATTGTCACTCTAAATGGTAAGTCCAACCCTAACACCATAACCCCAACCCCACTTATCCTACCCCTGAACCATTAAAGACAGTGCGAGGAGCTCAGACAGCAGGAGGGAGCTCGGAGTGGAGCCGCTGCTTCACAATGAAAAGGACCAGTTGAGGTGATTCTTTCATCTGATTATGATTCCTCCTTGGAGCTCCCTTAGGAGCTTTTATTTGACCCAGAACTCACTGGAGGGATTTTATATTTAATCTTACCTGGGAACGCCTCGGAATTCCCCAGGAGGGGCAAGAATACGTTGCTGGCGAGAGGGACATCTGGGTCAACTTGCTTAGCCTGCTGCCAAGGGATATACTGGAGAGAAGGGAATAGATAGGATAAACCCAACACAACACTACCCAGAGACCATTACCCCCGGCCCTAACCCCCCTTTAGCCCCGGCCCTAAGCCATTATCCCTAACTGTCAAACCTCACCCAAATCACAAGCCCTGAAAGCTACAACCCACAAATTAAACCATCTCCTATCCACAAGCCTTTGCCCGAACTCCCCTGCATCTCCAGTGTGATGTTGGCCTGTTTATTCAGTAATAAATCTGTTAATGGAAAACCTCTCTGTGACTATCTTTTTCTCTCATCTTAGTTAATTGAGAAAATGGATGCTTGACACCACCCTATTAATAAGACTTCAATCACTCTACACACAAATCGTGTGTGCTCTAATGTGACTTAGATCATCTTTGATGTGTGTGTGTGTGTGTGTGTCACCATGTAATCTGATTTTATTCATTCAGACCTGGACCGCTTTCATAGGTGGTCCGTAATCAGGTACTAGTCTGGCTTTAGCTGAATGACCTCAGCTTGAATAATCGTATTGGAATATGTTCAACTTTTCCATCACTACAGTTCAATATTTGGCTCAACTATGTGCCAAAATACGCCGTGAAAGGTTAGCCTTGACATTACAAAAATGTGTTTGGGTTACAACATTTTAATTATGCACACACACGCCTAAGTACACGAGCAGCAGCAGCCATTGCTATTCACAAGCTATGGTTAAAAAATGGGAAAGGAATGTGAACAGCAGGTTGTCATTTTGATGTTGTCAAAATTAGATTTGCACATCCTTAATAAAACCATGTTCAAGCATGACTGGGAAATGTATACAAAGGTATTTTAACAAGTGTGTAGGCATATTCTGATAGGATTTTATCAGTGAAATGTATGTTAATTTTTAAAAGCAATTAATCACTTTTTTCATGTGGGTCCTGGGAGGGCTCACATTTCTTATACAAGTAGGGGGGGGGGGGCCTCCAAAGAAAATGATGGGAGGTTGGGAACCACTGGCCTAGAGGTTTGGTCGCGCCCCATGTGTGGAGGGTGTGGTCCAACCTGTGGCTTATTTCCCCTCCATATTGTTCCCCATTATCTCTCACCTGTTTCTTACTTTGTCCACCATCCTATCATATCAAATTAAAATCTTAAAATGGGTCTAATACGAGCTAAACAAAAAAGCAGATACGGGTCACTGTTGGGGAGTCTAGATGTAGCCCAAGAATCAGGATCTCCTGTCCTCTGCGCTCCAATTTTGACCACTTTTTGAGAATCTTTCTCAGGCCACACTAAAATAACAAAAAGAAGATGTCAGCAGAATGGTCTGCCTAATTAGTATCCTACTTGTCCTGCGAAAAAATGCAATGTTTAAATAAAATAGAGTCTTAATCTCAAAATGAATCCTACTTTTAATAAATTTAGGGCTGTAAAACTGACATTTTTCTGCTTCTGATACTCTAGTACCACTGGGTATCCTACTGTTAAACTTAAATACAGAGCCAAATGACCCTCATAATCCCTTTCAAACATCAGTAGATGCTGTGAAAAACAAGACGGCACGAGCAACAGATACATGTACAAATGGCTTGATTTAATTTATGTATTTCACAAACAATCCAAGAACTTATGAGACAAGTGTACAGGAATTATTTTGCCATTTTATTTTTTTTCTTCACATTATTGCTTTACAGTAAAATGCATTGGTTGGATATGTCCAGTATAGCAAGACAATACATTCATATACGTTATACAGATGTCCTCAGTAATGTTTTTATAGTAACTAACTTTACATTAAATATATTTTTTAATCATTTATTATTCTTGACAAACAACTCCCACGTCACATTGAGCTCACAGTGCATCAGGTCGCATTCAATCAAGAAATACACACCAGTCTTCTCGTGTTCAATTGCCATTTCTAACTTGTGTTTTCTAAAGTGTGTGCGCTTATTTTGTACACAGGATTTTCCATACAATCTGAATTAATGCAGAGCTACGACAAGTATGGCATCTTTTTTTTTTTCCTCTTTCAAAAAAAGTGTCTTGGTTACAAAGATGCGAGTCAGACAACCGTTGAGAATGTAGTCAAGATGAGGACAAGAAAAAGAGGAGCGGTTGTTTTGTTTCCCCCCCTGCTGCGGTGTTCCCTGTCAAACCTGGCAATCGGGACATGACCACACAGAGCAACAACAAAAGTATACACCGAAATAAATTTAAAACCGTAACACCGCACATTCTGAATCAACTCAGGAGCAGTACAGACCTTCCTCCTTTGACAAAAAAAACAGCATCCAAATGTAGTTTCTGTCCGCACAGAAAGCCCACTGAAAAGGTTCAAAGGGAGGAAGGGTGATGTACAAGGATGTCCCTGTGTGGTCACCTCCATCCAGTAAACACAGCCCTGATAGAGTAGCAGCTTAAGGGGGTCCATCTTTTTTTTCTTTTTTTTTTCTTTTTAATTCCTTGAAGTCTGCTCTCACCCAGGTCCTTTGAAAAAAGTAACAACGTCCCGAGGGCGGTGTATGAAAACCGTCCCTCCATCCGTGTGTTCCCTGCTGCCCCTCTGCGCCATCAGCTCGGGTTGGTGGAGAGTTAATGCCCTTGTGCAAGAGGGGACAAGAGTCGAGAAAGAGGAGAAAAAAGGGAGTGTGTGTGCAGGAGGAGAAATCAGACTTCCCTCAAAGTCACTGTTCCAGAAAAAAAAAAAGTCTGTGCTTTGGGCTCAGTTCCTCAGCTGTCCCAAACACACACACCTGTGAGCTCACACATCAAGTACTACTAGACAAACCGACGTCACATCTCCGCGGGATCCCCCGTCTTTTTATGGCGACCTTGCAGGGGGACCTTCTTTCACATAGAATTCTTTAAATCGAGATTGCATATACAAGTGCCTGCTGCCGACAGCGCGGCAGAGGAATATTTTAAACACGTAAAACACTCCCCACGCAACAGAAAAATGTCCGTTCGTAGTCTCTGCACCTCAGTTGTTGACTCCTCGCAGGCATTTTTGCATGATGTCAAATGTCTGGATTGCAGTGTAGCTCGTAGCTGCCGATTTTTGTAAAAGTGGGCCAGGCGCTTTTTTTCGTGGAGACGCCCTGAAGCCCTCAGCCTTTTTTTTTTTTTTTTTTTTCCCTCTTTTCTTCCCGCTGTGCTGTGGAGGGAGCTGCGTTTAAAAGTCCCAGCATGCACTGCAGACAGAGGCGGGGTGTGCTCATGGTGTTAACGAGGTTCCAGTCTGTTCAAAAAGCCCGGAGTGAGAAATACGAAGCGAGGGGCCCATTCCACACACACACACACACACACACACACAATGTTCTCACTCTGTCCCTCACACACACACACACACACACACATATACACTGAAAATACACACGCACAGAAGGAAGCACTAGTTGATTCAGAATGAGAGGACGGCTGTTAAAGTGCAATATCTACATGTAACTCAAAATCACGAGACCATCACCATCGACACCTCCTGGAGTTGTCCATCTCCGAGTTTCCCTGATAACCGACGGCTGTGGTTGGCACCCCTGGCCTGGGTAGAAAGGCTGCAGTGCCCCCTACCGGCCAGAGAGTGTTATAGCAGACAGTGTTGAGAACCGTCCGGTTTCTTTGCATTTTGTTTGTCAAACAACTTCCTCCGTTCTGCGAGCTGTCTCAAGACGAGAACAGACCACCTGATGATGACAGAAAAAAATCGGATGCGTCCAATAGATCTGGAGCCAGTTTGTTTCTCTTTCTTCTTCTGAAGTTGTGCGAAGGGAAAAGTGGACTGACCCATCACTGAAAAGAAATGCTGGAGTGTAAGTCACCACAACCAGCCAGACACCTCTGAGTGGTCAAATCTCTTTACAGCACAAAGCAAGAAAAAGCATTTCCATGTGCAATTTGTTTCAGTGAAAAAAAAAAACAAACAGGCAATGTCTTATATTTGCAACAAGCTCTCCTCCGTATTTCATACTAGACAAAACCTTGTTTTGAAAAAATAAATACAAAAGAAACAAAAGAAAGGTGTTCACATTGTGCCGTGCTGCATATGCGTAACACCCTCACAGTCGACTGATCCGGACTGTGATACTTCAGACACAAAGTGTCACAAAAGTGTCTTTTTTTTTAAGAAAACAAAGCAGATTTGATCAAGCAGATGAGGGTTGAGAAAGAGGGGGGGGGGGGGGGGGGAGTGAAGAGAAGCGCTAACAGTTTCTGCTCCCTGATGCCAAAGGCCATGCAAGGGGGCGTTGGGTCCAGGCTGGAGAAGGGGAGCTGCCGAGGACAAAACCCTCCTCCAAAATAAACATCAGTGTGTTCTTTTTCTTTGGGTGCTGGGGAACTTTTGGGAATGATTTCAAGGAGAGTTCTCTCTATGTGGAAGTTTTGGTTGGAGTCATGAGATTTTTTTTTCTTCTTCAAAGACTCTGGTTTGGTTTGTGGAAAAAAAGCTTTGGAAAAAAATGGCAGATGGTAATCTACAATGTGAAAACAGTGAAAACACACACCTACACTCAACAGGGGCACTTATGATTCTGGAGGTCCCCGACATCTAAAGGCATGCTAGATGGGTAGAAAGTTAACAGGCCCACAGAGGAAATAAAGACTTTACTGCAATAACAGGCAATGCCCCAAATAGTGGGCATTAAGGACTGGCACTGTGTGACAAGAGGACAAATCAGAGATGTAGAACAGAGTCCACTCTTACAGCCTATACTGCCTCTTGAGAAAATGAGTCATACTCAAGACAAAAAAAAAAGGAATTACAGGAGAGAGAGAGAGAGCGAGCGTAAGGGGGGAGAAAGAGAGTCTCCCAATAGGTCCGGTCTTATTGAAAAAAAATAATATTTGGGGTTTCCTATGGGGGGAGTTGAGGTTTTGGTATCCGAGGCATGCTGCTGTGCTCTAATCTTCCATGCACATGGGCAGGTTGACAAAGGTGAAGACGTTGTACTCGATCATGACGGAGAAGCAGAGGAAGACTGCGTACAGGGTGAGGACGTACACACCCAGCTTACAGTCCAGCCGCCATTTGTTCAGGTGGATTCCCAAAACCTGAAAAAAATATAGATATATTAGAATGGCTTGTGTAGAGTCTACAATATTTCATATGTCAACTTTATGAGCACTGGCTTGAGTTAAAAGAAGAGAGAGGTACACAAACAAAGAAGAATTGAAGGCTGCACCCAATGATTTAAATCACTTGTTTTACTTTTCTGAATTGCAAAGAACTTTTTTACTTCTTTACATCCAAAATACAAATTTTGTACAAATGCTGCCTTACAAAAGAGGCTATTTCATCCCTTCCCCTTCACCGATATCGATATTGAGGGGAGAAAAAAATCCTATACCGATATCTTTCTAAGATCTATGTTCAACCTGTAGAGATGTCTATGTAGAGATAGACATAGATATACACATTTATTGCATTGATTGCTCAAATGTGGATCAAACACTTGTGGAAAAGATATATATAATAAGAAGACGAGACGGGCACTCAACTAGAAAGTAACTGCGCATTTACGTGCATCTCTGGAGAGTGATAATGCTTGGTGTGATACATATAGCACCCTCTGCTGGTGAAATAATTGCCAGTGTAATACAACAATGCCAAAAGTGAAATGCTATTTGACTTGTGAATAAATCGAGTGATTTTGGCGCTTATCCACGATCAAATTAGCCGATGCTGATAGCTGCTAATATATCGGTTGGGCTCTGGTGAATACACAACAGCATTGTGTTCACCTTTTTATGGTGCACTGTCTGTCACTGATCTGTGTGGTTGGTCAAAAAAAAAAAAAGACAAAAAATATGAGCTCCAGGCCCTTAACTGCATGTTGTCAACAAAAAGAAATGCCTTCAACTGGAGTTAAAAAAAACTGATGATAGCAGCCGATATCGATGTTGAACCGATGCGTTGGTGCATGCCTGAAAAAAAAAAGTTCCAACTAGTCTCACTTCTACCATCTGCATGGAAACTTGTGTATTCAAGGGAGTTGTTCCACTTTGACTCCAATAAAAATGTAATTGTCTTTATCTGCTCACATTTTCATCAATTATTAAAAGCAGTAAGGCAAACCAACTCTTGTTCTGTTTATTCTGTAATTAAAAATGTATCACTTCAGAGGAAATTTCGTGCTGAGACTCCCGCTGTTTACAAAACCGAATTTCAACATTTTGATGAACCAATTATATAACTCAGTTCAGTCAGTGTTGCGTAACGGTGCAGCAATCAGTGGCGAGAGCTGACAAACTGAGATGTAAGCACTGCTGGTTTCACTTTCAAGACGTATGGGTACACTTGTAGCAGTGTTATCTTTCCAGTGCAGCGTAAACATCATCGACTTTTTTCCCTCACCGTGAGGGCCACAGAGCCCAGCAGCAGCACCACGGAGTACACCAAACCCCGACTGTTGATCATCACCTGCAACAGACAACACATACAACAATTCCACCTGCAGCTCCACAAACCTTATCGTTCAGGCCCAGAGAGAAAAAAAAAAAAAAAAAGGAGGAACTGGATGTTTCCAACGTGACAAAATCTGATCTCTTGTATAAAAAAAGCTCCCTACCTCCGACCCATAGCTGACGCACATGGTCTGTATCGCCCAGGGAACCCCCAGTCCCACCAGAATATCGAACACATTACTGCCGATAGTGTTGGACACCGCCATGTCTCCCAAACCTGCGAAGAAACACAAGTAGTTATTAGAAATGCAACTGTTCCAGAATAAAGATTAACTTTTTTATAGTTATAGTCTTATGATATCCAAATTGGCGTTCACCTTATTCCACGGGGAAAGCAGTGACACAGGACTACATCGTCTATAAACAGCTCTGTTTATAGTGCTCAGTAGGACATCTCTACAACATGTTAAACTCTTTGCACTTGGGAGATAACATATTTCTACACTGGACTTGGACAACTTTATGAAGTGCACCTTTGTTTATATGAATGTGTTCAGGTTTTATCAATTGTAGCAAAAATGTAGACGATTAAGTGCACATGGCTTACAATGCAACTTTACATATAGACAACATAAATGCATCATCGTATGAAAATCTGTAAACCCACTCAACATCGACTAATTTTACCAGAAACATCCAAACACTGCATCAGTGCTTATAGTGTTGGTTCGATCCATTAATAGAACTGAAGACGTTCTAGTGTAAGTGGTTTAAACCGTGTACCCCCTTGAGCTCTACATTCACAGCAGACTCTCTGATGTGTCATCGATCCAAACAATTGAATCCAAATCCCAAAATATTTCAGAGCAAAGGTTACCTTGCCGAGCCACGATGAGACTGGCTATGCAGTCCGGGACGCTGGTGCCTGCTGCCAGGAAAGTGATGCCCATGATGACGTCAGGGATCCCCAGAGTGTAGCCGATTATAGTCACCTAAGAGAAATGTCACAGATCAAAAATAGCCTACTCCGTGAGAGAGAGAGCATTTAAAAGTCACATTTGTACCAAATGGAAAAGTAAATAATCAACCAAGATTACAAAATTATGTTGTTTATTTCCTGCATTGCATTACCTGCTCACTTACAGGATAGTTAGCTTTAGTTTCTTTTAGAGACAGTGGTTTTTATTTGGCGTCGCTGTTGCCTACAGGCGGTGCTTTGTTAACAAAACCCTTAAGTGGTAAACATATATTTTAAACCATCTTACAAGTTCAACTGTTCATGCTACTCCTAGTTTGGAAACAAAAGAAAATCATAAAGGAAGCAAGAAGGCCACAAGAGGAAGAATAGGTAATGTTGGTGAAAAATCTGAATACAGGGGGCTTGTCGATTGCCTAGTGGTTAATTTGTGCCCCCATGTACAGCGGCTACAGTCCTCAAAAAGCGGCCACTGACCTGTGACTCCTTTGCACGTGTCATTCCCCACACTCTCTCTCTCTGATTTTTTGACTCTAGCCACTGACCTATCTCTCAACAGAGGTATAAAAAGCCCCCAAATGAATCTTTAAAAATGCATTCATTAATAGCATAATAGTTTTAAAAAATTGTTTTTATTAATTTCCTACTATTATCCTCTACATGGATCTTCAAGAGGAAGGTCACATTGGGGGACATTGATAGTATTTTGCCTGTGAGCCTACAGACCCTGTGTATGAACATCCATGAGGAATCACTAAGATTTCTAAGATATTTTTTAATACTGCATCTCTTTATGACAGCACAAATCCTACCTACTACTAATTTAATTCATTTAATTTGACAAGAGACCATGTACATTATTAAACATACATGTCGCATTGTACCAGAGTTAGCTTAAAGAGCTAGTTTACATCTGCAGTTAAATATCTAAATCATTCAACATGAAAAAAGATGTGTCGGAATATAGAAATAGTAACCCTGAATGATTTTTCCAGACACTCTGACTTTCAGGTGTTCCCTTGGACAATCCTTTCAGCACTCTCTGACTCACAAATAAATACTAAGAGGTGTTCTGGTAAATGGTTTCTCTGACAATCTAATAAAAGGATTGCTTTCTGCACACATAAATAACACTCACCATCCAGACCATTAGGTAGGAGAAGACGGCGATCCAGACGGTGGACAGGAGGAAGGAGAACATGAAGTATTTCTCCCAGCGCGGCTTGGCGCAGTTTGGGACGGTAAAGAACAGCAACAGGAGCAGAGGCCACGAGAGGAGCCACTTCAGCTTACTGCCGATCCCCCCTGAGACACAAACACATGTTAGCACCGACTTGCTTAGCCTCTTCAGTTCTTCTTTTCATTACCAGATATCTTTTATTACACATTTCAAACACAGAGTATGCTTGATCTCTAAACAATAATGGGAAAATGTGGAATACTGTGATGACACATTTTAAGTCTAATTTTTGTAGGCTTTTGAACACAACACTGAACCATAGTTTCTGGTCTTTAATCATTATTGTCAGCATATTTTTTCATGACAAACATTCTCTGTAGGCTCTTGTACATGTGAGCGATACAGCAGTATTTTATGCAACTGGATTGCTTTTGTTATTCTCAAGCATCTTTGTGTATAGTAAGAGCCCACTACTTATACATTCATATTTTATGAAGCCATTAAATTATGTAAGCAAGGACTTCAATAACTACAAAGGCTGTGAGTAACAACAGTATACAGAGGGATGTTGGATGCATTTGTATGTTTATCTTTAAGTTGCATGATGTTTCAAAATTAAATATTTTATTGGTAGAGTGTTTTTGCCCTGTATCTATCACTGTGTGCAGAATGACATACAGTCCCCATTTAGTATCACATGACTCGCGTACTTGGAATATGAAAAGGTGAGATGGTGTCGTTCTCCTCCGGCTCGGTGGGTTTGTCCTCTGGCACGTTTCCGTTCTCGATTTCCACCTTCCCGTCAACCACTTGTGTCTCCACTCCGTTGGCGGCTTGGACCAACTTCTGGCGCTTTCAGAAAAAAATAAACTAAGTCAAAGGGCACATGACCAGACGCGTTTTCTAGTGTAGCTGCTGCTGTGTTTTTTTTAAGAATACTTCTTGCTCGTGCAGTCACAAATGAAAAACACAAACAACATGTCTGCTGTGTAGCGGAGATAAGGAGACTCTTATGGGCTCATGAGAACCTCTTCACATACAGCAGTAGCAGTCAAATCCTCTAACTGGAGAAACAACGTACCTCTGTAATGATGAGACGACTGGCCATGCGCAGACGGGTCTTGGGTCCAAAATGGCTGGTGACCATGACGCGGAGGCCGGCTTCTGGGAACCTGAACTTGGAGGGGCTGGCGTTCATGATCTCGTCCACCATCACGACCGATCCGCGGCTGTAAGCTTTGGTGGGCTTGACTGGAGGGTGGCGGGAGATTATACAAATACAAAACATAGAGAGAATAAATGGACTGTGGATCCACCTTCATGATCACTAGACAAAAAAGTAGAACTACATTTTTATTCATTTCTGTTAATGTCATGCATTTAATACAAGTGCACACCCTCTTAATAGTGTTGTAATTTGTTATCAATTTGTGCACCCTGGAGACCCCTTACAGTGCAAAAATAAACTCACCAGGACTAAACAAAGACCATTTTAAAGATGTGTGTAGGCATCAATAGCTCCTCCTTACTCTACAATAAATGTCTCCAGTGTTATTCTGTCTTCCCTAGCGCTACACTTTCAAGGTCCAAGCTCCTTAAGAATACTAATGGAAGCTGAACTAGAGCAATTTGTCACCATGTCAGAGTTAAAGCTGCACCAGGCAATACCTTACGACAACACACACAATTCCCATTACCTCCCCCATCGCCACGAAGCCTCAGTGTGGTCAGTTCATTGACTTCAAAAAGTGAGCAAAAGCATCTCCTGAATGTTTCTTCATAACAAGTCGGAATGCGTTTTTCCATAGCTCCAGATTTGTACACCTTTTGTGTCTTTAAACTCCATGTGACCTGAAAGTTGATGTTGGTTGTTGTCACAGAGATCATCATACAAGTTTAGACCATTTTAACTCCAGTATCTTATAAGATAGTGTCTGGATGTGTCGAGCAAAGATGCTGTCTAGGCCCTGAAAAGGAAAAAAAAAAAAAAAAAAAGGACCCGAAACTTCAAACTTTAATGAGTCAATTATTTCGACTCTACAATTTTTACTTTTGCAGTGAGTTTTCACATTAATGGAAGCTCTTTTTTTTTTTTTTGAAGGTTGAGAAACTCTTCTTCATATCAAATTATCTGAAGCATTCATAAGATTATCACATTTGCCGTTTGTTTTCACTGTACAGGTTTTATGTTTCACTTCAGACATGTACATATTTAAATATCATTTTGAGACAGTCATGGATCTGCTTCAATAAAAAAAAAAAAAACTATCTCGGCTGAAACTCTCTTCGGGGTGAGCAAGTTCAGTCCTTTCTGGAGCAACAATCAGATCATCAAATCATTCATTCTGTTACATCATTTTATCCTCATGTTATGGAAGAAAAGAGGAGTGGAAAATCTTTCTCCGCTGCTGAAATGTTCCCCGTTCTCATCTCTTTGGGGTAAAAACATCACACACCTGCTTTGTTAGATCGAGTGTGTTGGGTGCAGTTACCGACACTACAGGATTTCTGGGTGCTGAACTTCAAAAAGCTTCCTCACATTGCCTGGTGCAGCTTTGAAGTTCTCCTTGTAGTTGTGAATATGTATGGGTGGACGAGGATTTGATTTTCAAAACTTGTGACATGGAGGATATAACACCTTCGGCATCTTTGAACTGACAACTTGGCTGGCTTAGACGTTAAACAAACAGTCTCTACAGATGAAAAAAAGTTTGCTCTAACAGTAAGTTATATCTTAAAGTCTTTTATTGAGAACCTTTAATCCTCATTTCCCTGTGCTTACAATTAGCTATAAGATGCAGTGTGTGGGGAATTACAAAAAAAATTCTACTTATTAGTTTAACTCTGAATTAATTTAACTTATTATGCATGCAAGAATGCACATAAATTAGCAGCGTAAACAGAACCGGCATAAACATTTCCTCTTGTGAAATTCATTACCACTTCAGGAGTGAGTGGGTCTGCGCCCCAGAGACCGGCAGAGGGAGAAAAAAGTAGTTTGCAAGCAGAAAGAATAGGCACACAGCAGCACAAACACTGTAGACAATAAGCAAGAGTAAGTTTAGTAAGGCTAAACAGACAGGCATGTTAACACTAAGGCAGCCAAAGTAGGAAAGGTTTAATATCTCAGAGGGGTTAAAGTTCAAAAAGGCAGGAAAGCAAGAAGTGGAGAACTATGGCTATGCAGAAAATCTCCCCACAAACATGGCATTAAAGAGGTTATTTAGAAAAGGCTTTTTAATAAGTTTGAAACCAAAGACAACAAAGTCCCCTGACATTAAACTGCATTACCGAAAGGAAGATTAAAGAAGATCTTCATTATGCCGTTCCCATTTTAAACAAGAACTTTTCATTTCTTGCCCCCTGCATGCCTCCATAAGCTCCAGTTTCTTATCACCCCAACAAAGACTTACCGGGTTGACAAAATGAATGGAGGGACATAGCTGAAGAAACTTTTTACAATTATCACAAGAAAAAAGGAACAAAGTGGGGAGGAATTTGACACACCATCTTTCTTCAGGTAGTGCAGTTCACTGGAGGTCAAAGAAGCTAAAGTCGTCTTGAGCTTTTTATGGTTCTGCAGTTATATTTAAAAGGAACTGTTTGACAATTTGGAGGAAAAAGTATCTGCTTTCTTGTTGAGAGTTTAGAAGGTCGATACCACTCAGATCTGTACGCTAAATATAAATTTGCAGCCAGCAGCTTGTTAGCTAAACAATCTGAAAAGAAACAGAGGAGTAACACAGCTCAGGACAAAGATAACAAAATCTTCTAGCAAGCACCACTAAAGCTTTCTAATGAATATAATATTGCTTCTTTCATAAAATCATACAAAATTGACAATAACTTTTGTTGACCACTCACACAAAGCTATACAGCTTGTTAGCTTAATCTGTAGCATAACAAAAGTAAGAGGACGCAACTAGCCTAGCATAGTACAAAATCTTCCACCAAGCAACGCTAAAGCTTGTTAATGAACATAATATTGCTTCGCTCATAAATTTTTACAAAAATAAGTTCAGTACACTGAATACAAAGCCATACTGCACGCAGCTTGTTATCTTAAAAAATCTGTAGCATAACAACAAAAACAGGAGGGGAAAACTAGCCTAGAACGGTGCAAAGGTGACTAAACAACCAATTTAGCTGGCTAATAAATGATTTTTATATATAGTTATATTTAGATAATATAAATAATTTTCTCTGTTAAATTCACACGGAAACTGAAACCACTGAATATAAAGCGTTGAGCCTTCTGCTCATTAGCTTAGCAAAAAGGAAAAAGGTAAACAGACGAGTTTACAATTACAATGCTAGCTAGCAGCACCAGGAGTAAATTTTATATTTCCTATCTTTGAAATTAATGTAAAAGCTATGGTGTAAAAACATAATTTAGCTGTTTAGCTGCTGTTATTAACCCAAACTGGCTGATCATTTCAGATGAACAAGCTGTTCTGTGTAAATACACTATATGCTAAATTTGTTGCTAACCAGCTACTGGCTAGCTTTTTTTTAGCGGCAAGATATAAGACTGGTATCAATCTTCTTATGTAACTGTCAGCAAGGCAGAAAATTAGCATAATTTCTAAAATGACAATTTTGACAAAGTAAATGTCAGAATAATCGTAAGCTTCTTAAATTGAGCAGAAAGAAACGAAGGTAAGAGCCACAGACCCTCTAACAGAAGGAAACAATGATGTTACATCAATCAAGTCAATTTGTGAATTCAATATAGGCAACACATCAGAACCAAAATCTTTTTCTAAAAAACAGAATATGTGATTTATTTTTCGGTAGTCTTGTGTATCCAGCCTGTCTGATTAACCTTACCTTTTGCGAGTAAAGGCGATGACGGGTCATCATCAGAAACATAGTCATAACTAGTATTACCGTCCTCCATCTCGCTGCTGGCCGCAGCGTTACCATTGGCCACATTCTTCTTGGACTTGGACCCCATGAAAAATCTCTGCATGCTGGAGTTGAATCTGATAAAGAGGTGGAACATGAACCCTCAATTAGATATACTGAAAACATTAAACCTACAGTCCTAGAGGGAAAAACAAACACACAAGCTAGTTTCAAAATTAATATTTCAACATAAGCCCCAGATGAAAGGCTTCAAGTACTGATAACAAGACACAATATTTTACTCTCCATACACTTCTATCGAATTCATTTACATTTAAGGTGGCCTACTTTTAAAAGATGGTGTCAGCATTATGCTATATAAAGAATGGCTGAAAAAACAAAAAAGAAACAAAAGCTAAAAGAAATGTATCTCGAAGCCAATCACAGGGCTTTTAATCATGATCAGTAAAGACCTTTGAATAAGGCATCCGAGTACCATAACAAAGAAAAAATATAATAAATACTGATCACACTGCTGCTGCATTTGAACAAAGTGCAGAGGAAAACTCTGGAAACATCACAAGAGTTACTTTTCCTTCAGAAGCTGATGCTCAGACTAAAATGTCTTGTAAATCAGTAAATAGTTCTCAAGAAGCAAATCAACTAAATATTTTATTTGATGAGGAGTTTTTTTTATTATCCGAGTGAAATAAAGGTTATTATATTTTGGAGAGATTTAAGTTTTGGGCAAAAATATTTAACAAAATCAGTACAAAAAGCTGCACAAGAAGATACTCATCAGTCCAACATCAGTTTAAATAATCAATAAACAAGAACTCCAAGGACTGAGAACCTACACAGACAAATAAACAAAACGTTTGTGTAGTAATTAAAACAGAATAAAATCAATCACAAAGCTTTAATTTTGCCTTCAACCCCCAGAAGGAAGTGGAAACTGAAGTAGCAGAAAGCTAGCCAGCAAGGACAGTCTATCAAGCCTGAGACAAACACCTGCTGTGTCTCGTTTTCAGCTCAACATAGTTTCATTTTCTATTCAGAGTGTGTTAATAAGTTCACAGACTGACCATTACAGCAGAGTGCAGAGTACCAAGTACTCTGGTTGAATTCTATAATGGTTTCAAACACTGGACACTTCTTACAAACAATGGTGGCTACTCTACACCAGTTGTGATCTTTTTCTCTTTACTGTACACTAAGATTGACAGATCTTTAGATCTTGGGAAAACTGCCTTTCAGAAATCACCAATAATCTGGTTTCGGACCTCACATTTTGTCAATTTTTAACCCAAACACGCTTGACTTTTGCTGACCAAAATGACTTTTTTTTTTACATTTTCTGTGATGAATTCCTGAATTTTTACTCTATTCTGTTTGTTTTACAACTGGCAGCATGTATGCTATTTTAGGAGTGAAAGAAAGAGTCACAGCGGAGGTCACCTCAGAGAGTCTTGATCGCTCTATATAAAACCCCACTCTACTGCATTTTGACTGGAACAGGCCTAAAATTGTCAGCGGATATTTTGGGAGAGGGGAGACATATGACAGCATATCCTACAGTAAGCACTTCTTTCCTCCAAATGAGAAAGGAGAGGAGTGATCTGGTTAAGCCGGTGCTCTTAGCCGCTGCAGAGGGAGAAAGATTAAACTCTTATGGCAGGGAGAGAGCAGGCTGCTGCTGAGTGTTATACAGATTACCAGCTGGACATAGACAGAGGCAGAGGAGCAGGACCATGTGGGTGGTATTACGCAGTTTGGGCTATAAAGACACAAATATGGCATGATTGAGTCCCTTTTTTTGTATGCATGACGCAGTAAAACATGTTTCAGGATGGACTGTAAAATGAAATTTGTTTAGTTTTATACATACCATAGGCAAATAATAAAAACATATCCCATGTAGATCCAATATTCATCAGTCTCAAATTCAAAGACAGAAGTTTTTTTCATGGAGCCAAAGTTTTGTAAAACGAATCACATCTGGAATATTATTTTATCAATCAATCAATCAATTTTTATTTGTATAGCGTCAACTCATAACAAGTGTTATCTCGAGACACTTTACAAAAAGCAGGTAAAAGACCATACTCATTGTTATGTTACAAAAAGCAGGTAAAAGACCTTACTTATTGTTATGTTACAAAGATTCGGCCTATCCATCATGAGCACTTCAGCAAAGCAGCAAAAGTTACAGTGGTAAGAAAAAACTGCCTTATTAAAAGGCAGAAATCTTCGGCCGGATCCCCGGCTCATGACGAAACAGCCTTCACAGGCCTAGACTGCGCCGGGCTTGGAAAGGGATAGGGGGAGAGATGGGATAAAATGCAGGAAGAGGGACAGGGAGCAAGGGAGTGGAGTGTTGTTCAGGCAAGACATCCATTTTAGAGTTTTTTTATGTGTTCAAATCAAACCAGTTTAAACCAAAAATTTTAAACTTAAATCTATCAGTGAAGGAATCATGTGAACTTCAATGTCAAGTGAAATAGTCTAGGATACAGTATATACATTGAAAACTCTAAAATGATGCTCTAACTGTTGTGGAAAAGCATCATGCATTAGAGGAATTCATTAGAGTGGCCATATTTGCAGCAGAAGGCTCCTGGGTTGAATCTTCAGCTAACATCTGGTGAGGGGACATGACTGAGACCCTCCCCTCCAGCTGGAAACCCGCTGCTCTCCTGTGAAGCTACTGAGCGCACAGTTGGTCATATTAATCAGCCCACAGGTACCAGGTGTGGTAGAGTTTAAGCATCTCTTCCCAGACACACAGACACACGCACTCACGATACTGCAGTGGGAATCTCTTGTCAGTAACAGTGGAATGTGATACATGTATGCAAATACTGTATACATTATATTTCAATATATTCAACCTATACTCCTACTGGATGAGATGTACAGTATAAGGGAATTATTGGTCCTTTTAAATTGTTGCATTTGTCTGACAACTAAATATACATGTGAGAACAAATACATTTTAAAGTGTGCAGCAGAGCTTTTTTTTCCCCTTTCTTAGCCAAAAAAATCTTCTTGTGACCCATGAGATGTAGGACCTGATTGATGTGGGATTTTTGGGGCCTATACAGATTTATCGATATTAGGAAGATCCAAAATCTTTCTTACATTTCTACGATCTTTGAAGACAGATCAACACAGAAATACACACATTTCATGTGTTGATCCCTTTAATGCAGTTATCAAACACTTGTGGAAAGATGTATAATAAAGACAAGATGGTCTCTTAACAGGAAACTAACTGCGCATGTATGTGCATCACCACTCTGGAGAGTGATAATGCTCGTTGTAATCCATATAGCGACCTCTGCTGGTGAAATCCAGAAAGACAAATGCTAGTGTAATACAATGACACTCAAATGAAATGCTGTTTGACTGGTGAGTAAATCTAGTCACACGGCGCAAATCAGAGACTAATATAGACTAATAGACCAATACCAATATTCCCTTGATAGGCTAATATCCGCCAGTATTATCGGCCGGCCGATTAATCAGTTGGGCTCTTCTAAGATGTATCGTGTTGCATTTTGAGCAGTTGGACTACTACATTGGGAACCATTTGACTGAACTAGCCAACTCTCAATGACACAGTTAAACCATCACAACCATTATAAGTTTATTTTTAAATTGCACAGTTTAATAAAAGTCTATTTTTAAATTGCACAGTTTAAGTTTGATTCATCTAGGGGTAGTCTTTAAATATTTTTTTCGGGTTAAAATACATGTATGGCGGGGGGGGGGGACATCGGTTTTGTGGTTAATTTGTAACAAATGTTTCATGTCATGTAGGTCTTTGTAACCTGCTACTGGATGCTTTGAATTTCACTCGGGATCAATAAAGTATCTCTCTATTAATTCAGCAACAACAGTAATAGGCTGCTTTTCTGCATTCAAAAACTATCATTGCCATGTATAATAATGAAAGCTAAAAAAGGCAATTTCCAATGTAACAGTACATTTATATGCTCTTCTTTCTGTCCTTTTACAATGCTGGATTTCAAATTCAGGACACCTTTCAGTAAAGAATACCTTTTACATTATATAAATCAATTATTCCAATACTTTTTTCTTTTTGATTAAATATGCAGAACTTACTTCATAACGAGGATGTAGCCAGCATACATGACCACCAGCACCAAACTCTCCCACCTGATGAAGAAAACAAAACGAGATAAGAGAGAGAGAATGGCAACAAATGGATGTTTCCAAACACTTTAAGAAGTCTGCTTATAAAAACTTACACACCAGACCATGTCGAGCTAAATCAGTGAAATCTTTAAGCTTTGAGAATCCAGGACGTTTGTGTGTTATCAAATGCTTATTGACTTAGTTTATCAATGATAACCTGAATAGAACGTTTTGTTTCATCTTTCACATTCAGACTCGTTTACAGTTCAGGATGAGTAACTTACCAAACTATCTTCCCGTCGTAGATGAACTGAAAAACAAAGGAAACGTTTCTTTAGATTGGAGTGAGTAGCATTCAAAGAAAAAAGTCATGACTGGGGTTCATTTGTAAAGTATGTGATGAACCTTTGACAAACTTACTGCAATCAAAGCCAAAACAGACAGGGTGTAGTAGAAGGAATCCCTGAAGACCGCCCACCAGGTTAAAATCACCACCTGAGATTTCACACGTTAGAAGTGCTCAGTTGCATTTGAGATATTGTCTTTAACTGGCTTTAAGTGTCAGAGACTTTTTGTGTTATCAAAAGCACTCAAGAGGTACATTTTCTGTAAAGACAGAGATTTGAAAGGAGAAACAGATTAATGATCCATTTAAGCCCCGAGAGTTCAGCTCCTGGTTTTCCCACTAAAACCAGTTGTGAGAAAAACTAACTGAAGCAGATGGCTTTGTTTTCCCTCGGCACAAACACTTCTGCCACACATGTGCTTCTCTTTAGTACATAAATAAACAGAATGATGCCACTGCAGTAGGAAATCACTTTCTACACACACACACACACACACACACCTGTCCAGCGAAGATCCCGCAGACACCGATGATGCAGAGGATGTTAAAGACGGCTGAGCCAACGATGGTCCCCACCCCCACATCGCCGTGGGTGATGAAGACACCTGCACAGGGAGGGAGGCAGCCAATCAGGATCAACGTGACACCAACCATCTGTGTGTGTACATACTGTGTGTGTGTGTGTGTGTGTGTGTGTGTGTGTGTCTACCAATCACAGAAGCAAAAAGCTCTGGTGCAGAGCTGCCAGCTGCCATGAAGGTGGCTCCTGCAACATCTTCACTCAGGTCTAATTTCTGCAGAAAGGAAGCAAAGAAAGTTTGTTGAGTGTTGTGTAACTGAATTACTGAGACACTTAAAAACTACAACTCCCATGTACCTCACAGATCTTCTCCAGCGATGTCACAAAGTATTCGTCGCATGTAATTGCGAGTGCCAGAAACATGTAGAGTGCCTGGAAACAGAAAGAGAAGAGTTAATTTTGACGAGTGTGTGTGTGTATGTCCCTGTATAGAAATATCCTTAATCAGCAGAAATTAGCTAGGTTAATATTCTCCTGGCAGAGGGCGGGTGAAAGGGAATCTCTAAGCACAGCACCCAATTAAAACATGACCTGCTTTAAATTCAAATGTCAATTCAGCGACGACCCGTTCTCTTTCATAATTTGAAAAATCTACAGCAGCCTTCTTCAGCAGCTGAGGCCAGATCTATAAATTATAGATCAGGTGTGACATCAGCTCCAGCAGCCGTGCTCTGCTCTATGCTATCCACAGGGGGCAGTGCAGGACTGCAGTATGAGTAAAGCAGAGCTCCCTCCAACACACAGACACATTTTATCCTCCTCTCAGCAGTGAGGCCAAGACAGTTTTGACCATATATGATGCAAAATTTAAAATCCCTGCGGTTAACATTTATAAGTTTTACTTTTGAAAATGTCCTACATGTATGATCTTACAAGTAAACCCAAAGTTGGGAAGAACACAAAACCAAGCCGTGATTTTGATGAGGTTGATATGTATTCTGACACATTTAAGGATATTCATGAAAGTACCCTAAGAACCCATTCCTGACTTAAATATCTCTCAGAATTAACAAAACTACTCAGCAGTACATGACAGTACAGCTTAAATCAATAATGGATTTAGAAATATGCAGAAAATTCAATTGCTAGTTGATTTTTGAAGTTTTTTTGTGAGATTGTGAGTCAATTTTAATGCAAATATGCCAAACTGTCACTGGTTCCAGTTTCACAAATGTGGTGGTTCCTCACTCTTCTTTTCAAAAGTTGATTGGAAAACCAAAACTTAAATTTAATAAATTTCCCCATTGTGGGATAAATAAAGGATTATCTTATCTTAAAACTTAAACACGTGTCACTGTGGGTAGTGGGTGAACACTGCAGGAAGTTCTCAGGTGGGTTCTCGTTTTCTTTTTCATCCAATCATTTCAAGAAAAAAAAAAAAATTAGATTAATCATTACTTTAAATGCTCATTAGTTACAGTTAGTAGTTACCTAATGATATTAGATATAGGGTAACAGAGGACGTTTCTCTAAGCCAGCATTTTCTAATTCTATTTTTTTTTTAAACCTTGAAAGATTTTAAATGAAGTTTTCTTACATTTTGGTAAAACTCCTACAACAAGAATCTTTATCTCTCTTGTTTTTTTTATTGCGTAACGACAACAGATCATGACAGGAGATCAGCAAACATGTGTAATCAAATTAAATACACATCTTTGTTAAACTATGGTATTAGCATGAATATATATATATATATATATATAAACACAAACCATCAAAACACACCACAAAATGTGACAAAACCACTGAATGGCGAGAAATTTAATGAATTAATGACTAGATTTTAAAAACAAGGTGGATGAGTAACTGCAATCTGAATAATTCCTCCACCTGTGAAAATGTTTTTGCACCTTTAATGTTTGCACTGACTGTTTAAAGTTTGCGGCTGTTCCTGCTATAGATCAGAATCAGCTCATTAACTGTTCAGTGTTTCTTCTTCTTCTTGGCCTCTTGAATTTTTAACTCATGTATGAAACTTATCCACATTTTAAAATAAGTTTGCATTTTTTTCATGTCTGTCTCCAAATAATAAGTTGGCTTTATATTAATGTAAAAACAGGCAACAAAAACCTCTCTACATTTCAAAAAGTAAGAGCCCTCGCTCTATTCCTAATTGTATCCAAAGCCAATATGTGCAGCAGAGAGACAAATCAAGGGTATATGTCCCAAAGTTGAAGTGTCTGTGTTATGAAATTCCCTCTGTGCTCCACTTGCTTAAAGCAGCAGTGGAGCCAAAGGGACAAAAAGTGTGAGTTTTTCAATTAAAAAAGGATGAAAACTTGGTTTTGGATTGGTGAACCTATCCTTGAACCCAACAAAAATATCCATTATTGAAAGTATCTCTGTCGCAGAATTAAATCCTGAGTGTGGGGAAAGTTTTCTACTGGGAAATATTACACCAGGGTTTGTGTTATTTCCAGTGTCATGGTCAAACTTTCCGGAGCAGGATGGAGGAGTGAGCGTGTGTCAGAGGGGCAGATGCTGACCTCAGTTCTTCTTCTTTTTTTTTTTTCTAAAATCCTGGTTAGAGCCATGGATTAGATTAAACATTTTGAAAGCCAGTTAAATCCAGCATGAAGAGCACTACTTCAACAATACTGAATAACTCCATAGGTGGTTGGTGTCTTTGTATCAAGTCAGTGAGGATTAGCATGACTGAACGTGGACAATGTGGGATTTTCATGTTGGAGAATGAGCTCATACAGTAGAAATAATGGACTGTTCTTGTTTCCAGACGGGAGGGAGGGAGGGGGGGGGGGGGGTCTTTCAGCATTGTTTACATGAATCATACTTAAATTTAAACTGTGCCTGAAGATACAACAACCTAAGAGTAGCACTTCCATATTTATGAAGCTTTCTAAACACTTGCACTGCTGAGTTAAAGCTGCCCTTCGAGAGACATTATCGCTCCACACCACTCAGGACGTACACTCAACACACGGCGTCTGGTGGATGCTCAGCTGATGTCATGTTCAAAAGCCTGAAATTCTGATTTATGAACAATTTCACACATGACAGTTCAACTTAATGAAGGACTTCCGATGGTTTTACTAATAACTATGTACTGTATGTCTATATTAAGCCTCTGGGAATAGTACATAGTAAAATAGTAAAACTCATTTGTATTATCGACATAAAATCAGAATTAAAAGAGTTCATCACTAGAATTAAAACCAGTTCAGATGACTCGTTTTATGGTGTAGAATTTTAAAAAGCTTGAGGCGTGATGCCGTTTCTGATTTTCTTAGTTGCTTCACAAAGAAATCAGTTAAGTCCCCTGAGTCAGAGGAGAAAAAGTCCTGTCATCTAAAATTATTCATATCTCCTGGTCACTAAGTGTTCTTTTACAAAAGGTTTTGCTTTATGTCAGAGTTAGCTGTTAGCATACTCGTTCAACGTTAGCTTAGATGCCCCTATTTGTTCTAACTGAAATGGTAAGTGATGACTGTGTGACAATGGGTAAGGTAGTTGTAATGGCACTAAATTCTCACTGCAATAAATTAGTCATTAAAGGTGCACTATGGAGTTTTGGCAGAGAAATGTGAAAGTTGGAGAAAAATACATATTCTGTGTTATATGTTCATAACTTAATACACAAAGTGTCCTCAGAGGAAAATCTGGTCTCTGGAACACTGAAGATAAGTTGTTACGCGAGAAGTTATGGTGGGGGGCCCGCAACAATGAAACCGTAACTCTCCTGGTAGCTTTTTAGCTCCAAACAGTGTTACAGGGACCCATATTTTCAAATTGAATGAAGTTTGTATAATAAGTTCAGAGAAAAATAGCATAGAATTGTTTCACTTCTCCAACTTTCAAATTTTACTACCAAGTCAGCATAGTGCACCTTTAAAGGCCAGATTAAACTCAACACTTAGACGCTCATATTTACTCAAGAGTGACACTCGTGCTTGTTTTATGAAGCTAAATAGATGCTGTGTGACTGTTCTTGCTGAAACTGTTGTATTAAAATATCAGACCCCAGTACAAACACAAAATCAGGACGGTTGACATAAACTTACTTACACAGCGATATTTGAAAATATTTCAAATGCTTGTCTCTATATGACATGGGTAGACACCTACATGTATTGTAATTATGGGTTGTTGCTGGTGACCATTAATTGTTTGACCTCAAGTGCTACTTCTATATTAGTATAACTAAACTATTCCCATGTTTAGTTCCCCCTCTATACACAGATCCTTCTGAATGAACATGTGTAGATATGTGTGAATCTGCATCAAAGTATAACTATTTTTGTATAAAAATGAGAGCATGTCGATATTTAATCAGCCATAAAAGCCTTAATGTGGCATGTTCAACATCTGGAAAGAAAATAAAACAGCCACCATAACCTCTCGTGTTTTCTTTTTATACCCTGGAGGTAGGTAAGGCCACTTTGTGAAAAGCTTCTAAATCCACCTACAACCGGCTGAGTGCAGCTGATACTGCGAGCTGAGAACTGATGTGAACAGAGTTGTATGTACAGCAGTTTGAAATAAAGAAGTAAAAAGAAAAAAGAAGTCCCCTTACTGCCATGATGTGCAAAAGAACGGCACCACTCTTTCGTTCCGGGTTGGTGAAAAGGTCATGGGGGAACTCGTGTATTGCTGAGGAGAGAGAAAATGTCACAGTTACCACACATCAGCAACAGAACGGCGAGGTTTGTGTCCCTTCATCCTCCTACACGAAGAGGACCACATGACTCAGAGATAAGTGTCGACCTCAGAGAGAAGTCTGGGGTGTCCTCTTTGTTCTTGCACTGAATTCCTTTGTTTGTTGTACCTGTGTAGGTGCTGTTACTTTTCATCTTGTTTCATCTCGTCTCACTCCAGTATCTACAAGAAAATTGTCTTGTTTACCTGAAACGCAGCAACCCCCAACCAGAAAAGATCAAATGCAAATCTAATAGCAGCCTGTGATCATCATCCGAAAAAAAAAAAAAAAAGCTGAAGTCAACATCAAGAGCTTTTGAGTTCCAAAGAACCCAAATGGCTCCAGACACTTTTTGAAAACATCGTCAGCCTGCTGTTTGTCACGCTACTCGGCCACCAGTGACTTCATAACTATTCGAGGAAAAATAAAAACGAAGAATAGTCGAGCATCACATCGCCTCAAAACTGATGCAAAAAGCTCGGGCTATATTAAGAGTGTGAAGTCATGGAGCATTAAGGCATGCAGGCGGAAAAAAAAAAAACCCTCCCCATGCTGAGGACTCATCATACATCATCCAGAGCTCCAGCTGGAGCACAGTGTGATCATGGTACCACCATACGGTTCTCATCTCTGGGAGCACAAATGCCTCGGAGTGCAGCCGGCTGGGCACACAAGCTGGCTGTCTTTCTAACGGGACCCTGCATCTGTAGAGAGCGGCCTCTGTCCTACCTTCTCCCGTTAGGACCAAGCTGCAAGCTCGCTCTCCTCTTCTCTCTCCTGGCACTAAGCCTAAAACATTACAAGCACATTCCCTAAAGAGCTAATACAAGCCTGTAGTATATGGAGAATTAGTGACAAAGAGTTCACATGCTAGCAGATCTGTAATGCTGGATGTTAGCATGTGATGCTCATGAAGCGTGCTAACAGATTTAAGTCGTAAAATAGTTTTTTCTTTACAGTTAGTTTTGCTGTACTAACATTTTCACATGATTTTTTTTGGCTCAGTTTTGTTACTGTGATGTTTTTCTTTTCTATGTTCCGTGTTCGTCATCACTGATCGGTCCATTTTCAAATGGCAGTAAACAAGATGTGTAGCTGATGCTAACGCTTATGATGAGGCTGGGTTAATTGTCACAGCATCACTGGAATTATTCAAAATTTGAATCTAATGTGAAGCGTACCAAAACCAGTCAAACTTAAATACTGTAAGGGCTTTTTCATGTCACAAATATGTGTTTCTATGACACTCTTCAGTAGGCGACAGGAGAGGCTTCAACTAACGTTAGCCTAGCTTGTTTATTAAGTTGAGGATTCCTTTAGAGGCAGAAAAAAAATCAATGACAACCATCATATCACAATCACTCAGGCTTCTTAATATAGCAGACAGCCTTCAAAACTATGGTCTGTATATATTATGTTTAATCACACTTTTGTTGGAGGAGTACTTGGTATTGGCCAACACTCAAGTCAAGGTAACACAATTTTAATCTTGAAGAAAGAAATGAATGAATTTCTCCACGTCATTGGAGTTGAAGCAAAACGTCGCTACAAAAAAGACAATCAAATAAATGTGACTGCTTTGCTTTGGTGCCACTTACACAAGAAAATAAAAACCAAATCCACACAGGCTGCGAGAGGAACACGCTGCAGTCTAAGCCAGAAGAACAATGCTGTTAACAGAAAAAAAAAAAAAACAAGATTTGGGGCCTTGTCACATATGGACTCATGAAGTGGAACAGTGCTCACCTGAGACTTCTCTCTGCATCTGTCCCGACCTCACCGCTGCCTGTTTTTATGATATTCGATGTTGTGCACACATGACTGACTCCGAGGAAGCATTTGGAACACTGCACAGGCAAATCAAATATTCACACAGTATGTAGACAGAGTCCGCTTAATCAACTGCACGCCTCCTGGATTACATTCAGTTACATCACATATATGGAAATGTAGTCGTGCATTTTGTATCTCCGCATGTCATCAAACACGTTATCTTTGTAGCAGAACAAAGAGCCTCCGCATAAAAGAAACTAGCTACCGGCTAAATTATCTCCTGTAGCTTTATGCTACCACACTGCTTCTTGACTCAGTTACACAACATACTAATAATGACTTGCTGACTGTATGAGTTATGTAGATTATGACCTTAAAATGTAATGAGAAACCATAGAACACCTGGATGACATTGGACGCTCACAACAACATTAAACTGTGGCAGGCGGCTTTAGCTCATTTAATTTCCGACAGCTTTATGTGCTGAATGAAACGTGTCGGAAAGCCGGCGGCCACAAAGAAAGGCGCAATCTGTTAGAGGATTTGTCAGCCCTGCCCTCAGAGGTGACTGAAAAACAAACCGATGCCAACACAGGAGGCTAAAGTCCAACTGATACCTCATGGTCAAACAGCCAAGCAACCATACATTAAGCTATCTGCTGAAGGTCGCCCGTTAGCTTCTGAAAAATATAAAACCACAGGGAAAGTATCCTGCTGTCAGAGCAGCTTTTTCAACTCATGTTGTCATGTTAGCAACCGTGAGATTAATCAATAATTAAACGCCTCCACCATCCATGTTCTGTAGTTACCCGTCCAGCCCCTTTGCCACTGTGCACATTCATAACTGTTGAAAGAGGCAGATACAAAAAAAGGTGTTTAAAAGGACGCGGCACTGAGATGGAGAAATGAGAGGCAGGGAGGGGGTCACCTCCTGTCGCTGAAAAACATGTAACCAGACAGCGTCTATCTACAGGGTTCATGGGCGTCTCCTCCCTGTAGAGGTCACAGCAGACACAGACATGCTTCCACAGCTGATTCCCACACAAGGACAGGACAGGATGTACATGCGAGAGATAGACCAACACACCGATTAGCTCAAGTGATGAATATTAAATTAGGGCCCATAAATAGAACCATACCTAATGTGTGGTTCTGTTAAATTGTGTAATATTTGCAGATACTGGGGAAAAAAAAAACATTGTTAACAGCAAATAATGTGAAGCAATGTGGATTTTTTCAAAGTAATTATTGACAATAAATCATCAAAAAAGGCAAGAAAATAGTATTTATAGATTGCCAGTTAATGAAGACTTTGGGAAAGCAACCAGAGAATAATCACTGTATTCATTAGTTTGCAGATGAAACTAAAGATCATTTGTTTGGATAAAATTTATTCGATCACTTTTTTTTACCTACGTTAACCCTAAGTCACTCCCATTTTGATTTATTTTTTAATTGACAATTGTTAAAAAACCCAGAGATATTCCACGTACTACTAAATAAGAAAAACAAAGTAGCATGTTTGTGCTTGTATCGACACACACTCACAGGAGCGCTAATAAGGCAAAGCAAGCTTAAATCTGTTAACAAATCTTAAACAACTTTCATTCATCCTGTAGTTCGCATATGACTGCTGCATTTTAGGAGGAAAAGATGGAGGGCGAGTGTGAACAGGGGACGTCTGTTCTGGTGTGACAGTCAGAAGGGGAGGGGGAGGGGGGGGGGGGGGAGAGGTCCTCTTCAGATGCTAGGCTACAAATCTATAAATAAACCCTGGATTCTCTGTTTGGACACCTGACTGTGGCACTTATGATGCCTGAAATTATTGGCAACACTTTGGTTCATCTGTCTCTCCCAGACCCTCTCCTCCTCCTCCTCCTCTTATCATCCTCAGACGTAATTACAAGTCTTCATAGAGTCCTCATAAGAAGTGTAGTGTGGAGGATTTTATGAGAAGCAGCACTGCTGTTGGAGACTCAATTTTGGTCAGTTAGGGACTGTATGAAAATGACTAGGCTTTGCAGAAAAGGGTCCGAAAAGAGCAGTCAAGACTTTATGAGAGACGAGGAGAAGTAACCGCCTTCCTCTTGTTGGCCTAGATTTGTTTTATTTCTGCCTTCCCAACCAAGATCTAATATATACATATATGCTTTAGTGTGCACAAAGGCCTATAAATAGTACTGTAAAGTCATATTTAACCACATGACCAGGACAGCAAATTCACACGTGTCGGAAAAACTCAAGCCTATGAAATAATTCAAGCTCACCTTGACATGTTGGTCTCCGTTCTGTAGGTTGTGTTTGTAACAATTTGTTCCACATCAGCTCTCAACTATGATAGATTGACGATGTTCACTATGTTCTATTTGCCCCAAATTTGGTAAATTATGAAGTAATTTATTTTATTTAGGTAAAATATTCTTTTAAAAAAGAAAGTGGGTTGATTATTTTAATGATATGCCAATTTCAATTATAGTGATACAAATTGAATACCTTTTTATTGTGTTGAGATATTCATGGGAGTGTTTTAAGATTTTTTTTAAGACAATAAAAGGTTTTAACAAACATTACTTCAGGGTGGACCTCTTTATCTCAAAAAGGAAACACAATTTCCTTTCCCCCCCTCCCTGTAATTTGTACACAGTCCCTTACAGCCAGTTTCACCAGATTCCTGCTATTCCATTTAGTATAAAGGAGGCCTTTTTGGATATGTTGTTGCACTGCTGCATGACTAGTTTTTTTTATTTCCGTGATGTAATAAAAACAATAAATTTAAAAACTCAAGTCTCATACATTATCTCTACACGTGTCTCCACAGCCGTCTCGTGCTACATACTAAAAATCCTCCTGGATAACCTTAATTTATTGACGTATTAAAGCTGGAGCATGCCAGCTATTCTTTACATTTGTGCCATTATAATTCCATAATCTGGTAATATTCCAGATATTATGGTGCCGTTACATAACGGAGCTCAGTATTGGGTGCCGTCTGTTATCCCAGCGATAGGAGGAGTGACGGAACAGTGAGGAAAAACAAACCTGCTTCTCGTGGTCAGAGCAAAAACAATTAAAAAAAAATAATAATGATTTATTACATATACTGGCTGAGATGGAGCAAAGAAAGCACTTCGGAAATTCCTGTGGCAACTAAATCTTAAAATAGAGCCTTCTGACACCAAGCCGTGATGCATTAAACCGCCAAATAAAAACATGATGTGAACAAGATGTTTAGGCCGAGTGCCTGGCGCTACCTTCTGTCACAGCCTGCACACAGAGCACAGACCTGCCAGGTCATTAACAGAGTAACGTTTGACACTCAGGTACAGTCAGTCGAGAGACTCTTCAGAAGACAACCATTCCTCCAGGTCATTATTAGTCCATTAGATAATTAGCTTGCTCCAGCACGCATCAGTGAGTGCAGCATGACTCGACTGCGACTCAGCCATTCTTGCAAACATGACGACAATATCACGAGTCGCCTTGTGGAAAAATCTCTAAAAACGAACGCATTTTTTTTTTTAAATGTTAAAAGCAGCAAGAGGCTTGGTCGAAACAAAACACATAATCCTCTTGAGTCTTGTTGGGTCAATACATTCACATGTTCAAACGTCACATGTACAAGCGCTCACATGTTCATGTAAGCACTTATACACACATGCAATTTCACCTGCATGAGCACACCCACATACCTATACACTTCTACTTTTAGCGTGAATTCCCCTCAGCTTTTATGCTGCGAGAGTGTTTTTCGAGGTTGGAGCGGTGAGGCTGCTGAAAGAGGCCAAAGCAGGTGGACCAGAAAAGGTTTGGTTCAATAACCTAAAGGGGACACCACTGTGAAAGTGTATGCATTCAGCTGTGTACGGGAATAGGTAAACAAGTCCCTCGGGGGGGGGGGGCAGATCTGCAACAACAAAGAGAGAGCAGAGCTACCTGGCTAATGTGAGGGTTTAAAACTGGTGTAATGTCCTTTAAGGGATCAGATGTGTTCAATCAAAAAATCAAAGCAGAATTAAAGTTTGAGACAAAAATGCAGCAAATAGATTATAATGTATGTGATATATTTGCACATTGCACACACATATAGATATAGAGATAAGCAGAAGAAGTACTACTTAAAAAACGGACGCATGAGAAGGAGTAAGAAGAGTCGACGCACATTACCATCTTCCCCCAAACTGTGGTGATCACAGTTGACTGGAATTTTAGAAAAGCAGGACTAGAAAAATGCGTCACAGATAAAAAAGAACAGAATGTGAATAAATATACATAAAGAGGTCATGTTTGTTGGAGCTGCACTGCGCAGAACCAGAGTATCCTATGCAGGTGCTTTAGCCTGCTCTCGCCCCCCTCTCTCGCTCTCTCTCTCTCTCTCTCTCTCTCTCGCTCTCTCTCCGCTGCATTGTTTCAGGCACTGGCATGCAAGCAGGAAGCAAACCGAGGTCAGTTTCCATTATGCACAGCAGCATAATCCCTGCTTGTGTAATTCCCTTTAAAATAGGCTCCTTCTGGTGTTTCCCTGGAGTTGACCAAGCCTGCATTTCCATTTTGGACTGGTCGCTTCATGCTGGCAGATTTACACCTCATTCTGCAGCCAAAGTTCCCCCCCCCAAAAAAAAACAACACCTAAAAGAATTAATCCCCTCCTTTGCCTCAAATCCTGCCCTTTCCCTGAATTTGCTAATAAACATTTACACAGAAATTAAAACACTGCAGCATGTGTAGGATTACCTTCAGTTCCTTAACACCTATATTATGACTCATGCCCAACATGTTCAGCTCCTTGCCTTTGGGCAGGGTTAGAGCCGTATCTACAACTTCTAGAATCAAATCCTGTCAGATTAACACATTGTAGAAACCGTGTTAAAACCTCTTGTTGTTCACGTCTGCTTTCCGCACCCAGGCCAATTAGGTGGGAGGTTTCAATCTATGGCATTAGCCGCATCTTTATTAAAAGCGAATGATTCCTCCTACAGGACATTAGCCACGCCGCGCTGCCCCCTCTCCAATATTCTGTGCTGCATAGTTGGCATCAGTTTGTCCCACATGGGGAGGGGTAACATATGAGGGAGCATAATCTAATATTCTGTGTCCCCGAGTAAACCTCAAGTCTTTCCCTCAGCAGACACGCATCTCCTCGCACAGCCTGCCGGAGCTCGCTCTAAAACATCGGAACACAAATAGAAAACACTGTTGTTCCGGAGGTTTTGTAACTTTGTCAGATTTAGGTGCTAAATTAGAGCACATGTGTCATCCGTCATGGGACCGGGGAAAGCGTCTCAGGGGTGGCATGACTCAAAGTCTGCATGTGACTGCTGAATGAGGAATAATCAGAGGTTATATGAGACTCTTGTGCTGCACTCTTTTGTAAATTACAGGCACGTATTATAGTCGAGCAGGAGCATAAAAAAACAGTTTGGACAGCACCTTGTGCTTCCCCGAGAGTTACGGCCAATAAAAGAGGCACTCGTGATGAATGGTGCCCTCGCAGCACAAGTCTCAGGACAAGCAGCACAACATTAGCACCCAGTGAAGCCCCATGAAGGGCTCCCTTGCTGATCACAGAAATAATGATGAGGGGAAGGCAGGGAGACAAACGCATGCCGAGTGTAATCTATGCAGCCCACAAACAGCGGCTTAATTAAACAGCGCTTCAGATGTTGCACACACTCAGCATAAAACCAAAAGCCTCCCAATAATAATTCTCATCCAATCAAGGCCGGGTCCATCAACGGCAAGAGATTCCCCCCTGAAGGAGCTGCACACCGCCAGTGCCATCACTGCTGGATCTTCAGCTCTGGACAAACAACTGCTCAGAGAATCGGGAAGAACACACAAATGAGAAACTGGGAGACTTCCACGTCCATCAACATGGGAACTTGGGAAATGTGGAGTTTGTCCTTCCACTTTATAAGCTGGTTGACTTCCACCAAGTCAACCAGCTGAAAGTCTTACTCATATTCTCTCTTGAAAAACACACTAAGAAAAACAAAAACATTTTACTAATGCTCACATCTTACATAAAGTGTGATTTTGTTCTGTCTGGATTAAGAATGCTGGCAATCTCCAGCCCCAAAATAAGAAAAGACTATGAACTGATTTTCTCCATTAGATTAAAAAATTTTTTAAAAATGACATTAAAAATATGTCTGTTCCTTTTAATTTTGTTAAGAAGTACATTTGCATACTGATGTAAGGATTGAAGTTTAGCTGTTGAGCCCAAGTGACAGCAGTCTGTAAATATGTGTGTCCCACATTGGGACAGCTTTATGTAATATGTGTTTTTTTGGTAATGCGCCTCATGTACAGAAGTGGACGGCCCAGGTTCAAATTTAGCCTGTGGCTCATTTCCCGCATATCATTCCCCGCTCTCTCTCTCTATTTGATTTCCGTCCTCTCTCTAAAATAAAAAGGCAAAAAATACATCTTTAAAAAAAGACAGCCGGGCTTTGCTCTGGCCTCCTGCGAGGTGTTTTTCTGCCCTTACTTTTCACGTTGTGAAGAGCGGTCAGAGGGAAGGTGTCGGACAAACTGTTTAGACGCATGCTGCCGAAACAGCTTTATTTATATTTTCCAAATAGATAGAAGATTCTTGACAAGTGATACATTCGATGGTTAAAAGAGAGCAGGATGAGATGTTTTGTTTAAAAACACAACTTTCTTGTGTACAGGGCAAAAAAAATCAGCAAAGAGATTAAAAAAAAAGATATGTTTTTTTTGAAAAGGAGGCGGCTAAATCGACACAACCAGAAGTCCCTCTTGGGAGCTTTAAATAAGCCATGTTACTGCGGAAGACGAAACCAAGTCTGTCAACAAGCTGGGTCCCAAAATATTCTCTGACTTTCTGGGGTTTTGTTTTGCGTATGAGGTAGAGCCCGACCGAATAATCGGCCAGCGATATTATCAGCCGATATTAGCTGATCCAGTGTCAGTATCGGCTAATTTATCAGACATGCGCTGATATTCATAGATTTAGTTACCAGTCAAAGAGCATTTGAGTTTCATTGTATTAAACTAGCAGTTCTCTGTCACCAGCAGAGTGTGTTAAATGGATTACAAGTTCCAGAGTGACCATCTTATCTTCCTTATACTGAGTATCTTTTCTACAAGTGTTTGATAACTGCATCTGAAAGGTCAACGCAATAAATGTATACCTATCTCTACAGATCGAATGTAGATCTAAAAAAAATATGTCGGCCGATATATCGGTATCAGATTTTGTTCTCTCCCTAATATCAATATGGGCCCCAAAAAAATCCCATATCGGTCTGGCCCTAGTATGAGGGAATCTCCATGTGACCTTTCCCAGTCTGAAGCATTTTTTTCAGAGTATTCTGATAAGCATGAGAAAACACTGAGTGCATGTTAGCTGTCGAACAGATAAAATAGATCCCTATGACATCATAATCTAGGTTGACAGTTCCGGTTTTTACACACAGTACGGTCAAATAATATATATTTTTTTTTCTCTTTGCAAAGCTTTACACAGCATTTCTTAAATCTCATCATCCAGAGTCTGTGAGTGCAAAGCCATAGTCTGGAAATTCTGAAAACAAAAAAGCACAAACTAAAAATGATAGTTTTCGTTAAATCAAATCCACGAGTCATGTGACGGATAAAGCTCCTTGTGTGACTTTAACTGACCAAAAAATAATCAGCTTATTATGAAACGTTTGCATGAATTGAGTCCAAATGTGTTAATACTTATTGAGTGATTTCTCATATGACTCACATAAAAACTCAGAACACGATCAACCCTCCCGAGAACAAGTACATGTGTCGTACACATGGGGAGAACAGGTGCAAATAAATAAAAAAGAGAATATGTTTTCAGGTTTAAATTATTTGTTGAAGTATTTTTTTTATTGTAAATGCAAATAGTAAAAAAAATAAAAATAAATCCTTTGCCTCTTCATAACAGTCTTTAATAATGGCCAGTGTCAGCTGACATGTCTGAAGTCTTAAACTACAACAGGATTATTCACGAGACCCAAGAACTAAAGAGTCATATGACCAGCTCCCACTGACCAGCAGCACAGAGGGGGTGATACAAAGGAGGACCAGAGCCGCTGAGGAATGTGTTGAAGGTGAAGTACAGCCTGGAGCCTTCACTGACAAAGACATTTGAATGGAAAAAAAAAAAAAGAAAAAGAAGGTAATCCTGGAGGATAAGAGGGAAAACTTTCAGCACATAATCTTGTCATTTGGTGCTCATTTTCAAAAAGGACTGGGACTCCGGAGAAGTTTGCATTTGAAATGGCCACAATGCTGAATTACTCATAGTAGCTCAACAATCATCCATTTGTCCGCTCTTTTTCTTTAAATGACAAAGCAGTTGACAGCAGCAGTGAGTCAGTGGACCCTGAGGGAATCTGTCACTTGTGTTGCTGCTAAAAATAAATAAAAAATGTACATGTTCAAATGACTTCTTCAATGATCTGCCCCCCTGGTGTCGTCCTCCGTGTGCTAGTCAACACAAACACTAATACATATCCCAATGTTGAGCTGCATCACACTTAGCCAAATGATTACTCCACCCAGTAAAGACAGAAAATCGACATTTAAGTCCTGATAAATTTCCACTTTATGACTTCGGATTTGGAGGTTGTTTTTTTTTTTTTTTTAATTCAAAACGATTTTTCCCTAAAAGTCTGTACAATCAAGGAGTAAAGCCAAAATTAAAAAAGGAGTAAAACACTATGAATTTGGAAAAATGACCACTTGCTGAACAGTGGGATGAAGAAAACCACACAAAACATATAATAGCTCTCATGTTATCTTCATTATTTGAATACCTCAGATAAGAGATCATGATTATTTTATTCTGTTACTGAGTCTTTTTTAATCAACTTATATTTGTCTGTAGCGGCGCCGGATAGCCTAGCGGTTATGTCTATCGCCCCATGTGCAGAGAGGCTATGTCGCAGCAGCCATAGGTTCAAATCAGACCTCGGCCCTTTGCTGGACATCATCCCCCCCACCCCACCCCCAAAATTTAAAAAAAATGGCAAAAATGGCCCAAAAAATATCTTTACAACTTGTATTTGTCTGCTATATTGCTTTTCACCCAGATTCTTGTGAGTATATATTTTCCTTTCATGATTACCGTTTCTGCGTGATATATTTGCATGTACTTCACAGCAGTAGGCCGTACACGTATGTATCCTGAAATGGCCTCACGGGACTAAACCCCTGACCCCGGCAGCTCTTCCTTCTTTCCCACAGGGTCACGCCGCAGGAACACTCAGAGCTGGAGTCAAGCCGGAGGAAATTCAAATTAAATGCAAATGTAAAACAAAGACACACAAATGCTTTGTCCATGTGCTTGTGCACCTTCTCAAATCAGTTCTCTCCGGAGAAAGTCAGCTTTGATGTTTCTGGTAGGAGGTGCGGATGTCAGCAGTGTGAGTGGATCCGTCAGCATACAGTCCAGAATAACTAATTATAGAGAACGCTGCTTTCCTTTCGAGATGCTGTAACATAATCAATACTGCAGCCTTTTAATAGCTCTCTCAGTGCTTATTACAGAGGAGTGATCCAAACTGAGTCAGAACAATAGAGGCCCGACCAGGAGGTGAATTAAAGCGGCATCAATCCAAAAAGCTTCACAACTAATGGCTGTTACTTTGACTTTTTCCTGCATTTTAATTAAAGTTCTGTTGTTGTTGTTTCTTAGTCAGAGTTGACCCAAAGTCATCTATTGATCTTCAGACTGTTATCGCCGTGCCGTGTGCATTAATTGGCAGATTCTGAGCTTCGCGCGCAAAGATCAAGATAATCAAATCTTTAAGAATCTAAATTGTATTTGAAAAGATTTTCCCGTCTTAAAGACGGACTTCATTTGTCTTTGTCTCCTTTTACTCGCACACTAACAAGATCTGGACTGCATAGCGTCAGTGTCAAATTACTTATTTGATGTGGAGTTAATTGGTTTCATTGTCACCTCATAGTGTTGTTGTGGCTAACGTGTTAGCTAACAGTAGCTGCTTTTCATCTCCAGCAGACATCAAACAACATGAGAATTTAATTGTGGTTGTTTTTTCTGTCCTCTTCAGAGAGTTATGTCCGATATTAACTCCGCCTTTAAGTTATTTTTGTTCCCTAAACAGAACTTTTCAAAGGAACTATCTGGACTTTGTGCTTCAAATGCTGCGCTAAGCTAGTGCTAAAATTACCAGCTGCCATTGAGTGACAGGGGGTTGGCATGCAGTGGCTTTTTAGGACTTTTAACTTGGATAAAAACACTGTTGTTGCCGCCTTTCTATGTGGCAATTCAACTGGTCAGAGCAGTGACGGTGAAAATTACAAAAAAAAAAAAGTTGCGTAAGGGAACCAAAACAACGCACCAAAAGATACTAAAGCGCTTTTTGGAACAGAAGTGAGCTGCAGAATCCATTTAAAACTCTTGTGTTGGTTCATCACTATGAGCAAACCATTTCAAACGACAGTCATTTAATGCATTGTAGTTAATAAAAAAAATTTAAAAAAGGGTGAATGGAGAAACAGCAATGTCATATTAGCATACCTGGCGATGAACAGTTCTTAGGCTCCGTTTCGTTCTCTAGTGCCGAGGCCATTAGCCGTCTTCCCCAGTGCTCAGGATCCGGATATCCCTCCACTATCATGCCATGGCCTGCAAAAGAACACAAAAACAGCTTTGCTCATACACATTCATCAAATAAAAATATCTTTGATACAGCATACATAATTCCAGAGGTTAATGCTGAAGATCAGCTGCAGCAAATCTAAAAGCTTTTTTTTTTTGCTGCAGGGAAACCTGGAAACTCCATTTTCAACGATTATTGTCGCTCTTGCACCCAAAATAAAATAATGATCACAGTCATTCCTGTAGATTAGTTTCCCTCTCTGTGATCCTGTAGAGAGGAACTTTTTTATGTTTAAGACATCAAACATACATCAACATACAGCTGCTGATGTGCAATTATGGTTTTTTTTGTGTTTTTTTTTTGGGGGGGAAGCGAACAAGTTTCAATTTTCATTAAACTGCTCTTAAGCCTCCGTAATGAGGACATTAAAAAAACTGCAGTCCCAAATCTCTTACATAAAATCGGTGAAAACGAGCAGTGCACCACTTTTTTAAAAAAAAGCATCTCAATATCGACTCGTGTTTGAATCCAGAGGCTGTCTTGTTCATCGGCAGACAAACTGTCTGCCTTTTCATCCTTACGTAACAGCGGCGGAAGACATTCATGCAGCAGTTGACTCACATGATCTCAGCGTTGGTTCATGTCACCCTCACCATGTGAGTGAGTGTCTCCCTATGAGCACTCCTAATTTCCATTCTGGTGACAACTTTGAGGAAGTGATGGTTGACAACAAAAGGAGGTCAACACATCAATTTAAGGGTTACAAATTGAACCATATCTTTCTCTTAACAGTGCAAAGACATTAAGGGACATTTCCGGGCATAAATCATCTATACATATATATATCGAATATAAAAGACCTTGAGTAAGGAATACACCAATATTATTTTACTTAAACTGGTATGTTTCAATGCAGACGTGCTCACCCCTCATATTTAGGTTAGAAACTTTTTTGATCTGAAGTTGTCGGTTAGAGTCTAAAAAATGACAGGAAGTACTTTTAAATGCCCTACAATTTGTGAATTAAGGCCATAGGGGGGCTTGCTTTGGTGTTATGTGGAAGTCCAAAAGAACTGCAGATCCTCGAGTGTCCAATTGAGACTGGCTCTAAAAGCCCCCCGAAGTCCCATTCACAGCGAAGGCAAGAAGTTGTGCATAATTAGTCGTGTGACTGTACATTGTAGCCGTTTGCCACGAGGATCAAGGCTTCCCTCTACTCTACCTCTTTCCCCCGTTACTATGGCCAAAAGTGAAAATTGTGACAGCCTTTTCAATATGGCGACCGCCATCGTTCAATTTCAACACCCTGTTTCAGAAACCAAAAGGGTGACATCACACACTAGTTCCATGTTTTATGCAGTCTATGGTTTCATACAACCAATCGTCAGAATAATATCAGAGTCACCAAAGAAAACCAGAAAAGGCCCACATGTTCACATTCACTAATTGTAATGATTAAAAGACTCCTCAAGAAATGACAGAATATTTCATTAATTTACTGATTATTAAGTTATAATTTATTGACTTAATTTCAGACAAGTTACATATTCCTTTGGCTCTAATTCTAAGCAGTCATTTCTCATTTCTTTGATTGCCTGAGGAAAGCAAACACACGGTATCACATTATCAGCCTGAACGTTGTTTTGATGGATCAGTTACCAAGCAGCAGGCTGTTTACACAAACAGCCGACACGGACCGTCCAACAAACTGAAGCAGACCATTCACTTTGCTTTTAGCTGTGTTTAAATGTCAGCCTGTTAATCTGCTAAAATCCTCCACAGCTGTACTTGTTGCTTTCTTTTTTCTTTTTTTTTGTCTCAGGCTGTATTGTGTGACTGGGAACAATGATGTTGAGAGAAATGGGACTAATTGAGGTATTTAAATGATGGGAAATTAAATTGTGCTGAATGACACCTAAATGATCTCTACAGCCAACAGGGGATGTAAAGTCTGTTGTGGGTTACATACTTCAAGAAGCAATATTTAAGATCTACTCAATTAAATCATAAAATGACCTTATTATATCATCCGACATTGAGGAAACATGCTCAGTTAAAGTGCTAGCTTCTCTGACAGAAATGCAGCCAGTATGTCCTCCTACGTTTTGATTCCGGTCCGTAATGGTTTGGTTTGATTTTGTTTTGACCAGGAAAGTAGACGATTTTAAGGCACTTCAACACGGCCGTTTGAACACCTCTCAGCTGCCAGTCAATCGGCAAACCAACCGGGTGTTGCAGTGATGTAGGCTGGCAAGCGAACTGGTTCACATAACTGATTCTACCCGACCAATAAGACCTCTGGATTTTCTTAAAGGCTCCACGAGCAGAAACGCGGTAAAACTAGGATCAATATTGGAGACGCTTTTGCAAAATTGAGGGAGGTTAGAATGCAGATAGGTTTTCAAGACTGATGCAGAGCTGGCTAAACACTGAAGCTTCTGTGTCTGCAACATGGCAACCTGCGTGCACTCTAAGGAGGTGGAGGAGCCGGGGGAGACAGCGCTCGTCAATGTTTTTAATTTAAACTGCAATACCCATTTTAAACCTGGGATGGGAAATAATAAAACATAACACAGGAGATAGGGTTCTGAGTGCCAGAGAAACCAAAGGTCAAGGTCGACTTACAGTCCCAAGGTCACTTTGTGTCGTGTACGTGACATAACTCACATACGTAACTTTACTGATGTAACAAGCAAGCCGATTTTACCCCTAACAACAATTATATTCCAAATATTTCTGGTGCCTTCACCTGAACAAACTGAACATTTCACAACATCACCCACATCTGGTATTAATGTGTCAGTTTAAAGATTTATTGCCTGCTATCGGTAGGTGTTAATTTTGGACACATGTGGGCAGTACATGGTAACCCTAATCAATGGGGGGGGGGTCCTATGATTTCATTTGGCACTGCACATACTCTCCCATGTTCCTGTTTGCCATTTCCTGGAGACATCCACCTGTACCTGATGGTACTTTTGATGCTCATGACACAGAAAGGTCTTCATTAAATGCCTTTCAATCCTGTACGGTCGGACAGCCTGACGATCAGCAGGCGCTGGACCAACAGACTGTTCGTGAGGCAACTGCAGCTGCTTCCCACAGCTCTCCAATCCACGACACACAGGCCTGCAGTCATCGCTCCAACCTGTTTATCCTCACTAACCAGCTATCTTTCACTCCTCTGCTGCCTCTGGTCTCCAATTTTCTGTGTGTCATTTAGTGACACAATAAAACACTGTCCAATCTAATTGCAGGGGAAAGACACGGATGCCAATTTATTTACTTTTTAAACACCAACATGTGGACACTTTGCCAGGAGATGATCACTGTGGTCACACAGCGCAATAATAAAAAGAGTCATGTGTTGGGAACAGGGGCTCATATTTCATATTAACACAACAAACTGGTTGGACAGAGCGGGTTATTGCGATGTTTTGGAAAATAGTCCCTGACTTCATAAAAGAGCTAAATCAAAGAGCTACACCGAGGCCTAATTGAAATTTCTTCAACTAGTTATGTGTGGAATCATTTGACCACAGCTATGAAATTCTGTGTTTTCCAAACAGGATCTTTTTTGTCTCCTGGACAATCAAACAAACCAGGACGAGTATGTTCGTCTTCATGCATATAACTGGGCTGTTTGTTGTACTGTGCGCTTCCCCCCCCACCCCCCCCCCACCCCCGCTGCCAAGCATGTGAAAGGGAAAAAATTAGGACATGATTGTGTCAGTGGACTTCCAGGCAGGCTGGAGGTAAAATAAGGGCTGCAGTCGTCTGTGGCCATGACTCACTTTGATTAAGCATCTTATTCCCCATGTTTAATGACCGCAGTGTTTCGAGTTCACAAAGAATTTGGTTGTTTTTAAATAACCCTATAGTTCACCTCAGGTTGTTTATCGGTAAGAAATCTGCTATGTGGATGAATATCAGAGGAGTTTTGTGGATTTAAACCTGCCAAGGATCCCGTGATTTAACTTTGTGTTTATTTGGATTTTTTCGATTTCAAGGGTGATGAATTTCTAGAGCCACAGCAATATGGGAATTTTTTGAGATCGATACTGATTTAAAGAGGGCTAAAACTCACATTACGGAAACTGTAGCCAATGAGGAGGAGTTTCTGATCTGGAATGAAAAGTAAGACTTTCTCTGAAGATTGCGCACCAACTGGAAATTTCAAAGATACAGCTAAAGAAAAACCAAAAATATTCAAAGGCTACTTCCTTGAATGAGTTCAAGATAATATCATTATGTGATTCTTTTGTTTTTTTAATATGCCAAAGCCAGATTTACAAGAATTAAGTCATAAATTAACAAGATTAATTTTGTTATTTTAGTCTATAGTTTTCATGTTCGAAAACGACAAACGTGGAGCATCTTGTGAAGTTATACTTCAGTAAAGGTTTCACTAATAAGGAAATAAACTACTTCCTTGTGTAGTCTGTAAAAAACAGTTGTGTTGTGTTGGGGCTTTCAACCTCTCATAATAATTGACATAACCTACTTCAAATTGATTTACGAATTTAATCTTGTAAATTTACAAGTTTGATCTTGAAAGTTTGATTTTTTTTTTCTTTAAGATGATCCGACATCTCTGTCGTACCTCCCCATTTCATATGTTAATGAATGTAAAACTTCAGGCTGGGCTGCTCGTAATATATTAACAATTGGGGTCACTTAAAGGGTTGAAAACTTGTATAGCATGATATTTGTTTTAACATGTAACAGTTTGAGTGACACTATGTTTATTTCATAGTAAATAAGCTTTTGAGGCCAGGTTCTTCTTCCTATGTTTGCTGTAAGTCACAAAATCAGTGCAACTCGAGAGAACACTTGTTTATGAATTGGCGCTATACAAATAATGATTTTTTTGCATGATCTCTGAAAGTGGCTCGCACAACAACCGCAACATTTAGTTTGTTAATCGTTGTTTTGATCAAGAAATAATCAGTTGTCAACTACTCTTCCATGTTCAGATTTTAAAACTTTGACAACGAACATCTGAAGTAAAAATGATATGTTGTATTTTCTGATGTTTTGTGGGCCAAGTTGTGAATCAAAAAAAGGAAAACGGGCAGATTTAAGTTAGGATGTGAAAAATCATTCATCATAAGCTACAGCCAATATAAAAAGAAAACATTCAACATTAGTGTTTTAGCCGTAGTTGAAGTTTACATGTGTGCCTCAAGCTTTCTTACATCTGACAGTGTTTACATTGTTTGATACACACATGGCATAAAGCCAACATGGAAATATATTCCATAACTGAAGTGCAAAGAAATGCAACATTATAGGCACTACATCGCCTGTAAACAAATAAATGACTAATGGGATAAAAGGGTTGCGAGTAGATCTCTATACTGAGCGGCAGAGGGAGGGAGGAATGTGTGAGCAACAACAGCACAGAGGTAATGCCATCCTCCTGGTCTGCTCAGCAGGAGGATGGACCAAGGACAAGCGTTCATCAATCCTCCTGTGCGGTGAGCATGGCTCTCCTTAGAATAGTATTCACCTTTCTGCTGCCAAAAACATCTCCAGCCCCTCCTCCTCCTCCTCCTCCTCCTCCCCGTTTCGTCAGCCTGCTGCAGCTACCTGTCAGAGCCGAGCCCTGCCCTGCTTCTCAAAGACACCTGTTCTTCTCCCTCATGCAAAGCTCCATCTCACACACACACACACGCACATACAAACTTAGCCCGATCAGCATGCATGACAGCATGTCATGCCCCACCCCTCTTTATGGAGATGTAACCCAGGAGTAGTACATCAAATCCCATCCATCTGGGCTGTTCAGCACATCAACACACCCACACACTGCTATCAATCAAATCGGTTCTGCACACAGGGCGCAGGTTGTTGTTTTTTTTTTTTTACACTGACATGACAAATGCTTGTTCCTGTAGTGATGGCTGAACGATGAGAAGGCCACGGCTATTCAATTAGGTAGATCTGATTATGGTTGAGAGCTTTTGGTTCTTATGGATTCGCACAGATTTCTTTTTTTCCCTCCCTCTCGTGCGTGTCACCTTGAACTCCCACTATAAACACCACAACCACCACCACTGCTCCCCGCACATGGTCAAAGAGGCTCTGAAGCTCACGAGAAACAGCTTCTGTCAAATTCCCTCACATGACAATCACTGCATGAGTCAGGCAAACTTGATTAAATGTGGAAAAAAAAAAAAAAAAAGGCAAGCCATTAGTAACCAGTGGTGGGTGGGTGTGAGTTGGAAGGGGATGTGGGTTACTTTGGCTCCCAGTGGGTGCTTTTGGAGATAACAGATTTGCACTGGCATGTATGATATCACTCCAGGATAATCTTTTAAGCCTCTTGTTGTTTTTAATGTAATTAATAAAAGTCCTGATACATGTGTTGGCATCCTGACAGTCCCCAGAGCTAAATAATTCAACGCAGCTATACTAAGTGTTTGCAGATGGATGGATCCCAGGTCAGGGTCCGGGTCTTGGGTTCAGGGTTAGAGGTATTAAGAAGGGGGGGGGGGGGGGGGGGGGGGGGGATAACAGAGCCCCTCTTCTGCAGCCAAAACTGGTTTGTATACGCATGCAGCAAAATGTTTCCAAAAATCCATGTTGACACTGTCTTATTGTTCCCTTCACATGAACTCCCCTGAGGCTGTGTTTCGTCTAGTTAACCTCTGATCCCGCTGCTGTGTCAGATATCATTCTTCACCAGCAAAATGTCAAGGTTGGTCGTTAGATTACATAACTGTGTGTGAGGCTGTGTGGGATGCTCTGCGTGTGTTGGCACGGGCCCGAGGTAAGAGTTTGGACGTGCGTGCGTGTGTATGTGTGTGTGTATGCGCGTGGAAGGGTATGTTGTCTGGAGTGTGAGTGTGCGCGCGTGCCAGCATGCGGGCATCACGCATGATCAGCCATCTGAGTCGTTTGCTCAGCGCACACCTCGGGCATCAGCTACGAATCTTGCAATATTCAGCGGGGTAAAGCATCAACCAATGTTTACCCCCACACCACCTCCTCCTCCTCCACCCCAATTTAAATTGATCATGAGTGGCCTCTGCGTAAAAACATCAACATCCCTCGATGACCATGCGCAACCTGGAAGCGTGATGATGCTGCTGCTGCTGCTGCTCGGGTGTGATTAAGGTGATCCAGTGTGCGCGATGGTGTGTGTGAAGCCCTGGGCCAGCAGCAGCGATCAAGCCAGCATTAAAAAAGCACGAGTCTGAGCTCCAGTGTGCTCTTACTGACGATGCGTCTGCTCCAAAAGCTAAAATAATGGGACAGATTTAGGGGGGGGGGGGGGGGAGCCAGACAAAACCATGAACAGAATTGCATTCGTCTGGGGTTGGCTGGCTGGTTGGTGTGTGTGCATGTGGAGCATGAAGTGTGCGTGCATCCGTGATTATGAGCCTGCCTCTCAAATTAAAAACGTGCCGCTGCCACGGCGCGCACACTGCGGCATACACTGACAAACAGACGCATGTGTGCTCCAATATTTAGATAACAAAAAAAAAAAAAAAACGACCTGATCTTAACATGTGCATGTGAATTTACGACATCTCACACAGAGTTATTTGCTACATTTGGATTGCAAACTGCACACTTCCATCTAAAAAAAGAAAAAGAGCTGGGCACCCCCAATCGGAGGCATCGCATGCATTTCGGACAGGACGATGGACCCTGTTTCTGCATGTAAACGACTAAAACGGTTTGCTACGATGCCCTTGACATTAAAGCGTATTTCCGCTACCAGTGCAAGCTACAGCTCTATACATTCTAAATTATATTGGCGGTGGTGCATGATTTGACTGCAGATTTCTTTCCCCGTCTTCAGCTCCCCGTGCCCCGGTGCATCTCTCCCTCTCTCCCTCCCTCCCCTCCACACACACTCACTCACCTGTCTTGGTCAACAGCGCAGACATGCTCCACGCCACGAAGAGGACACTGCAGATGAAGCACACCTGCACGAAAAGCATCTCCCTCCTCTTGCGAACTTTAAATATCTTGGCGATGATTGTCTTTTTGGACGCGCTCACGGTGTCGGTGTCGGTGTCGTCCCGCTCCATGTTCGCAGCTCGGCCCGGCGGCCACTTTTGTTTTTTTGCGCCCTTGAGAGTCGAAAGAAAAGAGAGAGAGAGAAAAAAAAAATTAAAAAAAATTACTGCCGCCCCGCTTCTGCCTCTTCTTCACACGGAGCACAGCCGGGATGTGGTCCCCATTTCAAGCCGTCCAGGGCGCCTATATGAAGAGTAGTGAAGCGGACAGTTTCTCCCCCTCCTTCTTGTCTCCGCCGCTAAGAAGACAAACTGGTACGCTGGGCAATGACACGGCGGTCAAATTCCGATATGCCGTCTCCAAATCAATTCAATGCTCCTGAATTCGAAAGGTAAGTAGCTGACAGGCTCCCATGGCAATGTGCGCCCCGTCCCGTGAGGAAGAAAAAATAATAATCAGCTGCAATATCCTCAATCCATGTAGTTTCTGTGTTTGGCATCAAATGCGTCAGTGTCCGGTCGTAAACATGGGATGGCTCAGCTGCGCCGTATCGCCAAATCCTCCACGCACCTGCGCCTGATAAGTGAAACCAATCTGTGTTCATCAAGGTTAATTGTTGGATTCGGGCAGCAGTCGTGCCGCTCGCTTGGCTCGGGCGCCTCCCCCCCGCCCCCTTCACGTGAATGCCTCCTCTGTGCAGAAGGGAAAAAAAAAAAAAAGAGCCGAGCTGGTTGGTGAGAGATCAGCTCCCTCTTTGCATCCAGCTGCTCTCTTACTATGCGTCCAATGAGACCGGGCCCCTTTAACTTTCCCGAGGAGCAAACAGCCAGTAAGAAAAACGTGCCTTTTTTTTTCTTCTTCTTCTTTGGTTTCTCTGCTGTCCACTGTGAAAACCCCCAGGACATGCTGAAAATCTTCCACGTTATTTATGCGTGGGATCAAATGTTGAAAAGGTTGGAGTTGTACGCCGAGGCAAGCCCCCATGACTCTATCAGAACACTCGAGTCCCACCACCATCACAGCTGCTATGTGTTATGAAACCAAATCCAATATCTCTCTTGGTCCCTTTAATAACTCACCTGCTTTCCTCATACCATGCTCAATAATTGAGGTTATAGATCTTCAGGCTTGCGGGCAACAATCTGCGACAATGAAAATGATTTCTGAGTGTCTAGAAGGTTTCTTTGTTGAGTTTTTTTTTTTTTTAATGGCTTTTCATGAAAAACAGCTTCACACAAACACAGCTGTTTGACCATACTGCATAATGAGAGGGGACCTTTTATGTGAGTGTGGCAGTAGTGAAATAAATGTGGGTAAAATATGCCCTGCAGAGAGTGTGACTATAACGGGCCAAACAATTACCATAATAAGGAAAAAAAAAAAAAAAATCGTGCTGTAAATCAAGAAACGCATTTAACCTCACTTTTTAAGTGCTATGAATTTCCTACCAATGTACATGTCAGATTAAAATGCTGAGTGAGCTGGATTTAGCCCCAGCTACACTCGTAATTGTTGTTTGATAGTTGGCAGCCGTAAAAATGTGTCGACTCTCAATCTTTGGTGTTAGCTGTAGTCACCTGGTACTTTGTGTCACAGGAAATATTTGGACAGTTTCATTCCCTGGATGTCATCATGTATAGAAAGATCAATATGTCAATAGCTGTAGACTTTTCTGTAAGTAGCCATGTGTTTAACTACACTCTCAAGTTATCGTCTAGGTTATTCATCTTTCTTGTACTGACCACTAACTCTGACCACTAGATTCAATGTTGCAGCAGTGTTGGTGAGAATAGCCCTGGTACCCCGCCGTTTTCTCTAATGCAGATCTAAACTGGTATTAACCAGCTAATGTTGAACATGTAATGATTGGTCCGTTTAGTTAAATGTTGCTTCCTTTAAGAAAAATGTAGCCCTCCAGTTTTTTTTTTGTTTTTTTATCCTTTTTTGTTCAAAACAACAAGACAATAGCTTGTGAGATTGTTGGGTTTTGTAACATTGATGTATTTGTGGCTGCTTGTGCATGGGAGGCAGGATTGTTGTTGGCATTTCAGCAAAGACTGTAGACTGTAGAGGTGAGCTTGTCTGCCGGTTCGTTCCATTGACCTCTCATTTGTTCTCTCACTGGAGACGGGGGCAAGCTAGCAAAGAATTAGCTAAGTTCGAGTGACTGTCTTAGCTAACAAATAAATAACTCCAGTCGACTACCACAACACAGACTTACAAGTCTTAAAAGGCCACCTTACACTGACATAACTTTAACTAAACTTGTATAGTTTTAGTGACTTAGCGTTTTACAATCTCTTGCTCTTCTCCAATTCCAACATCTCGTCAAATGATTCTCACTTCAACACGCAAACAAGATGGCGACCACATTAAAGGCAAAGTCGAGGTTAACAGAGGAAAACAACAGTTCACAAACCAAACCAACGCTTCTGTGTAACCTTCCAAAACCCAAAGTGTATAAAATTCAATGTTGTATTGATGGAGTTTTGGGCTGAAATATCTTTTGGCAGGTTGGGTATAATGTTTGGACATTTGGACAAAGCCAGCCTTGCTGTTTCCGGCCTTAACGCTATCTGTAACTTCTTATTCAACGGGCAGACATGGGAGGGGGGGGTTGATATTTTTGTCTAATTTTGGGGCAAAAAAAAGCAAATGAACATCAATCCAAAATGACTCACTTTATTTAACCTTTAACACTTTACTGAAATATTTTCTTGAAAATGACAACCGTGTCTCTGGGACTCGCGAGGCTGCTTCTGCTGCTTCTGCTGCTTCTGCTGCTTCTGCTGCTTCTGCTGCTTCTGCTGCCTCCGGGGGGGGGGGGGGGGGGCCTGCTTGCGGGTCACCTTTGCTGCCAAGATAACAGACAGGAAAGCTGCCGCGCCCTTAGAGCAATCTACGCTCACAGATTGACAAGGCTGAAGCAGCATGTCAACTTTCTCAGCCACCACTGCTGCCCACTCGAGCAAAACCCCAGCTACATATAAGGGTCAAAGGCCAAACGCTCAGAAGAAATCTCTAGCAGACCAAGGTTATGTAAGATCAGGACTGTCCCTGTCTGTACAGTAGGAGGCAGACCAAGAAAAAAAAAAAAACACTACCAAGCATCCAAGACTTTATGTGAAGGCTGCTAGTTAAGAGACGGCGCTGCAGGTTATAAGTCAGCGCTCTCAGAATCTGTCGTCTTGTCTTTGCCCTGCAGCTTGGATTTTTTTTTTTTTTTTTTTTTTTTGCATGAAAACACATAAACACATACACACATAGACATCAACATGTGTGACCTATGACCATGCCAAGGGATTAGTCCCCTCCAGGCCCCTGCCCGCACAGCAGGCAGGCAATTGGGGAGCAATGCCAGGGCCTGCTTACAGAGATTTAGCCACTGCTGTACACTCCCTGGCTTGGTGAAACATACACACATGGCCTCCTTTGCCGTCTGCAGGACCCAGAGAACGGCCGGGGATCAGCAGCGGAGATAACATCCAGTGTGAAATGTGTTTTTTAGCTGCGGGGACACAGCGAGAGATCTGCTCTGTAGGAGTGTTTTAATGTGGGCAGGATGTCAAAAGGAGCAGTCAGTGTAATGTAAATGTGTTGTTTGATATAAATGCCAAGCATGTGTCACGTCCTTGCACAAACAGATCACTAATGACTCGATGGCATGGGTGTTAACGATGAACTGTGTGAGTGTTGCACAACAATTTGCCGTTTTGACTAAGCGTTGTTCATTTCGGCTCGAACACCATTATTACTGCGATGATTCATGTGGTTTATTCACTGTTTCAATGCTGTGATAAAGATCTACGCTTGCAGGGCCATACGACCAAACAATGGCAATCTTTAAACAATGTATTGGACACATAAAAATCAACATGTAGGGATTTGTATATTCTCACTTGAACAATTCACTGTATTTGGATTCTCTTAATTCTTAAGATAATTAACAAGGCTTTGTGTCCGTACAGTCAATAGTTATAAACTGCTACTGTTTTGGTGGGTTTATTTGGCAGATAAAAGTATAAAACCTTATTTGCCCTGTTGGTAAATCGGTTTGAAGCACTCTCACAAGACATTTCAACACATCAACACAACAGGTATAAAAAACAATACAGACACTATTCAGCAAATAAGCTGTTAAGAAAAACTCAATGGTTTGTGTATCAGGTAAAAGCATGGATCTATTTTTAGTTCATGGAGGTTGGCAATATTGTTGCCAACATGGCAACAGTTCAAATGCAGAGGTCAGGAGGTGGCATTTGATCTCTAACCAGTTCATTTTTGTGCTTCAACATGACCAAACATTAACCATAAAGCATTTCAACATACTTGTGTGACTTGTTTTTCAACCGTCGTCTGTAACACTTTTGGGATGCACAGAAAAATAAATACTGTGCACATATGTGTTATTGGCAGTTGCAAAAGTCCCAACTTGATACCTTAAATGACAATTAAATCAGAACATCAGCTAGGAGATTGAGAATTTACAAAGTTGGGTTTTTAATGGCGGCTACTGGGTCGGATTTCCATAAAGGAATTCATAACCTCCAATTTGGGAACCAATCGAAGACAATCTAGCCTCTGGGAGCGATGGCCAACTGCTTGTGTATCTCTCTGTCCCTTCCTCTTCCCTGCAGGTTGTTGTTTACAGTCCTGCTCACAACTTGAGAAGCGATAATGGAGCTGGAGTTTAGAGGGGACGTCTAAGCGCAGATAATTGATGCTAAATCCACGTGCAATGATCGCCAATAAATGGTTCCAATATGACCGATGTGTTTTCCAGCGTGCAATCGAAGCCTGCTGCAATGCTGCTGGACACTTATTTACAGAAACCAGATCACTTTTGACACCCAACATTGAGTCCTACATGTAGAATCTGAAAATAGAGATTAAAAAAAAAAAAAAACATGCAAACAAAAAGACCTTTGTTTACATTTCCCCCCAGAACAGTAGTTAGTTAAAAGGATGCAGGTCGAGTTTTTTTTGCTAGAGGAATTATGAACATGCATGCACAGGACAAGATCAGCAAAGAGATAAGATGTACAGGGGGACTGTGAGGGTATGAGTCACCACAAATAAAGGTCTCTGGGGCTGCTTTAAGCTGGAAGAATTGTTTTATGTGAACCTTGTGTTGATGTTTTTTTCCCCGCCGAGTCTCGTCTGTTCTCTTTTAACATCAGAAAGAAAAGTTAACACCTTTGGGATCTTTGTAATTAAAATAATATTTGATAAAAAAAAACAAAAAACTCTTGAGTGTAGCCTTAAGGTCTGCGTTTCTGTGTTCAGATGGTACAAAGGGAGAAAAGGACAGATGGAATACAGTATGTCCTTTCACAGTAGCCACACAGTGCTGGGATATCCCGTGTAAGTATAAGTGGGGCTGATTCTGCTGACGTGTGTTTGTGGTGGGTCGAGATGACAAGGTGACACCGAGCCAAAGAAGGAGGTGTGACACCGTCCATTAACGCACTGCTGGCAATGTAGCTAATATTTGACCAATTATCCAAAGCAAGTAAACAGATGGAGGGGGAAAAAAAATGCTCTGAACTCTTCTCCCCCACCCCCCTCTCAATCTGCCAACTTTTGCTGAGCCCATTTTAGCCAACGGCTGGTACTGACAGTACTGTACCAGCTCGGTCTACATGCACACGCACAGGAAGTGTCTCTGGAGACCTGCTGATTTTGCTCCTTGCATAAGCTTCTCAGTCAGCTGCGGGAAAAAAATCTAATATTAATCACGAGTGTTGAGCATTCTGTGGCAGCACTGCAGGTTTATTTGTATGCCTGCTCAGGTGTGAAGAGTAAACAGGGCAGAGAGGAGCAACATCGAGTCTAATCTGTGTATTCTGGAGGCAGCAGCCATCTCCTGCTCTCTCTTCACCTTCCAGGACATGAAAAATTACCCGCACAGCTGTCGACAACAAAAGTCGACTCAGTCAGCCCGAGACAGCCAACATCAGCACCTAATGTTAAGATTCATATGGTGCCTTCTATACTGTAAGTACAAGAGAAACAGGGTTAGGGTCTCCAGAAAACAGCAAGTTGATGATTTAAGTATGTTTGACTCCTCCTGACTGTGAGCTCCCATGAATTAGCTTAGAGATTCTAGTTGATAATGGGGGCAGGACATTCAAATTCAACAGTGTTTCATTGTGGCAGTAATAAAGGACGCCAACAAAAGGGGGATTTGTCGTCAGCATACTTAGATGTTTCCAGGAAATGTAAATCTCTTAAACTTTATGATAATCCCCTTCCCCTAGAATTTATTACTGTAAATATTATTTATCTTATTTTTACCTCATTTTATTTTACCTTATCTTATTTTACCTTATTTTGGTTGTATTGCACCACGGGTCGGAGACAAACGAAATTTCGATTCCACTGTATGTCTGGCATATTTTGAAATTGACAATAAAGTTGACTTTGACTTTGACTTCACGGTGATTATGATGTTTTTGTTCTGATATTGTTGGATCAGGTATGTAGATGGAAATCAGTTCCAGATATATGCTTTATCAAGGGTTAAAAAAAAGAAAAAAAGCACAACACCAAGGAAGCCAAAAGATTTAAAGCTCTCCCAACTGACTGGCTGCATTAAAGTCATAAACCCCGCCTCCTCCATCTTCACAGACGGGACATGATAAAAACTATAAAATCTGTGGTGATAGTTAATTATTATTGGGGCTGATTTGTGTTCCAACCTTTTTTTCTCTGAGACGCTTCTTCTCGTTTAGTGATTTAATGCTACAGAAAGGTATAAAATGTCATGATTGACCGCTCAGTTGACAAATGCGGCTACTGTTGCGTTGTGTGCATTGAAGTAGCAGAGCAGAGCAGAAACAGAGAGATGGAAAGGTAACAAACAATAACACCAGTCGTTGAAATCTCCATAAGATCTCTTCCAGCTGATCCCTACTGAGCAGGTCAAGCCAGCTACCCCCATAGTTAATTTTGGCTTTATCTTTGTTCAACGGGAGGAGTTTGGGGCATATTGTCCATCGTTATATACAGTTTTTTGTTATTACCACTAGCTAGATTTTTTAAAATTAAATACAATGGACACTTATTCATAATTAAATCAAATTTGTTAGCCGTAAAGACACTTTTCAAATAATATCTTTTTTTTTTTTTGCTGAGTCAGAGATTGGTCATTTACCACTGCCTTCTTATTTGTTGCTGCCGTGGCATACCTTGAGATGCATTTAGAAGTAGACCCCAACCCAAACTATGGGTTTAGAGATTGAAACCAATGATGAAATTAAAGGAGCAAAATTCTCCAACGTGGAGATTCGTCACCAATATGAATATTCGTCACCAATATGAATATGATAAGGCATAATGACAGTTTATTCTTTAACAAAAAAACATTATCAAAGAATATCTAACATTAGCATACAATGCCAACCAACACTGGTCCGCTATATGTGCTGCGTGTTGTAAACTATGGGGTCCAATCTCACTCAACACAATATAAATCACCCAAACAAGCTTCATATCCACATATCTGAAAACATATATGGATACCGCTACAATGAAAGGCCCATATTGGCAGACTGATACATGGGTTGAGTTCTGGTGGAAAGCTCGTGGTGTTTTTAGTCTATTGTTTTAGGGCAAGAGTGTTCGTTCATACTCATTGATTTTGTCCACTCCCTGTCACTTAACACATGTTAATGTAGGCCCAAATTAAAGTAAATGTTATTCTGTTATTGTAGGAGAACGGTCTCTTCAACGCTTCCGCTGAAAAATCTCAACACTTATTATGCTAATTAGGCCTCAAGCTGTTACTGCTTTTCATTATTCTGATGACAAACTCCACAAACAGTTCTCCTAACTCTTCTTTTTTTAACTATCTAACCTTCCTCCTTCAAACTGCCACTCCTCCATCAAAACATCACCTTCATCCCCCTGGGCATGAGACATCCATTTGACTCTTTGTGATGGTTTTATTCATTTGAGCATGAGCATCAGGGCTGTGTGAAATTGGATGATGGTTTCACTGTTCAGGGACTGCTCTGCTGCATAACAACAGACAGGCTGGAGGGGGAAAAAAAAGGACCATATCTGAGAGAGACTTACCCTTTTGTAATGAGCTGCAGACAAATAACTTCATTATTCTTTTGTCTGCAGAGAAGAAAAATTGAAGGGTTAGGCAGGCAAAAGCAACCCTTTCCTCTTTCAAAAAAAAAGAAAAGAAAAACAGTTAAGAATCCTGTTTAAGGCGACCACAGAGGTTATTCCCCGCAGAAACATGCAGCCAATTCATTCTGGGATGATAGCATCAGAGTTTTAGAGACAAGGCTACAAAGTCTGTATTAACGCAGGCTGCAGTGCTCTGAAAACAGAGGGCGAGTTGAGGGTGAGTTCTTTCTCTTCATTCACTGTGAGCTGCAGTTGGAGGGGTGTGCAATAAAGTCAATGAGCCCGTAGATTTCCCTGCAGCGTGATTCGTTCACACCTCCATACTGGACACAAAAGTTATAGGCACAGTGTAGTAGGAGGCTGAGTAGGAGTTGTTAATGTCACAGTGTTTTTATTCATGAGCAGGCACGAGGACTGGGAATGTGATTTTTGACGAACAAGTCAGTAGAAGTGGGGATGGTGGTGTTTTTTTTTGTTTTTGTTTTTTCAGGCGTAGAACGTCATCAATATTCAGACATGAAGATCAGTGAGCTGGTCATGAAAGTGCTGCTGCAGCCTGTGAAAATGTTGTATGATTTAATTCGTGTGGCATTTGAGGGGGATTGTTAAAAGTCTGATCAGACATCCGTGATGATAATGCTATTTCAGATTGCGTGTCATGAACTTTGGGGTAGAATTTAATATTTAATAACTTTAATATTTTATGGAATTTAAATGGGTGAGTTATTGTACAAATTAGAACCCAATGAGCGTTTCATTGAATGTGGAAGAGAGCAGAAGAGAACAGACTGAAAGGATATTTACTTCTGCTGTAAAGTGGATGGATTTTGAGGGATTGACTCGCCCTCTGAGCCAGCCTCAAGTGGCCACTTGAAGAACTGCAGTTTCTACGGCACATCGACAAAGGCTTCTTTTTGGTCAACACGCAGTGGCGATTCTTGAGTTCATTGGGGCCCTTGGCAAAATTAATTGGGGGCCCCTCCCACCACCATTATGTCAGCCTGTGTCCAGACGCACTTCTTATTCTTTTTTTTCACTCCCAGACATTTAATTCCCCTTCATTTTCCTTCTGTGTCTTTCATTGACAAACATTTGGTTTTCCCAGGAATAATGTATAAGATGCAGACAGCAGGGCAATGAGAGTGAGGGCTGTCAGATGGGGCCCCATTGGGGAGGTTTCCTACTGTCATGGCAAAATTTGCACATTTTGAGCTACTTCTGCTTTTTTTTTTAAGTTTGTCAGCCTTCAAGAGCCCCTTACTAGCCTGGGGCCCCCAAGCAGTTGCCTTCCCTTCCTGTTGACAAGCAGCGCCTCTGTCAACATGGAGGTATCTACTTGGTCACATAACAACAAGTAGGAATATACAATAGGTGGAAGATCAGAGAAACTGTATAGGTTCACCATTTAACAATTTGAAAAAGTTAATAAGTAAGTTTGAATTATCAAATTAAATGGTAAATACATTTTTTATGAAAGGTCCTAAGCAATGTTGGGTCTTCAGGCAGCCAAGTCTCAGATAAGTTAACTCTTGCACAAAGAACAAAGTTTTGAAGTCACCAATTTTGTGACATAAATCTGGCTCAAGACTTGTCGGTGACACAACGCAATTCGAATACTCGGAAAACACATTCAGCATTCTTCCTGGACACTATCTGAAGAGGTCTGAAGTAGCTCACTTATATGGTGCTACGTAGTGTTAAAGCAAGCAGAATAATTTGGACATACTGTTTGACTGAGGTCTGCAGGCCACCTCTCAGAGTGCTGGCATCTAAACTGAACTGCACGAAGATAAACAGTCCCAGTGCTGAGTCACTTCTCCGGATTCACACTCCTCGGTCTGGCCTCGACTAGTTTTCACATCGACATCATTCTCTGCTGATGATTCAGCCTTATTACACAGGCCCTTGTCATGCCATAGACTTGTCCTGAGTTTAGGAGAGACGTCTGCAGGGGTAAACACAGAGCGAGCTAATCCTCATCATGTTTCCCGAGCTTGAATTAATCATCGGCAGGGTCTCCTCGCAGCTCTCAAGGCGGTGTCAGCCACGCCATGTCAGATGAGGCCGGTTACCTCTGATGTGCTGAGCGGAAAGAGCAGGCCAGCCAGGTTGCATTTTGCTGACTGGCTGGAACCACATGTCAGCCTGAATGCAGTTTCCTTAAGAGGCTGATACTGCCCTCATCAAGGAACGTGTTCCCTGATCCTATTGCCTGCATCTCCTCAAATTGTGGGCTACCACATGGTCAGGTCGTGTTTTGCTCTGGGAGGGGAAGAATGTCCTGTTTGTACACAAGCCAAGCAAAACAATCTCATGTGATCTGTCCTAAATATCCACTCACACACATATGATCGCTAAGTCATCCACATGTCTCTGCCAGCGAACAGAACAGGATCAGTCCCAGCCATGAATGCACCCAACAAAACACATTGTTCCATCAAAAAGGAAAAAGAGCAGCTGCACCATTGTGGATGGTGGATAATCTGGCAGCCAGTGCCTTCATGGATTTGTGCTCATGAGTATTCCTGCTTTGTGGACGGGCGTGAACAACAGTTTGCATAAGAGGATCACATCCGTATTGGTGTAATTCAGAATTCTTGCACAACATCTTCAAGAGTGGGTGGGCTAAAGTGGTCCCTTAACTAGAGGACCATCACTTCAGGAAGGTGCCAGCACAGAGGGATTACCAACAGGAGCAGGAATTAGGGACGAGATGGAGGAAAAGGAAAACAAGGACCTAGAGGAGAATAAAAGTGTGTGAGCAGTGGAGGATATGAAAAGACTGAAAAATATGAATCCAGTCAAAGAGTTTCCAGTCGCTAAAAAGTATAAAAAGCATTCCCTGGGGCGCCGGTAGCTAAGTGGTTAGTGCACACGCACAATGTACAGAGGCTTAAATCCTTGAGAGCGTGCATCCCAGGTTAAAATTCAACCTGTGACTTTTTCGCATATCATTCCCCACTCTCTCTCTCTCTCCCGCCAGTTTTTGACTCTATCCACTGTCCCATCTCTAAAATAAAGGCCTGAAAATCTTAAAATGACAAACCCCTCACAAACTTAGGTTTAAGGTTTTGAGGTTTAAGTTGACAATTACACTTTGGGAAATAACTGTTTTTCTCTTCCTGGCCGTGGTCTTCATGAAAAGATCAATCCCAAGCTAAAAAAATTAGCTCAACTTCAAACATATTGCATCTAGTCACGTTAAAAAAAAAAAAAAAAAAAAAAGATACAACTTGGCAGCCATGTTTTCACTTTGGAGAGAGGAAGGCTATTTGCCCCATAATTACATGCTAAGCTAAGCTAAGATAATCAATTAGGTTGTAGTTAGAAAATGCTTCAGAACGGAAGTGAAAAACTCAATAATATTTCTAAGTGTGTGTTTGCACTGAATATTGCTAGGTTAGGTTTGAATATTGTGAGGTTTCATAGAAATCCTTCCCCTTTTCACATTATTACATTGATGTCATTGGCATTAAGTGGTCTGCTTAGTGAGTACACCGGGAATTCAAAGGGGATTAAACTCATTCATCCTCCAATCCACACAAATGAATGAAAACACACCACCAAGGTGCTGCTTTCTGAGTGCCACTTCGTGCCAATGAGTACAGTACGAGCGGCAGAGTGAGGGGTGCGCACCCCGGAGCCAGGTTATGGACTGATGCTTCGACATAAATCGCTCTGACAGATTGGCAGGGCACTTGTTGAGTTGAGAGCAAATCTCTCGCTGGGCCTCTAGGGGGCAGAGCTGCCTCGATGCCCCGGGCAGACTCGGCCCCGCGCTGTGGGCTTAGCTGCTCGTTACATTAAAACAGGGGCTTCTGTGACAGAGTCAGCATTATGAAGGCTAAGAGGATTAGCTGATGGACATTTCTGGCGTCCATGGTCAATTATCAAAATGAAAAGCAGTGACTGGGCAGGGCTGGCATGCTCTGTGGCACTGAAGAGCTCCTCTACTCCTCCTCCTCCTCTTCTCTGCTCGAGCTCTCTATCTCTCACTCCGCTTGTTGTCACAGGTTACTGAGGGAGGGAGGGAGGGAGGGGGGAAGAAATAAAGGCATCATTTCTGAACATGAAAGTTTTGAGTGTGTCTCTCTTTCTCTCTCTCTCTCTCTGTGTGAGCCACGGATTAAAAGAGAGCATTTAAATTTTAATGTTTCTAAAGTGCAAAACTGTATGTTATGCAACTGTATGAAAACAGGCCGGCACGTCAGCCTGCCATCCGTGCTCAAGTCTAACTCCTCCAACCATGTGCATGATGAACATCCCTCCACATAAACACACTCTCCCACTTCTCTGTGTGTGTGTGTGTGTGTGTGTGTGTGCACCCCCTTATGACTGCTTACCAGGCTATCAATGTAGGAGGAGTCTCCCCCACTATGATGCACAACATGTGATGTTGGGGAGTTTGGGATGATGAAGAGGAGTTGTAAAAGAGGCAGAGAAAGAAGAGGGGGGTTTGTTTCGGTGTATCCATAAAAGTAGCATTCTGCAGCTGCCCGTGTTAAGGATCTACCCCGGGGATTCACACAACGCTGCAAACGTAATCAACTGAGTCAATGTGCCACCTCGGCTGCAGAGGACACATCGCTCCAGCAAAAAAAAAAATTAAAAAAAAATGACACCCCCCCAACCTCAGCTCCATCCATGAACCGCCACCAACATCCCCGCTTATCGCCCGACTTTCTAATACACCGGTTAGACCTCAGTGGAGCACAGCGGAGGTGAGGCTGTATATCCATGTGTGCCAGAAAAAGATAAGAAAACACTACTGAAGCGTTTCTTCTTCTTTTTTTTTTTTTTTTACCCTAGAACAAACAGCCAGAGAGGTAAACAGTTTTTTTTTTTTTTTTTTGCGTTGAGAGACAGTTGCCTAAAATAAAAAGCGATGGATGTTAATCCTCGCTTGCTCCACACCTATCCGGCTGAACAATATCCAATCCCAGTTATCACTTCAGGGACAATGTCATCTCACTGCTGTATTACTGATGGTCCTGCTGCATGGGCAGACTTGATATGGGTTATTCAGAGGCAGGTTAGATACAGCTGAAAAATGTCTCCATCTGGTGTTAACTCAGTTACTAGTTGACTAGTCGGTAGGAGAAATGTGTGGTAATAAACAGAGTGAAACATGTTTCAGTACCTTAGTTTGAGCAGTATTTTTAGTTTAAGATAACACGCCTAAAATAATGCATCAAAATTAAAAAGACTACCTCCATGATGTCATCAGGGTTATCTCAGTTCAGACATTGAATGTATGACATGATGTCTCCTGCTTTACAAGCTGCTTTTGTTATCAGACAGGGGAATGTTGAATAAAAGTTCATGAAAGATGCTATCAAAATTGCATCATGGGAAACGTAGTATAACGGTGGTTTTGTAACGACCTCAACATGTGAGACTTTGTATATGTTTTGATTTCAGTGTTAGGTGTGTTCATTTTACAAGCCATCAGGGGGTTATTTTATGTTTATTTCTGTCTTGTTTATTTTGCACATATAAAGAACCGAGAACTAAATAACTGAGAGGTTTTACTCAGGATACTTTGAATTTGCTGCTTTGAGTTTGAACTAGCCTGACTCAAAAAGAAAAAGATACTTCACTTTTATGTTGTCTGTGTCAGTTTGTATGAATTTATGTCCAGTGTCCAAACTCTGTTCAAAATATATACACTTGAGTTCACCTTCAAATTTGCACCTACAAAAGGACAATCTTATATTTGACTGAAAAAACTATGGTGTGAACAACAGAAATTGAAAAATAAGGAAGGGAATCAGACTGAGCTTAAGATTTGGGACATGGCTTTGATGCCAACGAGTTTTACCTACTGAAGTGTTGACGTTCAATACTCAGATCTATCAGTGGATCTCTGAGACAAACTTGAACAGTGATTCAAATTTTGAAAAAAAAAAATGGTTTTAATGACAGAATTGGAGGGGAGACGCATCACTTACGATGTTTCTGTACAGTGGGCTGAATTGAGTAATGAACCTTACGATTGTTCGTACAGAGAGGTCAGTCACCTGCCTCTCACATGATGAAAACAAACTAACAATAAAAAAGTTACCTTGAACAAAATTATAAAAAGGGGAAAATTTACAACAAGGTTTGCAGTGAAACAGCAAGAGCAGCCCGTGAGTGTGTTTTACTCTTCTCCTCTCAGTAAAGTCCTCTGTGAGGATTGTCTCTGTATTGCTGTGGTTAACTCTCTGCGGCGTGTCCTCCTCCTCCTCCTGATGCTGCTGCTATACCACAGCATACTGCTGATACAGCAGCTCCCGGATCTTATAGTAGTCGTCACACAGGCAGCCTTCCAGGCCAATGCGTCCGGCCTCCGTCTGGACAAAGAGTATAGAGATGCAGGGTGTCATAGGGGTCCACACATCACACTCATTTACACTTTGTTCAACATGGTTTCACCTTTAAACGCAGATGTACTGTGATGCTGTAGCGCTCGCTCTGACCTTTACAAAAAAGGGATTCTCGTTTGTTTCCCACAGATGTTCACAGATTTTGAGATTTGAATGTCTAATGAGTCAATCCACTTCAAAGATTTTAAATAGCACACAGACACACACCCCTTTAAAAAGTCTCACTTCTCTTTGATTCCACTTTCTGGGTTGCTCCTATTTTAAGTTCTTCTCAATTATGCATTTTGTTGTTGGTGTCCTGGCTCACTTCTACTTTTTTTCCTTCACTTCTTAAGTTCTGCCTGTGATTTTTTTTCTCTCTGTCTCCTGAAGAGAGATGTTCTCATGTGCCTCTGGGGTTTTTCATCCCACTTAGGCAAGCTGCGTTTGTTTACTCTTTGTGTTTAATGATCCAGTTTGTGTTAAGAGCTGATATTTTATTTTGCAATATAAAGTAATTACATTGACCTTTAATAAAGATTCATCACGTTTAAAACTTGTGGGCAAAGGTCAGCCCTTAAAACAACCTCAATGTGGCCCTTTAACTATTTATAAAAAGGTAAAAATGTAATCTTAGAAAAACAATGAATCTCCTGCTCCTGACACAGGCCGTAGTTTGCTACAGGTCAGTTTACTGGTCGGCACATTGTTTGAATATTTCACACAAATCCACGTTATGAGTCAGCCCATTCATTTGTTATGCCTGCTGTCAGTACAGGTATGAATATATTTTCAGAAGATGTAGCCCAAGCTACAGAAGGCATCGTTATTTTACAGATTCACAGTTGATCACTGCAGATCTCTTAAAGTATTATATTAAAATGTTCCTTCAAATAAGCGTGTGTCTGATCTTAATCTGTGAGCGCCTGCTGCTCTGTTTTTAGTTGAAAAAACTAGCACTTGTCCTGTCTGAATCAAACAACCAATCAGGGTACGCTTTCACATAACCAGCCAATCATAGCAACTCTGCACAAACTAGCATCATCAAGCTTCAACGTGACTTGCGTTGGCAGCTCTCTCTCTTTCTCACTCAACAGCTACTGCATATGGTACGGAAGCCCTAAGAGGACACGCAACCATACATTTGAATTTACTTTAATTTGTCGTCATGGCAATAACTTGTCACTTGTTTCCTTGAGAAGTCGCAGAGAAGTGTTTGAGAAGTTTGTTAGCAAACACAAATCATTCTTAATGCTTCCAGTCATCAAACTGCAGTAACTACAGTTTAATGTTTTTGTAAACAACATCACTCAAAGCCAGCTACAATGAAATGCTGACATTTTGATGCATTGCCAATACATCCTAAAAATGACATTGAAATACTAAATCTACAACTTGTATTGCTTCTGCCGTGTTTCCATAAATTCCAGACTAAGCTGCTATATTTCTTAAAGCACTGACTGTTCAGGATGCATAATTCATTCATCCAACTTAAGGGAGAATGTTTACACTTGTTCACAGCACTTTTTCCTACGATTAATGGGAACTATTTCCACTTCCTGTTGTGGCTCAGTCAACATAAACTAAGGCAATAAATACTCAGATCACTGGAAATGTATAAAGTCTGCACCTATGTGTGGCAGTGATAAATCTCTGCAAGTTCTTTCTTTCCATTGTACATGCAGATAATAGATAGAGAAAGATGTATCCTTTCTGATAAGCCTTCTTGTTCTCTTCTCTTGTACTCTTCCTTCTGTTATGTGTTTTGTAAAAGGTCCTTCAATTCTTCTTTCTTTCAATTTCCCTCAAACACTGGCTACGAATCAAAGATCTAAATATGAATCACTATGGAGTTCTTTGATTGCGGGGTTTTGGCTGAAACACAAGGCTGTGCCATATGTCTTCCACGCTGGCTTGGTTACAATTTTTTTTTCAAGCGTCGCAGGGAACCGATGGATATCACGCTCGCTTAGCCCGTGGGAAGGACACTCACCCTGCGGACAGCCACCATGTTGTTGCACACCAGCACTCCTCCTACGAACTCGGCCTGGATGCCCTCTCTCAGCAGGACCTGCTTGAAGTCAGACAGGCGCGGCTCGTTGATGAACACCGACTGATGCCCTGAAATCTGCAGGGAGAAAAGAAGAGAGCGGCGGTCAGACTGACGGCTGTCTCGATTGCTTGTTTGCCCTTGTGGACACATCGTACAGGAAACACATTACAAACTGTGAAGTCTTCGTGCGCAAGAACACGACTTTTTATCCGCTGGAATTGGTTGTCTGACTTTCACTGTGCAAATGATGTACATGCAGAGTTTGACACCAGACGGCAGTTTTCTCATTAATCTGCTGCAGGGGGGAACGTTTCTTCGAGCTCACCTTGAATCTCAAATTAAAGTGTGTTTGCACATGCATGATTAGTTACTTAACAACTAATACAGGAGCCAATTATGATCCCATTTACAACCAACACAAGTGTGATGAGGACAAGTGAAGCCATTAGCACACAGAATGTGCTTCTCTGTAATAAGAGAAACATCTTTTTTTATAGCAGCACTTAAAGCTTCTGTGAGGACTTTCAAGCTGGATATGAAGCAGACTGAAATTAATCCTGAGGCCTGTTACTGACCTATAAATGCAAACAAGAAGATCGATTATTTCTTTATAGTTATTTATAACTCCTGCTGTCGCTGCCACAAAGTAGGTGTCAGACCAGGCAATTAACAGTTTGCTGCTAATATGACCTCTCTTGCATTTTCCCCCAAGCAAAGAATCATGAATGGAGTCGGCATGAGAGTAATACTGTTTCTGACTGTAAAAATGAAGCTGGATGAGAATTCTCATCAGAAAATATTTCTTGTACATGTACAGGACAACATAAGTAACCAAGAACCAACGAGCGCTGGTGAGAAATGTTCTGAAACTACGGTTATTGAGGGCTGCCAGTGGAAAAAAAAATATTCTTAGTGGACACATTCAGCAATTTTTTAAACGAAGTGGTTAGATTTTTCAGAGTGACAAAATAAGGCACTAAATATTCTGAGGATGGAACAGAAAATCAGTAACAATGACAACAACTTTGTTTGACAGTGTCCCCCCCGCCTGACCTCAGTGTGAGGCAGAGGCTCCAGCGTGGGAATGACGTCGCTCTCCTCAGAAACCTCCTTCTCATCCTCCCCGAACAGGCTCTTCATGGCTCGCTGGGCTGCCACCGCTGCAGCGCTGTGGTCGATGCCAAGATCTGGGACCACTTCCATGGCCATTTCGCCTTCCTCGGACTCCTCTTTCGCCCCCTCCTCCAGCATCACTCCCATGTCCACCTTCACCACCCGCATGTCCAGCACGCCATCGATCCAGGCCAGCTCAGTGTCTTTGGCTTTGCAGAACTGAAGCGAGCTCACCAAGGAGTCTTTCAACCGCACCTTTGGCATGATGAATGAGACAAGATGATGCATTAGCCTGACATTTAGGATGGATTTTATGCTTTAATCTTATATTAAAGAAACAACGTAATACCTCAATCTTCAAAGGGTTAGAAAAATAGAAATTTTGAAAAAAAATTCAACCGTCCTTACCGTGTAGATTTTAAAATCTACAAAACATATTTAAGGGATCATTTATTCTAAACCACTGCTGACCTGGTAGATGTGTGTTTCACTGGTGGCGTCCACAGTCTCCTGCAGTTTGGGCGTGTACACTTTGATGTCCTTGCTGAAAGCTCTGCAGGAATCAGCCAGGTCCAGGCTGGCCTCTGGCGGCCCATGAACGATCACCAGCTGTCTGGGCTTCATCTGGTTAATAATCTTCTTGATGGAGTCGCCATCAGACCGACCTTCGTAGTCAATGTAGGACACCCGTGCTCTGCATAAGAATAAAAAGAACAGAAGAACGCTTTGTCAATACCAGAAAAGTAAAACATTCAATGATAGATTTGTTATTTATGCATTTAAGGTTTGCAGAGTACTCATTTACAGCAGCTGGCTACCCAACAGGATGCTGTAATATTGGACACTGATCAGCTGCAGTGAGTTTATAAGGGCAATAACTAAGAATTAGATGGCATGTAAATTTAAATCTCTACTAGTTGATAAATCAAAAGTAAGGAAATCATTCAGAGAACAGTCAGAAATTAGCACAATTGATCCAACACAGCTACAATGTCTGATTAGTTTGCAGTGTGTTAACAATGCCAGCCTTCAGTCCTCCTTGTAGGTTAACGTCCACATGCCTGTGTTGTTAACGTATTCCTCCAGTTGAGTGGTTATATGATAGTTTAACCTGACACAGCCTACATACAACTTTATCTCTGTCTTCTCGATCAAAATACAGCCAAACCGTTCCGCGCTAAAGCGGAGCACAGAGCTGGTTTACATCCAGATTGTAGAGCAGGGAGTGACGCAGCTGCTGCCCCCTAGTGGCAGGGAGTTGTGTTACAGCTTAGACACAACACTTAACCTGCATGATGTGCCTGAATTTATAAAAACTGTAATTATTTAAATAATGATTCTGGTCGCGACTATGGGAGATGACAATGTTTAATCGTTTAGTCCACTAATTTCGCACATCCCGAGAAGGAAAATGAAACCAGACAGTTTAAAGACTAACTGACCTGATTTCCAGATTTTCTATGCTTGAGATGCATTTCGTAGGAACAACAGATAAATCCTGGTCCATGGGTTCATCACCGTTCGTCAACCCAGATTCCAACTTGTTTTTCTCCTCCTCTGTGGCTTGTAGTTCAGGAACCAGAAACTCTTCTAGCCTGTAACAGAACAATAACAATCCATTAAAGATGCCTGATAATCTAGATCAGTGTACGTTTCTGTATCTTTCTATAATCGGTGTTCAGAGATTGTACTACCTGATGATTTCCCCGTACTCGTCCCACTTAATTCTCTCTTCATGTGTGGGGAACATCGGATACGATTTTTTGGCTTGCTTGAAGAAACTGCCCTTGCGGCTCCCCTCAGCCTTCATCATCAGGTCATGGTGTTTGGTTTTCACTGCCGCTGGCTGATCCAGATCATCGTCCATGTCGCTCTCGTCGCTGGAGTCAACATCCACTCTGCAGGTGCAAGAAATATAATTAATTCTTCAGACAACATTGCAGAGTTTAACTGTGTGTTTAAGTGTCAAAACTCCTCTCCATTTTACAGATTTACATTTTAACTACTCGTTTTAAATGTGTAGTTAAACCATTATTTCCATGTATGTGCGCTTTTTACATAATTTGCTTTTTTTTGTGCTGTTAACAGGCCCTGAAAATAAATCAATGAAATGTATTGTTTCACCAACAGACATAAAATAAGAGACATTTAGCTCTAAAACACCAAGTAACTGTTCCTGCATGAACTTACTCTTTTTCTTGTTCCAGCTTTTTAGCCGCTTCTTTCTTTATTTTATCTTTCTCAAGGAATTCTTCGAGATCCTTGCCTTCAAGCTTCACTCTTTTCCTCACCTGTCATAATGAGGAGAGAGAGAGAGAGAAATATGAATATAGAGCAAATGATAGAATTACACATTCTGTTGTAACCTTGGCTGGGTCTTTGTGTGAGAAACATGAGCTATTTTAAAAAGAATAATTTGATATTCCTTTTTTTTTTTCAAGTCTTAAAGTCCCCATGAAATGAAAAACACATTTCCCAGTTTGCATTCAGTGTTCCTGTGTTGAATGTTCATTATCTGACAAATATGTTTCAATGAAGTATTATCCGAGTATTTTTCAACCAAGTAACTGTATTTTCTCTTCCTGTCATACGTTTCTAATGTCTGACTCCTCCTATGCTCAGGGGCATTTGCTAATTTTGTACCCCAAAAAAAAAAATGTTATGTCCCGCCTTCTTTCTTGTGATTGGTTGTATGTGTTTTCAGTTGGAAATACAGCTCGACACGGCAGCTAGATACTACAGAAGTTCTGTTTCAGAGGGAATTTAAGCTATGGGTACTTCTGGGATAAAAACCTGCTTTTATTTTGAAAGGCAATTACGAACTTCCAGTAGATCAAAGGTTACAACATTAACTTAACCACGTAAAAATAAACTCGTCACAGATCGAAAAAGTAAATGAAAGCAGCTAATGGGAATGGTGAAAAAGTAAGATATTTGAAGTCACAAGGTGAATATTACTTTTGACTTGACAACATAGTGTTCTAGGAGGTTTTTAAAGGGAAGTAATTCAAAAGATGCAGCATGGTCGTTATTTTCCATCACTGGGACTACAGGGAGACGCTGTGGTGGCTTACCTACAGCGCGCATAAAGGGACAAAATAGCACATGCGTTAATATCAGAGATTATTCGCATCACAATTAACGCGTTAACGCAGACAACTCTACTAAAAAACTCTTCTTGTTAAAGTCAATCAGCAGCATTATTGTTACTGTCACCTCCAGATCCAGCATCTTCTCTCCGGGGTTGTCGATGAGGTAGCGAGCGAGGGTTCCAGGGGTTGTGCGGTAAGTCAGGATCACAGAGTTTTTGGCGTCTTGGCACCACTGGATGAAGAGTTCTCTGGAAAAGCCAGACTCAAGGTCGGGCTGGCTGCAGAGTACCACTTTAGGGCTGGGCACTCGGGCCAGGTCTGTCAGACTGTGGCAGAGCGTCAGGTGACGAAACTGGAACGGGTTGTTTCTTTTGTCTTCAAAACATCTCATGAGCTTATCACTCATCCACTCCACCTACAGAAAGACAGTAGAACAACAATGAATACTGGCGAAATGCAGTTGAATAAATACTGTGAAAGAATTTGATGCTACATCTGTGCACCGATGTTACCAAGAAAAGTTAAAGTAATGTACATTATTTGGATTAATTTGATTTTTTTTCAACAATCTAAACAACCATCATGCTACATCATCAACTCAAGAATAGAACACAATCATCTGTATCATACCTGAGACTTGGAGAACTCCACCACGTTATAGCTGACATTGTTCAGCAGCGCGAGTGGGTAAACTCCCAGCCCAGCATCCTTTGTCCTCCAAATCTGATCCAGCAGCTGAGCCAGCTCCAGCACGCGTCCAGCTGTATCCACGGCAATAAGGACATTGCCGTCACCACGCAGAGTCTCCATGACGTTAGCTGAGAAGTAAAAATGAGAATAGTTTTTAATATACACAACAATTTGATCTATTACGATGTTTTTTTTTATTAAGCAGTTTTACAGAAAAGGAGGAAGGGCTGACAGAAAAATCAAATATGAATGGGATAAATTAAGGAAGTTGTATTTAATGTAAACTCTTTCCAATGGCAAGGATCTTAAACAACTTAAAGAATTGTTACTGTTTCAGGCAGTATTTAAAAATACAAACACCATTATAAAGAAAAGCAGGAGATAACTTAAACATACTAAATAAGGATCTCTATCCTCATTTATTAAATGATTGCAAATATGCTAAATAGTTATTCTACTGTATTAAATGTACCATTGAATGCATTGAGATGAGGCTTGTAAAATCACTTACTTAGCAGCATCTCATCTCTTTGTTTACGACGGGGCTGCACATATGTAGCATTGAAGGAGTCTGTGATAAGTAAAGAAGGACGACTGATGCTCTCCAGTGTGCAGCCGTTGAGGTGGCTGGAATAGAGAAACAGGAAAGAAGGGCAAATTAAATACTTTGCTCAACCTTAACAAAAACAAAATGCATTACACATTAAGTTTTATTCTGTGCTCACATCTCTCTCTTGTGGTTAAAGTCCACAGCATACACAATCTCCTCTTCCCCGTCCTTAACAATTTTCCAAATAGTGCCTCCGATCATGTGACCGGCGGGAAGAGGCGTGATGGAGAGACCGTGCCCTTTTCCTGGCAGGTAGAAATAAAAATATTAAACACTTTGTTATCTGCGATACATGAATACAGGTTCCTCTTGTTTTTACCTTGAAGAATCTGTGATCAACTTACCTTTAAGATTGACAATCTGAGAATATTTCAGCTGCTGAATTTTATCAAAAGCACAGTCCACATCATCGAGGGTGAAGAGTTTGAAATCTTCACTGTTGTTTCGAGACTAGATGAAAAGAAGAATGAGATTTCGATAAACATGGGTAATCACAGTGTTTCCCCTACCATTATATTCTTTTTAAGCTTTATTTTTGGGCTTTTTGTTCCTTTATTGTAGGGATAGGATAGTGGATAGAGTCGGAAATCAGGGAAAGAAGTCATTTAAGGATACCGTTCCGATAGAAAAGGACATCTGTCATTAAAAGTAACACATGAACACCAAGATTCCTTCAAGTGTTTGTGTCGGCATGACGGCTTGTCCCCACCCCCCCAACGCTTTAAACCTAGGGGAAACACTGAATCATGAAGTCAAGCGCTTTGATAAATAACTTGGATGATATTTCTTACCTGGTAAAGATCGTACATGAACATCTGACCCATCTTGTAAACAGGGATTGTAGCATAGATAGTACAGTTTAGACCCAGTTTCCCCACAGCATACGGCAGGGCTCCAAGGTGTATGGGGTCAGGGTGGGAGAGGAGCACAGCATCGACCTGATGAACATATCTGCAGGGAAAACGGACATTACAGCTCTTATAAGATAATTCTTTAAGATAAGATGAGATATACTTTATTCATCCCAGCAGGGAAATTTAGGTGTTCCAGCAGCCAGCATACATACAAACACACAACACAACACATATATACATACATATCCCACCCACACAAAAAACATGAGCCCACAATACAGAGCCAGGATAAAAAAGTGGTATGGATGGTCCATGTGCATAAGTAGCTGTTACTCATAGATAACAGTACAAAATACTAAAACTGCCAGTGCATAGTATGATAGATAAATAAAGAATTATTATTTTAAAAAAAGCAGAATATACAGGTGCAAAATACAGTTTGATATATGCAGCTCAGGTTAAAGTTTAAAAGTTTAAATGTCTTCTGTCCTCACTTAAAGCGGAGTCGTTATAAAGTGCAACTGCAGTAGGTAAAAAAGTATTTTTAAATCTGTATTTTTTGCAGTAAAAAAAAAAACACTCTTTTGTTCACACACGAGATTGTGTAAGGGATGCATGTTATTGTCCATAATGTTCAACAGTTTCTGTATCATAAAATCACCGTTTCATAGCATCAATGATGTCCATGGAGAAGTTCTCATCCCAGCCACAGTCCAGCAGGAAGCGGAATTCATCCACCTGCAGAAGGTAACAGAGAGCCGACTCCTCCTGAACACCTGACACAGCCGTCAGCTTGATAATGGACGTCATGTTTCTTCAGGTGTCACACTGAAACAAACAGTAAACAGCACAACACCTCACAATTAAACCAACAAATGATTCAAAAAGCAACAACAATGTTAAAATTGAACAATATTACAGAATGATATTGCTGTGCACGGTTCAGGTGGTAGCTGGCTTGTCGAGCAGAAAATGAATGAAAGGTAAACAGTTAGCTTGTTAGCTAAAGCTAGTTCGCTTAGGCTAAAACAAATCACCCGGCAAAATCTTTTGTTTTTCACATGCGAGCAACATTTGAGATCGCTTTTAAAGACGAATTGGGTCGAAGTGACATACCATAAATGACTATATGATCAATTTCCTCCTGTCGGGAATAGAAACGCAGTTTGAGGAGTATCTATAAAGCCAACATTAAGACATTTTTTGCCGTCGTTTTTTTTTTTTACATACACACTTGACTAGCAGGCATGTTAGCCACAGCGTCATGAGTCAAAGGGCGGGGAGCGTACCAAGTGTAGGGATGTTAAATTATCAAACAAAAAAAATACTTCATTTCATTTCATACGATTTTCACAGTTATAATTGTACATTGCGATTCCACATGTTTGAATTGATAAGAAAATCTCACCAAAAAGCAGATGGGGACGTGAAAGCGTTTTTATTTTTTTAATAGTTCAAATAAGACCCGTCCTCTTTTCAGAGTTGGTACAGTCCAGTGTCCTCTGCCTTGCTGAGTGAAGAGCTGAAGGCCACGGCTAGGAGTAAACACAAGGTAATATTGTAGGTATTTCTACGCTGTGTCTCTATTTTTTTCCCAGTATTGTAACACATGTTAAGTGTGCTTTAATTTAACTTACTTCTAACAGAGACACCTTTCTCAACGAAGATCTGAGACCTATTTGCTAATGATAGTCAGCTAACAGTGAAGCTAGCTGGTACGTGCAGACTTGGGGGCACTTTGTGTTAAAGAAATAAGAAGGTGTAGTCAACACTTCAGAGCTTATTTTGTGGGTGGATAACATGTAAATAGCTGTAGATATTCAGCAGTTGTGTGGTGTGCTATAGTGCATTTTATAAGACTTGTTAAGGTTTAGAAATGAAACTCTTATGTAACCAATTTACGAGGATCTGTGTCACAAAACAATTCATTAAATATCTAAACAAGTCAAGGTCTTTGTCTGCAGAGTGACCACAATGACAAGCTCGGCCAAAGGTTAAAAACATAGCTTCAGTCATGCGGTGTTATATGTAGGCTGTACAGAGATTTAGATACATAGATCACATCAAAACAATGTTTAATTTGTGCAGTTTTATGGGGTTCCTGTATGTAGAGATGAACAGTTATTATTGTCACCCTGTCTGGTAATCTTTCTCCAATAATCCTTTTTTTCTTTTTTTTTACTAAAGTTTATTGTGAAATAAATACAAGTGCAGAACATAGTGAGGGAGGACAGTGAATACAGTTGTGCAGTAATCAAACAGCAGGGTGTTAAACAAATGAGCAAAAACACTGTAAGAAAGACAGGACGATAAATAAAATGTGATGGCCTTGAAGAAGGTAGGTAGTAAGGATGAGAGGGGAATGTATGAATAAGAATCTGTGAATGGGTCGGTGTGTGAAAGGGGATGGGTGAGGTTGAGGATGAGAGGTTGGTCACTATTATAAGGGTTTAGGTCTGAAGCTTGGTTGCTGATTGCATGATGGTAGAATGATGAACCTGATAATGTGTCTGGCACAGGAACATTAGGAAGGAACCTGCCAGCTGCAGGGTCCAGCCAGTTGTAGTAGGGCTGGGCGATATGGACCAAAACTCATATCTTGATATTGTTTAGCTGAATGGCGATACTCGATATATATCGATATGTATTTTATTAACAGTGAAAACACATGGAAAATAAACTACCTGGTTGTGAATTTAAAAAGTAATATTATATAATAAAAGCGAGAGAGAGAGGAGGAGCAGGGTTAAGAGGGACAGACAGTCAGTCATCATCAGTGAGATGAGAAAAAGGTGACCTGGCACCTCTGTAACGTTATTTTAATGCAACATAAACTATATTCATATTAACGATATTGTCTTATCATATATCTTGTTTGAATAAAATATAGTGATATATCTTAAAAACTTGATATATTTCCCAGCCCTAAGTTGTAGGTGTGTACATGTTGGTGGGGGGACACCAGACCCCAAGGAGAAGGAGCCCCCCCTCCTAAAAGGCAAAACAGATTTGTTGTCAGGACAAGGTTTCGTATGTTGCCAAAAACAATCTTCAATAGTCCTTCAAAGCAGACCAGTAAGATACTTTCCTTTGCTAAGAATTGATGTGCATGACCTTTACTGGTAAGAATTTTGTTCAGGTCAACTAAAAGATTTTTGTAGATTTCAACCGTGGTAGAAATCCATGAGGCAGCATCAGTCCCTCTAACTGAAATATTTAGATTAACTGTGTTCCAACCATGTATAAAATCAATTAGTGTTTATAATTTGTGTTTGTCTCCACAGGCACCATGGTCAACTACGCAGCTTTCGTGCGGACGCATTGGGTGAACGTATTCCTACCCATCGGTGTGTTTTTGGGGATGTACTTAGACAGTCTACAGGAACAGAAGCTGACAGGCTTCAGGAACAAAAGTGCTTTGTACAGCAGGTAAGGATGAAAACAAACCAAATTTACAACCATGTTCTCGTAAAATGCGTCACTATAGTTTATCAGTTATTGAAAAAAAAAAAAAAGAGGAATTTCCCCACTGCATTCCCCATCTACCCATATTGCTCTTCTCAATGTTCAGAGCTCCACTTGACCTATTTTGGTCAACAAATAGTTCAAACCAAAGACCACCCTTCTATTTCAGGGGCTTAAACCAGAAGATATTTAACATGTTTGTTGAAAATTGACCAAAAATCAATAATCAAAATATTTTTGACTAAATATTCTCTAGATTGTTGTAACTCTAGTTGAACTCTTTTTTTTTTCCATGCATTTATCTGAATACCTTGTAATCAAAGCAAAACATGGGATAACAGGAGCAAGACTCAAATGTTAATATATTATGACTCAACTTCGGTAAACCCAAATATTCATGAGATGGCATCATTTTCTGTTTGGTACCAAAAAACAAGCGTCAGCCGATGATAGCAGAGACACCTCCCACCCCCACCAAGGATTGTTTTCGCTGCTGAACTCTGGAAAAAGGTTCTGCAGCCTCCGAAGCAGAACTTCCAGGTTCTGTAACAGCTTCTTCCCACAGGCCATAAGACTTTTGAACACTAAAAAATAATCCCTCCATTCCCCCTCAAACCCCCACACAGGACTACCTCACTGGACTGTAAAATACAATATAACATACATCAAACGTGCAATATATTGATCTGTATAGTAATTTTATACATAGCTTTTGTTTTTATATCTATTTATATCTGCACCTTATTTTTCTACGTAAATACTTACTATTTTTTTCCTGCACTACAACGAGCCAAATGCAACGAAATTTTGTTCTTATCTGCACTGTAAAGTACAAGTTTGAATGACAATAAAGAAAGTCTAAAGCCAGAAATGTCGATACAATTTGCTCGCATCTAAAGAAAAACTTGCCTGACATTGAGGTCATCCAGTGTAGTTCGGGGATGTTTGCTCATGAAACTTTCTGACTTATGTTCTCTTTAGGGAGCTGAAGCCAGGTGAGGAGACAACCTGGAAGTAGACCACCCAGACCTGAACGGAGTCCTTTCATCTGTGTTGCAATGACTGATGGGCGGCCCCTCAAATCAGCATATTTAAGACTCTTCTATTTCCTTTAATGAGTTGTATCAACCAATAAAAACATGTACTTTCCCATCAAACCACACGCTGGTGATCCTCATTATATAAAACACATCATTTATGTTTTTTTAAAAACCTGGTTTATTTGATGCTTTATGCAGTACACTCATGTATGAAGGCTGTTCAGTGTGAGTGTGTGAGTTAATGAAGACTACATGGGACAAGGACATTTCACATTCCGGATCTTATTCTGTTCAAAGACAGTTAGAATCTATTCATGTAGTCGGCTTGACTGAAGAGTCTGTGGCCACTACAGAGGCTCTGCTGTGCGGATTATCCCCCTCTCAAAGAGCAGCTCAGCCAAAGAGATCTGGAGGGGAAAAAGAACCACATTAGAGAGAAGTTTAACCTTTCAAAACAAAATGTTAATCAGTTTACTAAAATATCTCAAACTTTTTTTTTTTTTTAAAGGTTTATTTTTGGACTTTTTATGCCTTTATTTAGAGAAAGGACAGTGGATAGAGTGGGAAACCCCGGAGAGAGAGAGAGTGGAGAATGACGTGCGGGAACGGAGCCACAGGTCGGATTTCAAACGCGGGGTCGCCTTGTTGGAGGGTTATAGCCTCCGTACATGGAACACATGTATTAAACACTAGGCTACTGGCGCTCCCAATAACAAATAACTTAATAACCCTACCGAATAGTTATCCTTCTGTCTGAAACATGACAGTACAAAGAAGGGAAAAGATAACTGAATAAACAGTATCACATGTCAGCAGAGGTTGTATGAACTATCGGCAGCCTACCTTGTCCTCTGCAGAATCACACGGGAGACTTCCTACAGTCACAAATTTGGGATATGAATGGATCAGAAACTCCATGGCATCAGTGTGCTGAAAGATTAAAATAATTAAATAAGGCAGTGACAAAATCCTTCAGAGAACCATGTACAACTCGTATAATCACAACAGATCGTCCATGTACCTCTGCGTTCATTTCAAAACTCTTGGGCTCCTCTTTGTGGTAAACTCTGGAGTTGTCTGTTGTGTGGTAAAGATGAACAGCTTCTCCATCGCTGCACAACCTGAGAGGAGAGAAAGCCACAGTTTGAAGTTTCTGCTTTTAAAAAAGGATCTACGACATCTGTTCTTCATTCTGAATTCAACACAGTCACTACTTTTATACGGCCGATTGCAAACCTGCTTGGATGCAATTAAAAAAAAAAAAAAAGTACCTGGCACATCCGGCACGGAGAAGCCTGACTCTGGTCTGGGTAGTGACTTGTTTACCTACATCCACAACCTGACCTCGCTCCCACCTAGCAGGTGCTCCCTGCACACTGCTGGCCAATTCCTCTGAGGGAGATCCAATAAAAAATAATGAATTCAAAGCTTTACTGCACCAAGACTCCTTTCTTAAAAATGGATAATAACCATCAATACCTGGAGTGAGCATGGGAGGGAGGCAGTCGTGCAGGAAGCCTCTAGCTTTCTGATCCACTGCGGCATCAACGGGGGCGTAGCTTGTAAGCTTCTTCATCAGACTCTCGATTCTCGAGAAGAATTTTGTCCTGCGTGGGTCGTCCTACAAACCGCGAGGAGGACCAGGGTCATTAGTGACGGGCCAAGAGGTCACGATGCTGACAAAAGAAAGTTACGAGTAAATGTGACATAACTGTTTACCTTGTCAGAGTTTTGTACTCCCATGTATGTCAGGTAGTCTAGAGGTAAGCCCTGTCTGAACTCCACATCCTCCTCCGTCGCCACTTCCAACGCAGCAGGAACCAACTAAAAAAAAAAGACGGTTAAACAGTTAAACTGGCAGTAAGCAACATGAACAGTACTTCAATGGAATGCAGCCACTGTTTTTGTAACCTGCCTGCAACCCCCAAAAAATCTCCTCATAGAGTCACTGTTTGGCTGTTTGATTTTATTTATGGGGCCTTTTTGCCTTTATCAGATCAGGGAGAGTTCAAGAGAGTCAGGAAATGTTGTGAGGAGAGAGAATGTGGGATGACATGCAAAGGGTCGAGGTCGGATTCGAACCCACGGCGCTGCCATGAGGACTACAGTCTCCATACATGGTGCGCATGGAAAACTATAATTTCCTTGGATTATCTCCTGATTAAACGTCTTTCTTTTCTCTGCTTCATCACCCTTTCATGTGTTCCCAAACAAACTTCCGACCAGGAGAAAGTCATCCATGCCTTCATATCGTCACGCCTTGATTACTGCAGCTCGTTAGACTTGGTTATATCACACAGTCTCGTTTAGCTCGTCTCCAGCTGGGGCTCAACGCAGCAGCAGGAGTTTTGACGAGGTCAGAAATAGAGGGAGCACATCCATTCTTTCCTCCCTTCACTGGCTGCCCGTTAGCTACAGAGTTAACTTTACAATCCTCTTGTTTGTCTACAAGGCACTTAATAGTTTAGTCCCCTCCTACATCACAGAACTCCTTTCCACATATCACACCATCAAGAGAATTAACATCGTCTGACCAAAGACTTCTGTCTGTCCAGGGATCCAGGACTAAGTGTTATGAGGACAAGGAATTTTCTATCTCTCAAGAGTCATTTGTCATTTGTTACTTTATATGATAAAATGTCAGAGTATGTATATGATGCTTTATCAATCAGTGTTAACGAGACAGAAATCTGCTGATGAATCGTCATGATGAGGCCTTTCATCACACGTGTAGGATAGTGATGAGTGCGTCACCTTCTGTAGCAGATCCCCCCAGCTGTTCTTCTGGTAGGACGAGACGGTGATGTGGAGGGAGTGAGCGTCTGGGAGGCAGTCGCCCTGGTGGATGAACCCTCGGGGGAAGTAGAGGAGATCCCCGGGCTCTAGCACCACCTCCAGGATCGGCTTTCCGATGTCTGCCTGGTTGAAGTTTGCTTTAAAAAAAAAAAGAAAAGAGGCAAGTTTATCAGAAATTCATTCCACTGAATAGAGAGACAGTTTTTACTACAAAAAAAGAAGCTATAAAAGAATGTATTTTAACTCACGACTTGAAAGCACAGGTAGGATCTCATCTTCTGTCCTGAAAAGAAGTCAGAAAAAAAGAACTTTCAGAGTTTGTTTCTCAGTACAAATGTCTCATTATATCAAACAAGTAAGAGAAAACATTCTCTGGTGTTTCATGAGCCATAAATGGAAACATGTAGTGTATAAAAAATCTCTTGTAAATATATAAATATATATATATATATATATATCTGCTTGAACTTGTTCTTTAACCACAACTTGATCAGCTGATAGTTGCTAAAGATGTGTACCCATGACATGCAGTTTCTTCCAAAGTGTTCATATGAACTTTTAAAAATATATATTTAGGCTTTTTTGTTGGAGAGACAGGACTGTGACTATAGTAAGAAATGAGGACGAGAGAGAGAGAGTGGGGAATCACACGCGGGAAAGGATTCGAACCTGGGATATCCACTTCAAGGGACACAGCCTCTGTACATGGTGTGCACGAAATGACCACTTGGCCACCCGCGCCCCGTTAGTATGACCTTTTGATGTTTTTTTCTGCCTCTTCAAAAATCAGTTTAAAAGGTCACATATTATGCAAAAATGCACTTTACCAAGGTTTTCTAACATTAATATGTGTCTCTAGTCTGTCTACAAACCCCCCCAATTATAAGAAAAGTCAATCCTCTCCATCTTTTGCCTGCTCTACTTTTCAAAACGTGTGTGCTCAAACAGGCTGTTTGGAGATTTTCCCTTTGTGACATCACAGAGGGCAGTAACCCCTCCCCCAGGTGGGTGACGCTCACACAGCTAGGTGTTTGTTCTGCCCTCTGAGTCTGGGCTTAGAGCAAGAAAGCCCAAGCCACTTCACCTTCTAGAGGGGCGTGGTCAGACACAGCTCATTTGCATTTAAAGCTACAGACACAGAAACAGCCTGTTCTGAGCTGGACTGAAATAAAGGGGTGTATAGACATGATCAAATACAGGATCAGAGGGGATTTTGGCAAAGTAACAGCACAGACATGTTTTGGGGGCCTCTGAGACTTATTTAAAAGGAGGATAACATGTGAAGTTTAATTACTGCAACTGACCTCGGGTTGTACACTCTCCAGTGTTTCTTCCCCTCCAGCTGAACTACGAACGCCTCGATGTCGTCATAATGTGGAGCAAAGCCTTGTGTTCCAGGTGGTGTCAAGTATCTGGTTAAAGGAACAGGACACAGATTCAATAAATAATCAATTCAAAAGAGGTTTTTTTTAAATATAATAACCATGTTAAAACGTACACGTTGGCTCCTGCCATGCTGCCAAACTGCTCCTGGAGGATGGAGAGCACGTTCCACACATTGGAGGAGAAAGCCTGAGGGTTCAGCATGCGGAGCGAGCAGCCACTCTGGGAAATGGAGACACAAAGATGATGATGATTGCTATCAGTGCAGATGGTGCACTTAACACAAAATGCCTCCTAGCTTGCAACACAGGCACATACTTCTAACTGCTTTTTAATGAAGGCGGTGCGGAAAGTTTGGAAATGAGAATAAACTTAAATGACCCTCAAACAGAAAAAAGGAGCTGGTTCAGCCGAGTCCCAGCAAAGAGCCCACTTATAAGGAATGTTAAAGAAAGTGTGTACACACACACGCACACGCACACGTAGGAACCCTGTGGCTTTACCTCGTAGAAATCCCACACAGTGAAGGGCAGAGCTCTCCCTGGAGGATTGTGCGTCTCCCTCTTGCCATTTGTGTAGCTGGTCACATCCAGGTTCACTCCATACTGTACGTCCTCCTTCAATCAGACAATGCAGACGTATAGTTCAGTGTCAAGATCTTTGTCTCGACTCAACCTTTACATACCAATGGACATAAGGCAATACACTACAAAATACAAAAAAAAGGAACAAACACAACAAATGACATGCTCGTAGCTTTTAAAGAATTAAAAGAAGATTGAGGAAACAGAAGTACAAATGACATACAACACGATGCTACTAATAAAGTAATATCTGTTACCATGTATCTTAATTAATAGAAATGAGAAAATAAGGAAACACTCTTGATTATTACATTTTAAAAGAACAAATGACTAATTCATTTCAGCCAAATAAGGATGTTTAACTCTTCCTAAGACACAGAACAAAACAAAAGGTGCCAACAAAGTCTGCACTTGCATATGGGCGGGGGGGGGACACACTAAACGAGACTAATTCCTTCGGCTGTAGGGACTTGGGTTGGGGACCGGCGGGTCACTGTTGTTGGATCAATCAAATTAAACTGCTGTATGCTGATGTCGGGATCATTTTTCAGTATATACATTTTAAAGAAATCTAACAATGTGGAGGGGATTGTAGATACATGTAAAATAGCTGCAGTTTGGTGTTGTGTGCTTACCTGTCTTAATATGCGGTCAAACTCCGCCGTGGAGAAAAGTCCCTTGTAGTAATGTGGATTTTTACGTTGAACCAGAATGGGCTTCTTTTCCCAGGTTTCCCTTAAGAAAGAGGAAAATGTTAGCGGGTGAATTATACAAGTAAAATACCACACCCTGTACACGGTTTGTGAATAAGCAAAGTCATTATTTATATATATATTTCTCTAATTTTGGGATGATAGAACAATATGCAATTTCATGTCCCAGAATAATGGAGATTCTAAGAATTACAGCGATAATCAACAGAAAATAAACTCTTTAAACAATATTAACCTATGGAAGCGGGACATGACACAAGAGCGTTTCAGCTGTTTTCTTAAGATAGTGACTTATTCATCGTGTCATCTCTGGATAACGACGCTGATTTTTCACGATAACGATTTATTTCTCGCTTTGTTGTCTTGAGATCTCAGTCATTATCACAGGAAAACCAGCGTTGTTACCCCGAGTTAACGAGAACAATAGAATAATAATCTTGAGGAAACAACCAAAATGTGCTTCTTATTCCATAAAACGGACTTAAACAAAATGTATTGATGCATGTCTGCATAGGCCTTCTGTACTTCAGCACAGTGGAATGATGAAATCAGGTTACCACAGATAAAAAGGCTCTTCTTTATCATTAAAGGATAAAAACATTTTTAGAAATGAATCAACACAGCGCTGTACGTGAGCTCCAGAGTTCAGGCATTATTCAAACTAAACACACATGATCTGACAGACATAAACACCGTGATCACACTCGTCCTTACTTAAAGAAGGTCTTAGCAGGGATGGGGTTGATGAGCCACTGGAACAGCTTGCTCGCTCTCTCTCGGCTGTTGTTGATTTTTGAAATGTCGGCCAGCAAAGCGTTTAGATCCTCACCGTCTCCGTTGACACACTCCTCCTCTTCCCGCTGCAACTGAGGCATGAACACTCACACATGGACCATCGCAGAGGAGGACAATCATTTCAATACGGAGAGAAATACTACTTCAGGGGCAGAGCAGTGTCTACAATAGAGATGATACCCCATAGCCATCTAACACACTCACCTCTGTGGGTTCCTCAAATCTCTCCTCTCTTTGAGGTGCATTCAGGGGCTTCTTTCGTTTTTTCTTCACCTCAGGGTTAAACTGAGGTTTGTTGATCTTACTGACCCCGTTCTCCTTCTTCTTTTTCTTCTTCTGTGCCACCTGAAACATCGAACCATTGAAACACAAGTTGTAACACAGTCAATCTACAGAGCTAGGCTTGAGAAATAAAGAGAAATGAACATTATTGTTGTAATCTGACTCCACATCATGAGGTCTGTGCTGGTTTGAGCACTGAAGCTGTGACAGACACGTTTGTCACAGAGCAAAGGGACCAGCTCTGGATCAGCGTTTATCACTTATTCTTATCAAGGGTTACCTGCAGGGAAGGCTTCTTTGCAGGAGGTGGCGTTTCTGGAGAAATAGTTTGATACAAGGCAAAAGCTGACATGTGTTTTCTCTCCATTTTCCAGTAAGCTCGTCATCACACTGCGACTGCTGGAACCTCTTCTTCAAGGGCTTTCTTTTTGTATGTTTGCGCTTCAATGGACTCACTACTGCCACCCATAGAGTTGTAAGACAAATCACAGCCAACAATTCACCTATTCTGAACTTTTTTTTTTTTTTTTCCAGAATAGCTTAAAAAAATGTGTACAAAATGAAAAGACAACATGATCGAGCTACAGAAAATGAAAATAGAATAGAAAAAAATACGTGCACATCAAGAAAGTTATAGGAAGATTTCTTCCCTTCATCGACAATTATTCTCAATAATTGTAGTCACAACTATAGACCTAACTTTTTACATCAAAGGTCAAAAGTTATGCACATTACTATGGAAGCCCATTTCCGCCAGTTAAAAAAATAAAAATGAAAATAATAAACTCAAAATTATGAGATAAAAAGTAGAAATTATGAGATATAAAGTCGAAATTATGAGATATAAAGTCGAAATTATGAGATAAGTCAAAATAATGAGATAAGTCAAAATAATGAGATAAAAAGTTGAAATTCTGAGACTTTATTATTTTCATTTTTATTTTTTTTACTGGCAGAAATGGGCTTCCATACATTACTAATTATTTACTTCAGTGTAAAGTGTATGGACCTTTTGGGGTTTGTGCAAAATGTGTGTATTCTGTCTGTGCAGGTTCTCAGTCATCCAGGTCATGGTCAATTCAAAGCTTGATCCAAAGGCAACTGGACTGGTTGAAGATCTTGAAGGTTTGTTGTGCTTTTTCAGCAAAACTTATCAGCAAAACATTGGTTGTGCATTTCCTGTTAACGGGAGCCTTGTTTATGTTTTTGGTTGCACTTTTTTGTTCATTTGAAAGTAACATAAAGAGATGATTAATGATACAGTACTGAAGGCATAACAGAGACAAAACATGGAGAAAACGTTTTTTTTTGCTTACCAGAAGCGAAAACGGAAAAAATGACATGAACAAATTATTGTTATTTCATCCTTTAAGTTACTGTATTTAAAGATCCAGTCAAACTTAAGTTAAAACAACTGCAAACATATAAGATAAAACATTGCAATGTATAAAAACTAGTCAAATTAATCATCTCTGAAAAATGAAGTTTGATTTTCGTTACTAACAGTTTAACTTTTCTTTTCTTTTTATGTGTTTTAATGTTTTGCTCAATTCCTTGAATAATATTTAGTTGTGCTGTTTGTATGTTGGTTCGTATCGTAAATAATTGTAAATAAATATGACTTTTTATTTGTAAGTAAAATATATACTCATGAAAACCATTAATCTAAACTATTATTAATTAATTACGACTGTATCTCTTTTTGAGTTTCACTAAATAAAACAAAAATTGACCACTAGGTGGAGCATTCCGCCTAATATTTTGTGTGTTACAAAAAAAAGCCACAGCTAATGAACAACATTTCCCACAATGCATCGCGGCGTGCTGTCGGTGCTGTTTGTCCATCCGTCGCTCCAACAATGCAGCTTTTAATGGTGCTGTGAGCGGTGCGAAGTGAAAACGCAGCCGCACCACAGGCTCGTCCCGAGACTGTACTCGTTGCAAATTCAACACTGCGAGCTTTTCACGCTTTGACAAACCCCACCGGCGCGATTTGGACTCACATTTTTGGACATTTCTGGACCCTGCTGGGGTGAGTAGCTAATGAAGCTAACGGTTGGTGTGCCAGTGTAGTGGAGAGCAAATGCAATTTTGTTGTGACCACTGCTGCTGGCTAGCAGGCTAGCTAATTGGCCAGATGAGACATATGGCCCCTTGTGTGTTCCCCCTGCAGGACCACCTTTATTACAATATCCTCGAGTCCTCTTGTTCCCCTTTTGGTGTCTTACTTGTTGATTAATGACAGGTGTGAATGTAAAACGTCAGTAGTTTTTGCATGAAGACTTTGTGGAGTTGTCCCATTAAGACGCTCTTCAAGTCGTGAGTGTGTTTTGCTTTGATCTCGGCTGAAGCACACGTCAACCAAGCCGGTGTAGTCCATGTTTCTACAGTCTGGTTAGGACTGCTCTCAGGGCAAGACAAGAAATCATGTTGAGGCTTGAGCACATTTAAAATGTTGAAGCCCCTTCATACGAGTGTCAAAGCCCACAACAACCCCAGAAGGTGCCACGCCAAACTCCAATTAAAGAAGATGCATTTAATTGTCTACATGCATAATGACAGGCATATAAAGGCATGATCATGACTCTAAATGTGAGAGAACTAACCAGATTCCCTTCATTAATACAGCTAAAGTCTCTCTAGTTGCATGACTGACATTTCTTTTTTTTGTGACTAATTGTCCAATTATAAAACTACATTTGGATGTATAAGTTGTATAAGAAACATGTCTGCCAATGAGCAAAGAGCCATTACTTTAATTCCCTATCCACAATGTATTTTAAAGGCAACAAAAGTCAGCAAAGTTTATGTTCTCATGTTTGATAAACTCAAAGTTAATATCACTCAATTTATTCCAGATTTAAAGAAATATAAATCTCAGTGTAACACAGTCCAGTTCAACAGCACCATAAACTACAGCCTCCTTAAGGACCAGGGAACTGAATCAATACTTTGCTGAAACACTTTACATTATATGACAATCGACAGGATGGTAGTGTTTATTCTAGAGATGTTTTGTTGAACTGACTGCATGCCTTGTAGCTAGGTTGTGCCTAATAAACTGGAACTTTGTAAGGTGGCAATCAACCAAAGCTGTTATGCTGCTGAAGTCCTTTTTTTGTAACTTGGGTAAAGTAGCTGCTATTAAAGACCAGCTTTGGCGTGTTTGAAGGAACAATGAGGTTACGACAAAGGGCATTAATTTAACAAAATGTTTCAGTGACCAGTAAATCCCTTTCACCCAGCGTTGAGCACTTAATAGCAGCCCTACCAGAGTTGTCTTCAAAGGCTTTGTGGTCAGTCCGTCTGTGGCTGAGAGGCATTGAAGAGCATGCCTTTGTGCATTTTGACTCAACCCATGCTTTCTTAAAATGTCTTGATGATGCATTATAAATAAGAGTGAATCAAATGTGAACTGTTATTAAAACCTGGGACATGGTGGAAAACATAATTGCCTAGCAGGAACATTCGCACGGTGTGTCCTGAATCTGATAATGCAGAGGACACCGAGAAGGGCATGCTGGAAAATCAGTGGTGGAAAAGTTTCACCTCGTGTATGTATGGAGGCACAGGAAGATCAGGTTGTTGTGAGTTTACCATCACGTTTAATCAGACTTTATATATTTGATTGGGCAGCAGTAATCACAGACAAGTTTCATGATCACATTGTTTTCCTTTTGGATCAAGTCTTGGTTTCTTCAGAGGACTACTTTGGTTATATCCATTTTTTGGTTCTTGGAAATAATGGAGGCAGTAGTTGTTTTGACAAGTTAACTTTGAATTTATCAAAATTGGTTTGTGTTGTGAGTTTTGGAATAACACACAAATGTAATTTCAAACATGTCGAACCAACACAATCACCTAGTTTTGATTGACAAACTCCTTTTTGAAATAGATCATTTGGTAGCCAGCTGTATGTTTTTAACACACCTCTTGATATGTTAAGATTGGACCACATCATGCATTAATATGGACCCTGTGTGTCCCACTGTGGACAAGGCTATTGATCTCTTTCACTCGGGGGGCCTGATTGCCATGCTGTAGTTGAATGATTTTTTTTTTTTTCCCCTCCCGTGGTCACATACTAATGAACAAATGCCACAATGCAGAAAAATAGCAATATCAGGGCTTCATTACGTGTCAAGGTGCTTGTAGATGTGCTGCCCTCATTAAACCCTCTGACACTTGCCTGCTGCTGCAATTTCCAGAGTGCTCATGTGAGTAGAGGCCATTCGAGTGGCATCATTAGTGGGGTTTGGCCTCATCCGATGGCAGATAATTGGAAGGGTGGTTGTCGAAATTAATTTTCATTCCAATTTTAGCCGCTGATGATCATTTCCAAAAAGTTCATGTTGCAAATTAATTTAACACCTTACTAAACGCTCCTGTGAGTCGTTTTTTCTGTATGAAAAAGACTTAAATTATTACGACTAATGCTTTTTATGACCTACAAAATCATCAGCATGGAGTTAATTTTTTCTATCCAGTTATTTTTGAAACTGTTTCCCTTGCTGCAGGGCGCTGTCAGACAGCCGATTTAACAACACAAGGCAGAAACAGAGTTTTTAAAATTATATTCATTGTGTTGTGCGGGATAGATAACTGAAATAAGAATGAGATTCCTGGTCAGAAAACCCAACCTGCACATGTACGGGCCAAAACAGTAACAAGATCAATTTTCACACTTTATCCAGAAGGGGCGCCACATCATCAAGTTCCCCACAGGAGCTTTAAATGGTAAATTGGCTGCACTTTTACACAACACAGTAACCATATTCACCCACACATTCATACACTTCTAATGTAACTACTGTATCACATTCACACTGACTCACACACATCCATTCCACAGCCTTCAAGGAGCACTTCACTGTTAAGCGACTTTCCCAAGGACACTTTGACATGTACCATCGTATCATTATGCATATTGATGGAGAAGGGGATCGAACCGCCGATAATCTGATTAATTGACGACCCTCATGAACCCTCTCCTGAGACGATGCCAAGCAAGTCCAGCTTTATCAAGCATTGATAGTGTTTGTTCCTCATCCGCAAATCCATTTTCTTTGATTAAAAAAAAAAGAAATGCAACATTTAAACCATCTGTTGACTGTATGGCTCATTCATGTTTTTTAAACTGTAGTTAGCGTCATGTAAAAAAAACATATATATATTTTTTATAACCAATATAAGTTCCGGCAGGATTTGGTGGGGACTAAAAACAGAGCTAAAATGTGCAGTTGGACTTGCATATAATAGAAATGGGAATAAAAAAATGAGGTGGCTCGATGTGTAAATAAGCAAATGTTTTCAGACAACAGGTTATAAGGCTGTTTTGGTGCAGGTTTAAAAGAACTGCAGCTTTATTAAATATTACTAATTACACCTTTTATAGGTCTAGTATGCTACAATGCTGCTTAAAGGGCCTAAATGACTCATCAAGAGCCCCACCCGACTGTAAAAGCCCTATCTCTCGGCAGGAAAAAGCAGTGATGTAACTGGTCACAATATTGATGGCAGCCTCCATTGAATTGTCCCATTGACCATGCCAGTGAACTAGCTTGCGGAACACCAATACACTTGGACTCTGACATCGTTTTCCATCATGACGTGCCAACATGCCTGCTGTTAAAAAGGTTTACTGTAAAGTTGATGTTGAAATATTTGTAAGAATAATTGTTGTTTAACAGCCTGAAGGCCTTGTTTGTTAGAGGCATGTGGCAGCTGAGACATAAACTAGCTGTGCAAGGACAGTCAAGGTGAATACTGGATTCTGATTGGCTGTAGGCTGTAAATTATTTCCTGAACATAGAATGAATGAACTAAAAGTAGTTCTGTTAAAACCAATGCGGAAGTGCAGAATCCTGCAGTTCGTTTATACCTTGCTACCAGCGCAAGCCCGCTGACTCTATGCACTTGACCGGTACAATTTCCATTCACGTAAAAAAACAAACTTCTTCTTTATGTTTGCTGTTCTTCTCTGCTCTTTTATTAATATTGTGAACGTGGCATACTACAGGTAGCATTGACATAAAAGCAAGACTTCTCATTTTAGCATCATGGAGCAGGCTTCGTTGCTTCTTCCACTACTTCAGCGTGGTGCTTACGCATTTTCAGGACTGCAATGTGTGAAAACACCTATAGCTTTCTTTCTAATGGCTGAGCCCAATGTATCAGCCTAGAAATATCTGCTGCTGTTGTCAAGTTTATATCTGAGAGTACTCAGAGTTATTAGTCAAAAGCGCAGGTGTTACCAGGGAAACTGAGTACTATTCATTGCAAAACACATAGAAACATAAATTAACTGACCATGGCATTAGTGTACTTGTGCTCTTTGAGATGGCCATAATCAAGGATTTATGGACTCCACTTAAGCTATCGTCTGACGCACACATCATCCATAAACTTCGAATAGTTGACACTGATATCCAGGATGGAGTACTTCTTTATTGCAGCCCTGATATTTGATTTTAGTCTGATAGAATTTTCCAGGCCCGTGAGTGGGAGGTTTTAAGCCGCGGTGTTGAACTCAGAGGCCGGGGCATTAATTGCAGTGTCCTTGTAATGCGAGTCCGGATGAATCACAGAGGGGAGCCGCTGCCTGTTTGGCTTGCGCGCTGTCAAACTGTCCAGGTCTCGCCTGAGAAAGTGCAGAGGTTTCGCTCTACTTGAATAGCTGAGTGTTCCCTGGTGTGGAGGCACGAGCGCTTCTACTCTAATGAACATCTTCTTTTTAAGAGGCAAGGAGAGCGAGGCTGCATTAACCTGGGACAGACTGTTCTGTGAGTTTATTGAATAACAGCAGGACTTTTGGGATAAATGAGAAGCATTGATAAAAGTTTTGAAAGGACAGATACAGCAGAGGTGAAGTTTGGAGAAAGTAAAGAGATGGACTGGTTTTATTTTTAACAGAGTAAGTCAATAGAAGCCCTCCATGCCATGTCTGCTAGTTAAGCTGTAGGGTATCTCAGCTAATGCAGTTTCCAAGCAGTCATAATTTCTCAGATTGAAGCATACCTTTTGCTTTCCTACAGTGTGGACCTTAGTTAATGGATGTCAGTGTCAAGTTAACTGCTGTACTGTATTTCAGAGAAGCAGGTAAAAATAACCTTTTTGTTGCGAGGCAAGAGTGAAAATGTGATTGTCAGTCTTTTCTTTAGAGAAACTCTCACAACTATAAGTTGCCCTGGATCTTCTGGGCGACAATTTGATGACATCGTCCCCCCACTTGTTGCGGCTGACATGCCGAGTTCAAGCCGGGTCCATTTATAAGGCCGGGTGGACATTAACAACATGACATAAAGCAGTGTGAATGCCTTGTGGTGACACTCAGGTTCGGTCTCTTTCAGGGGGGGGTTCACTGCAATAATTTCTCCCATGTCATGAGGCTAATCACCCTGGCTCCCCTCCCACAATCCATCAGTGTCTGGAGGACGGGGCTTGCGGGGTTCTGGCAGCTGTTGTCGGGCTGAGTCAATCTGTTATGGCCGATGCCAGCCCGCGCAGGAGGGGGAGAGGAAGAGCTCTCCGGAGGACACAGCGAGCGGGCTGCTGCCGCTGCTACGGCGAGATAACAAGAGGATTTATTTGTTGGGAAGGCAGGATTTCAGGGACTGTGTGTTAATTTTGCTCCGTTACCCACTAACTGTTCGCAGCCCACAATAATTGCAGGGTAACACCACACTGACGAGGGACAGTTTTTATATTTTAGAAATAGATTTTTTGTATATTATAATCAAACAGAACTTAAACACATAATTATTGTTGATCTTAGCTTTTGGTGTTTCTTATTGTTGCAGCTTTCCACCTTGGGAATGAACTCCCCCACTCCATTTCATATCTTTATAGCCATATTTTATTTGTATCCAAACTAAATATCTGTGTTTTTTGATTGCTTGTCAGACAAAAGAAGACATTTGGAAATTTCACCTTGAATGCAGCCAGGGAGCATGTGATGGATGTGTGAAAGAGTTTTGTCAGTCGAATATGTTTTGAAGGAAGGACATGCAAACAGACAGTTGTGTGAGAAATAGTCGTTACAAAACCTTTAAATGTACTCTTATCTTTGACGCTAAGGCACAAGTAGTTACTTCTGATTTGGGATCGAGACTATATGAGTCGTGTTTAGCCTTGTATCAATTATAGTCGTTGTGATTCAAATTGAATGAACAATATACAATGAATGAATCCCAACCTAGACACATGCTTACCATAGCTCAGTTCCCAGCCTCTCCTGATGTGCTGTGGCTTAGCGAAGAGAAACTGTGTTTTTTTTTTTTTTTAAATCATTGGGGCCGTTTGTTCTGGAGAGGAAGAGACATCTGTGAAATAAAGCGACTCATGCACATGAACAATGAAGCATAATTCGGAGATTTGCTGTTTGCATCCTTAAGTGCTGCAGCTCTGCGTTACTCTGTGTTAATGACAACTAGAACCAAAGTACAAAATTGCAAAGACTGGACTGACAAAATGTGAGTGTTTTACGGGTTGTCTTGATTTGAAGTGTAAGCCCAATGACAGACTACATTATGAAACAGATCATGTAAAAAGCTATCACTCAGTTGAAAAGATAATACAAAATAATTTCTAGTTGCAGCTGTTAATGATGTAACATGGATGTCTAATGCAATATGCCATCAATAATATCCAATTAATATAACAGCATAAGCCCTTCACATCCCTGGCTCATTTAGTCCATTCTAAGCTATTCTGTTGATATGTGACCAAAAAGCTTAAACAGCCGCCTCTATTTTGCAAGTAATTTCAAGTTTTGACCTCGGTTATGGTATGTATTTTCCAAAAATAGACAGGAAATGCCAATGTTGGTGGAGTTATTTATGGTAGTTTTGTACCCAAATACATCTTATTTAGAGAACGAGGACAGTACTCTGTGGATTCAAATCACTCTTGAGTTATAGCCAAACATCGGCTACTTTTCTACGTGATTATCATGGCTTACAAACTGGTCCTGTTTTTGGATTTAACCAAACTGCTGATCGCGCGGAGCTTGCACAGATTGAGGCTGCTGCTGCTGCTGCTGCTGCTGGGAGAGAAAACTGGCACAGACCTCATGATTGGATTCAGTCGTCAAAGCAAATATTTGGAGTCATACTTCCATTTGTGGACCGTTCAGAGTGCACAGCTGTTCGAAAGTTTTCGAGGGTAGACGGAGGAGAAAGGCCCAATAACTCATTTTTTCTGATTCACATTCCTGTGACAGTTGTGGATGTATACTGAGAAAAAGTTCAACTTGACACTGTCAAAACTTTCCCTTCAAAATGGGCTCTTTTACAGTAAAGTTTTTGAGTTTTTATAGCATGAAATAGAGGTAAATACCATTTCTGATTGGTCTGTTTGGTGCGATGTGTTTAACCATCTAAATGAGCTATTGTACAAATGACACTTTATTATTTGACACCTGTGACTGACAGCAGAGCATCTGCTGTGTAAAAAAAACATTTATCTATCATGGCCTAATTTAAATCCATGACATAATAGAGATGGTGAGTGTAGATTGTGTGTGATAACAGCTGTTAACATCAGAGGTGTCACTGTCAACGCTGCTATAAATCTGTCTCATAGACAGTTGTTCATCGAGATCTCATCTTTCCCCAATGATGTTGTGTGTGCCAGTTGGTGGTATATGATACAAAAGTATTTTTGAAGCTCCACTGTAAGTCAGGCCCCCCCCCCCAAAAAAAAATAAAATAATTATAATAAAATAAAAATGGCCTTAATAAGAAAATCAAAACAAAAATCAAATAGACTCTCCTGTAAATTTCTCTTTATTGTGTTTTATTTTGTAAACATTCAAAATTTGATTCTTCTGTTAAACTTCCTGTTTTATTTGGGGAGTTTCATTTGAAAACACAGAATTGGCGAAACGGTTTGACACAACTTGATATAATTCTAGTGTAATCATTAGCAGTCACTCACATAATTGAGGGTGTAACATGCTGAGGCATCTGGAGGTGGGTGACCAAAGTCTGGTCCCTCTTCAGAGTCCCAAGTTCAGAGTCCTGGTTGGAGCCTATGTGAATACTCTTCCTGTCTCTGCAAGCGTCAGGCCAAAAGGGCTGATTTTTGGACAATGTTGGATTTTGATTAGATTTTATGCCCCAATGCGGAGGAGCTTCCTTATTTTGCAGCCGCGCAGAGCTGGTTATTTTACCCATCGTCAATTTCTCAATTGATTGTCCACATCATTTCCTGTGTGGATAAAGTTATATAAAATAATCCCACCATAGAGGATGGTATCAATCCATATCCATCATTTGCATGGTTGCCAAAGAAGGAGTCCAGAATGGAAAAAAAATGGGATTAAAACTCTTAAAGTAAGGACAATAGAGGGAATTACAGAAAAAGTTCTGGGTTGCCTGCACAAAAATGCAATTTCATTATTAATGCAATTTGAGAATTTGTAAAAAAAAACAAAAAAAAAAAAACATGGCAAAATGAACATAGGTATAAGGCCTGGCTATAAAAGCTATGTGTTCATACCATTTTGATACAGTCAGATGAAGCTCAACCTAGCAGTCAGCTCGACGAAGATGTAAAAAAAGAAGAAGATTTTTCTTTTTTAATCAGGAGTGACAAATGAGCAGGACATGCAGCACCCAGACATAGAAACTGACTTTTACACTCTTTAATCCCATATATTTTCTCATACTGCGCAGGCCTAATAATGAGGTTCAGTTGCTGCATCTACGATCCTCCATTCCCCGGGCACGTCCCCTTTTTAATGTGTAACCAACTTGCATAAAGAAAGACGAGATCTGACGGACATTTTTGAACTTCACATTAGATGCTGTCACGGTCAGAGAGAGGAAGACAGAGGTTTCCTTTGACACACGAGAGACTGCCGCTGTGAACTTGACATGAATTCAATCACGACGGCAGCCACTACTCGGGGAATACAAACAGATTCTTCATCTTTTTTTTTTCCCCTGCCCTCATTCTTCTTCCTGTCTCTGACTTACTGTTTAAGTTCTTGTAGTTGTGACAGCAAGCTTTCAGTCTTTGCTCCACATAAAGCATGATTACAGCACAGGCCACTGATAAAGGATGACCCTGCCCCGTGAAGTACCCCGAGATCTTTATTTCTCAAACAGATTTAACAATGCGTAGCTGTAGCACGCCCTTTGTCAATGTGATGAAAGTAGAAGAAAGACACATTGGTATATGAGTGTAGGAAATGACATCTAACACATGTTCCAACACTCTTCACGTGGTTCTTCCAAGGTGTTCAGTGTGTGCCGAGCCTGTTTGTAGCCTCAGACTTCTTTGCACCCTTTTGATCTCTGACTAAAGTAATTATGTCGACGCAAATGGTTAAATGAGTACCATGTGGCAGCCTGTAATTAGATTTTTGGTAATGAATGGGTCAAATACCAGTTGAAGGAATTCCCTCTGAAGAAGGGGCTTGACAATGTATTTGGTGCTGCTGTGTCACACGGGACATGCACATGCCCGATCACAGGACGTGATTAGAAGCTTGTTTGAACTTTGTTGGTGTTCCACATTCAAGAAACTCAAATATGACAAAATATTCAACTTGTAATACGGTAAATATTGGCCTGTCAGTTCAGCTCAGAAGCGAAGAGTTGATTTTACAAAAAAACACCCTTTAAGTGTTGTTTCCCCCAAGTGGTATTTCAAAAGAAACAATGGCGGATAAGTCAATGACAGGCTACAGTTTAAACAGAGCAGACCGATATGACTCATAGGATTATGGATTGCTGTATTGAAGCCAAGAGTTAAGAAATTCTGATTTTGTTTTCTTTAGATTTGGTTGTGAAAGTTGATAAACATTGCTGTTTCTCTGGTTGACGCATTTTCAATCACAGTTGGGGCGATGGATGTGGCGGGACTGGTTGCCTAGGTAACTAAGAAAACAGACTCTAGTCAGATGATCAAAAAAGAGAAAGTGAATTTTTGCAGAAACAGATCACCTTAATGTTGCTGCTGAGTGTTTGAGAGAAAGTAAGAAAAAGAAATGGAAGATAACAATAACAAAGACTGATTGACCAACATGTGATGTGCATTGATTCTCATAATTCAGAATCGCAAAATTGGCACCCAAGAGCTGTGACAAAATCGAATCTTCACAAAAGCTCAACGTCCCAGCCCTGATGTCAACTTTGTTTTGCTCACTCTGAAGTCCGGACCTTTGGGGAGTCTGATGAATTATTTAACCTTGCATCTTTCCTTCCTACTCCAGCAGCGACATCATTTGTATCTTCATGTTTATGTCATTTCTCTCCGTAATCAGTCGAACAATATCAGCACTAACATCACTGATTAATTCAGGAAGCTCATCAGCGACAACTATTTAGGCAAATCAAGAAAGCTAGGTCAGATCATTCATCCGTGGCACCAGAAAGCAATCTACAAAACAAGACAAACAACATTTGCACTCTGGCTTATTACAGATTCTGTCCGTTACCGCACAACGGATAAAGATTAGAGTTTATTTTTCATCTCCGTGCAGATGTGATGTTTCCCCTGTCTTTTTATTCGCTCCTTCTTTCACACTGTCAGGAGCTTTCTGCACTGTTTGATAATGTGAGAATGATTGAAAAGTCAGTCAATATTGGGTCCTGTCATGTATTCAGGCTCAGTCTCTTCATAGTCTGTCAAGCTTAAGAGCTATTCCTCTTTCCAGAGGAGGACGATGTTATAGACAAAAATAGGAAAGACTCTCAGACACACAATCCTGCTCATATATTTAATCCCAAATGCTAATTTTACAGCCAGGCAATGCAGAGAAGAGGAAACGCAGCAGAGGAAATGGTGGAATGCTTCCTTTTCTTTCACACTTATTTAAGAACAATTAGCCATGCATGACCAGAATCACCTCAAACATCTGTGTTTGAACAAAGCAGATTCAGTCTACATTCTCTTTACTGCCTTCCTCTATACACTTCTATTTTAACCATCATTTAAGGGCAACTACATTTACGTAGAGAAAGATTTGAGTGCACTTTGTTTTAAAAACATTCAGCAGCATCCTGTAAATATTTGACTTGAAGAAAGAGAATTATAATTGAAGGCCGATAAAGTATTAGCTGCAAGCTGCTAACTCGGTCCTTTTTGTTTTTGAGAGAAAAAGCACGGTCACAATGCAGTCTAACCATGTTTGGGAAACCGAAAGGAACACAATTAAATTTCCGCCTGCTGTGAGCGTTGCTGGCAAAGAAAAGGCAAGTGAAAATTAAAAATGTCAGAGTGGGTTTGCAGAAGTTTGAGCTCATTAGAAAGATGTGCGAGCAGTTGTGCTCCGAAAAACAGGGGCATGTTTGTGCGTCTGTGCGTCTGCTCCGACTCTAATTGGCTGTCGCATTCTCAATTCTCACCAAAACAGTGCGAGTCTCTGTGCGTCTCAGCGCTGTAGGGTCCGCTCGTGCCACAGCAGTTTTACAGCTGAGGCTTCAGTGACAGATTAGCACGCGCTCAAAAAGCCAGTGTGATGCATTTTGTTCATCACTCTTTCAGCACATGCACAAGAAGTTCACTGCTGAAAGATGCGTCCAGGTTGCCAGAACCGTATCAGTATCCATCTATGCAAACATTTTTTATTTGTTCCATAATTCTTCACTATGTGCATCCCGTCAGTAGACTTTTTTTTTTGGATTGCTCTCTGGTGTAATCTTTGTCATATTGCAGGAGCTTCTCTGGGTTGGAAAACACCCAAGCCCATCTGTCATTATGAACTCATTCCTTCTCTCTCTCTCTCTCTCTCCCTCCCTCCCTCTCTCCCTCTTTCTTGGGTAATCTCTCCCTCTCTCTCTTTTACTGTTTATCTCTGTCTCTCTTGTCTCTCCCCGTGCGAAATAGCATTCAGCAAAGTCATAAATACACACCACCAGACAGGTCGTGTGTGATGTTTGTCTCCGAACAACAAGGCTGTGTGATGGGTGGCTTCTCTGTCTCCCCCCGTTAGTCTTCGTCTTCTCTGCCTAATGCACACGCTGAGAGATAAAAGTCAACACACTCGTATATTTTGCACTGAGTAGGAGTTGGTCCGTGCGGAGGACGATCTTAATTGCTTCTGTGCTGGGTCATCACCACACTGATACTCCTGATGATCATAACGGCCTCACTGTCATCTCCTCAGCGTTATTAGATAATAAAAGGAAAAGCAGAGAAAAGCACCCACAAGCATCTCTGGAAAGTTTTCACAGGGTGTGTTAATCTAAAGTCTGATACTGTTATTGAAACTTCAATTAAAAAAAACAACTTTAATAAGACCTGTATGTCAAAGTTTCTCATTTTTATTGACCACATTAGGGTTGGGCTAATGGCTGATTATGTAGCACTTATGATACGGAAGTGAATAATTTAAAAAATATGAGAACGCAATTGTCACGTTTACTTTACTGAATTTGAGAAACAGACCTAATGAAGATAGAACCTTTCTTGCACATCTAGTAGATGTCGCCCTTGAGCATCAGCATGAAACCAAAACAAACTGCTGCTTGGCAAAACTTCCGCCACACTAAAGCCTTCAATCTCGACGCGACACATCTCCACCCCCCTCCCCTCGCATTCGCACGAAGGAGTTATCAAACGGAACTCACCACCATTAAGCACAATTACGTGCAAGCGGCGGACAATTCCTTGACTTGAGCTGCAATGACCTGTGTCCTGCATTGTTGTGTTAGCGGGCTAATGTTAGCACGCTTTTGTTAACTCATAGCTTCACATTGCACATAAAAACGCTTACATGACATTCAAATAAGCAGTGAGTGTGTTATTCTAAAGATCTCTAGCCCTTGACTAAAACAGATTAGCGCAAGGGGAGGAGTCAGCTGACCCGTCCAGCGGGTACAAGTTCAAGTACAGGTACAAGTACAAGTGTAAACACAGCTCCGACAACAACACAGCCAGTGGGACTCACACTTCTCACTCATTGTAGACGGTCATGAATCAGAGACACATTTACATAGAACATACTTTATTTCTGCTTTATTAATGTTTAAAATGTCGCACATTCTTCCTTTTAAGATCCACTAATGAACATCAAAAGCACTCTAACACTTTCCTGAAAGCTAAAGAATCCATAAGTGTATAAGATGTAAGCTTCAAACACAGAGAGCTTTTCACACGAAGAACACTCTCTGTTGCTTTTGAGACACATTTGGATTATTAATTTGTGTCAGTTAATAAGATGATTTATTCTGCACTCGATCAGATAACATCAGTAATTTTGCCTAATAAAGTACCCAACAAGAGGTAAATGTGATACTTGTAATGTAAAAAGTCTCTCATTTCCTGTCCTTTCACTACCTCTCTGAGCACCACTCCACAGCTCTACAGTTACCTCTGTAATTCAGCAGTGAAAAAAAAAAAAAAAAGGTCCTTGAGAAGGCTCAGTCAGCCGTCTGCAGATGAGCTGTGAACCATGGCTACAACAGCTGCTCCACTCACACAGCCCTGTGGCTCTAACTTCCCCTGCAGCTGCCTCCATCTTTTTTTCTTTTTCTTTTTTTTTTTTTCCTTCCACCACCTCCACAGGGAATGCTTCACCTCGATTCTCTCCATGAAATCACAATTAATAATGGGAAGAGTTTACTTCAAGCACAATGAGCCAGGGACCCTTAAGGGGGGGAAAAATGCATCGGGGTAACCTGGAGTCCCACAGGGCATGATGAGATTCTAAAGTGCAGCACTATCACCTCCAGTAAGCTATAATTGTGTGTGATTGCATTAGCAACACTTGAGTGAATCTGTTTCACTAGTATCTTTGTTTTCTTGAAGTACAGCTCAAGGCTACAACTAAGTTTTTTTTTTTTTGTTTTTTTTTAATATTCTGCAGATTAATTACTCTATTGACTGTTTCGTCCTTAAAATGACTGCAAATATTAAGAAATGGCGATCACTTCTGCACATGGTGATATCTACGAGTCTTCAAATGCCAGAAACCCTGACATACTCAGTTTACATTCATAGAAAATATTGACAAGTTGTAGGGTGCTGCTGGGCTAGTGCTGGGCTAGTGGTTAGTGTGCACACGCTATGTACAGAGGCTGTTCTCCTTGAAGGCGAGCAGCCCCGGTTCGAATCCGATCTGTGGCTCCTTTCCAGCATGTCATTCCCCACTCTCTCTCTCTTTCTCTCTCCCTGATTTCCAATTCAATCTACTGTCCTGTCTTTAAAATAAAGGCATCGAAAGCCCAAAAATAAATCTCTAAAAAAAAAGGTACAAATCCATTCAAGGGAATAGAAAAGCCAATGAATGCAAGTAAAACAAAAAAAAGCTACCACTTAAAGTGTTGTTCCTTGCACCTTTTGTAAGGAAATACATGTGCAGAACATTAATTTATGGGGACAGAATAAACTTCAAGTTAAGTGTTGTTGTCATTGATTTTTCTGCATTTAGGGAGAGTTGTCCCATGAAACTGAACTACAGTGCATATTGTATAACCTTCCTTCTGCAGCAGAGGAAATTCTCAGAAGCAGCACGACAGAATGAGTCCTGCTTTCGTCCTTGAACAGTTTTGTTCCTGGCAGGATTTGTTTTGATTTACTGTAAGCTGGGGAGAACTATTGTTACATGAATGAATCAGCATGTTTCCATGGGAAGCGGTGATGGGTGTATGGTTGGTTTTTTGGCTGGTCCTTCCAGACTGACACATTTTAATCTCTGTGAAATTTGTCATGAATTGTCCTGCATATCTTCATAGCCCTCAGAGGATGAATCCACCTGACTTTGGTGTTCCCGTGACTTGTCCTGTAGCACCTCCATGAGGATAATGATTTAGTTTTTTTATTGAATTGAATAGCAATTAGTGTACAAAAAGACACGTCTTTCTTGTCCAAGCTGTTCCTTTTTTCACACATTTTATCCGTCCCAGATATTTGTAAAGCACCATGGAGCCTTCCATTAAACAAAGTAGTATGTTTTCAACAGTTGATAAACTAGAATTGTTTTTTAATCTACTTTTTTGCTGTATAGACATTCAGGTTTCTCTCAGGATAAATCACTTTGATCTGCAGACTGTTCATATAAGACCACATCCAGGTTACCATTACAGGCCTTCTTGAGGGCTTAAATACCTGTAAATGAAACTACATTAATGAATATCAGTCTAACACACCAAGTGATGCTGGCTTGATTCTGAAACATATTTGTGATTTAAGCCCATAATGAATCGGAGGACTACTATTTTTTGTTAGTGCTTTTCACAAAGAGATGCATTGGGATCGGAGGGGTGAATCAGACTGAGATCTATCAGCATAAAGCCCCCACACCCCCCCCGTGTTGAAGTACAGCCTCAAGATTCAGTATTTTCACTTCAGACCAGACACCCAGCCGGATTAATTATGATGTAAACTGTCTCACAAATTACAGATTAAATTGATATTGTGTCTGTTTTTTATTATTTATTTTCAGATAGAATTAGCAGTGAGACATGGGTAAATCAGCAGAAGAGAGCGTTTGAAGTGTTGTGGGAACTCGGTGTCAGTCTTATCATTAGATGTTTGCTTTAGACATTAAAAGGAAAAATCAAAGATCCATCTTCTTAATATTTCAACCCTTGCGGAAGCTACCGCTCTCAGAGCCTTTGCTATCCTGGGCCTTATTAAAAATACAAGCTGAGTGATCTCCCTGTCGGCCCCTCGAATCCGTCAATTCACTTCACTGTCTGTCAAAAAAAGCTCCCTGGCATGCATCAGAGAGGAGCCGAAAAACACAATTCCCCCACGCTCAACTTTTTGGGCGGAATATGTCAGAAACTAAAGCTGGAGATGACTTGATTGTGGTCGAGTTGAAATCTATTATATTTTGATGTCAGGGCCGTCTGTGCTTCCTGTTCGTTCAGATAGGAATTTCAGGACTGTCTCAGAAAGCTCAGCCAGTGTACGGAGAGACTGTTCAAACATTTATACAAGCGCTCGCCTTCAAATGTCTGGGAACTTGTACAGCAGTGTTCCAATTTCTTCATCCAAACTCTGAGCTCTGCACCTGCTGCTGTCATTCTTTGGTCTTATACTGAAGATGTTTTGCCCAGACATGCATGGTATCAATCACAACATGGTGCATCTCTGCAAACACTACATACTTGTCACGCTCCTGTGACCCGGCACAAGCTCAGAACATGATCTTGATTGAGGTTAAGTCTTGTGTTAAATGCGTCTCATCACTTTTTGTCCCTCTGAATCAAATTAGCAGACCGCTACACTTATGCAGTCTGCGTTATTTAAAGGCTTGGCCAGCGTTTTGCTGACTAAGTCATTGCTTGCTCTGTGCTCACCATGTGGAGCAAAAGGTTTTTCTATCTGGGTCATCATCAGCACGGTAGTGGCTGTGCTTTGGCTTCTCCTCTCCATGAGAAGACTACAGAACAGAAGATTTGAACTTGATGCAGTTTTTAGCATCTGAGAAGAGGCTCAATGATCTTATTAAATCAGCACTGATAAAACAATAAATAGAGATTGGACATCATGTAGGAAGGAGGAATTTAAGTATCACATGTTTTATAATATGTTCTATCTCTCTGTAGCTATACAGAAGTGATCATCAACTGGTGGTCCACGGGCCACTTCCAGCCCCTCCAAAGCTTCCCATCCGGCCCCCAGAATTTAAATTTTTGTCGGATGATTAAACAATAAACATAAAAAAATAAAATCTCAAGGCTAAAATAGTCCCATTTTTGTGACACCAGCGTCTTCACATCTGGCTTGACAGCTGTCAGGCTTGTGTGCAAGCGCATTTTAAAGTCTGGCCCCCACAGTGTCTTTCAAGAAAAAAGCTGGCCCTGCTATACAGTGACGAAAGACCAAAGAGTGCTGCATAAATGAGTCCTAAAACCAGGGAATCTGTCAACCGATAGTTTTGAAGTCACTTCTTTTTAGTTTCAAAACTGTGCCTGAAATGAGGTCTTCGGTTAACATTAGTTTATGAGATTCACAGGAAAAGAAACGTCTTCCCCCACCCGTGATTATTTTGATGATGCTGCCAAATATTAAATGGCTATCATTTAAACTATTTAATGGCATTGACCAACAGGTTATTATTGATGCCAATCACATGCATGAGTTTAGAATAGCAGCGCATGAATACATGACGAAAAGTAACTTTGTGGTATCAGAATTTGAGATGAGCATGCTCTCCCAACTCTACTAAACGAGACCACAGCGGGTGATGTCTTCGAACTTCCTGGGTTCTTTCCTGTTTGCCTCCTAAATATGCCCTGCTGAACTTTATTAACAAGTATCTTAAAGTAATATTGCATGTATAGAGGTTGTGTTCTTTGAGGTCATGTCGGTGTATTTTTATAGCGCACTCTGAAATCTGTGCTGCCTTGTATGCCTAAAGCTTACAAGTGATAATGGCTACAAAAGCAGCTATTCAGGTACTTAACACCAAACCTCCTCACAGGCAGCTCAGCGGTAGGTAATGATGGCATTATCATCGATCCCCGCAGAATAAGTCCAGACTGATCGTCATCGATGCTTTCCCATGTGTTCCCCGTGCAGAAAGCAGTCAGATTAAGCCCAATGTGGCGGAGAGAAGGAAGCACTCTGCAGATTAGAAAGCTACGACTGCAGAGATTGAGATTGAGTTGGTTCTCTCAGTGAGTGTGTGTGTGTGTGTGTGTGTGTGCGCACTGCTCTGTTTGCAACAAGCAGCCACAGGCAAAGCTTTTAAACCAGCATGTTTTTTGGCTCCAGATTAGGTTTAGCTGCAGCGTTTGTCAACATCTGTCTGCCATTACCCCTGTGACACTGGCAGTCATGCAGCAATTAATCAGAGCGTCGTGATAGTTGCCTGTCGGTCACTCTGCACCTCAGGCACATGGCTGAGCAGCAGGGGGAGGGTCAGTGTTCAAAGGTTCACCTGTCTGGGGAGGGGTTGACTGTACAGAGTCCTTCTTAAGTACACCAGAAACCTTTAGTATTAGTAGTAGAGCTTCTTGTTTAATATTCACCTCCAGTTCTCCATTTCTTCATTTGACTGTGGCTGCTCTTTTGAAGCTGATAATGAACTGACTTCAGCATCCAATGCATGCTGATTCTCTCTTACTGGTAGTTCAAATATTTAAATAAGCTACTTTTAGAAAGCCGGATTTGGTTGTTGTATTTAATGCAGAAGTATCCAGGTGTATATTTAAACTGCCAGATAACAGAACTCCACCCTAAGGCTATAAAGTGTTACACTTCCATGAGGTAGTAAGATGTTTTCAAATGACTTTGTCACTTTACTTTAAATATTTGATTTTACACGTGTCATTTTTGTCTTCGTCTGAGGAAATGTAAACACAAGATGACACATCCAAGTGTTTACATAAGCTTTTTACAACCACATGATGACTTAACAAGAATCAACATGACAAAGTACTAGTTGGAAAAAAAAAATTCAATGCAATACCTCTACTGTAAAATCATTTCATTATATAGATTGTCATGAGCAATAGTGATTCATTTAGAGAGAAGAAACCCCTCTATACCCTCTGACATCATCAAACTGTGATTTCTGTTATTGTGGCAGATATCATATGCTGTGCCTTTTAAAGGACAGAACACTTTAAAAGTTTTGGACACTTAAAATGCAAGATTTTCACTTATTCAGGTTGGTTTTGGACATTTGCGGTGTCCCAGAAGTTGTGATGAGGATTCGTTCATCAGATAATGAAAAAAAAAATCAGAAAAATTCTCATTTGCAATATTGGATGAAAACTTCTATCGTCAATGGTACCAACTACTATTGATTTAAACTATTCACTTCAGTGTTTTTTTTTTTCAGGCAGATGTGCGACTCAGTCTGATCTCAACAGTAAAGATTTCCTTTATTTCTTTTATACATGTACAAGTAATCCTTTGGTTTTTCCACATAGGTCTAACCAAACACAGAATGACAGGGTGCTTTTCTGGGATGTGACAAATAAAATACTTCATTTTTTTGTATTTTCTGAAGACAACAAATATGTTCATGTGAATAATCAGAAAAGTAATATCTGATAAAAAAAATTATCTTTAGCCACATTCCGTATGTAAACTTCTTCAACAAACTTTTTAAGGTAAAACATAAAAGTATGGACAGAGGGGAATAATTTAAAGTCATAATATTTTATTTGTCAGGGGGAAAACAAGTTTGACATCCTGCAGTCGGATACTATGAGAGGTATAGTGTTCATGCAGACATGCAATTACAAAGAGACAAGTAGAAGCATGATGTCGGTCATTTTAGGCGAGATGAAATCACATGCCAGTCATGTGATTGGCAAGTACAGTTCCTCATTCCTCTCTTTGACAGATACACACACACATACACGCTCACACATGCGACAGCTGTAGTATAGGATGCAGTTTTTTCAGTAATCCTGGGTGTACTAATCTTTAAACATCTGAAATGCCAGTCACATGGAGGCAGCAGGGGGAAGTGATTACTTGTCTTAGACTTTTCTACGTTTGTTTTCTGAGATGGTATCTGTCTAGATTGTGATGTAACCAGGCTGTAATGAAAGAGGTACAACCACAGAGGCTTGGATTTAGTAGCACAGGGAAAAGTTTCCTTATCAAGAGGAACTGTTGGAAGGTAAACACCACCTCATTCCTCCTCGCCTCCGGCCTCTGCCACTGTGTCACCTTGAGTTGCACTGGCTTCATCAAAGCCCCCTCTCACTGTTGTGGGCTCAGTTATGTGTTAGATAAGGACTGTTTGGCACTTGGCCTATCAGTCTGACATCCGCGGCGCTTGTGCTGTGGTGTGATATCTGGCTTGAACTCAGAGAGCAGACTGTCTGCTGCTCATGGAAAGAAACGATCTGTGCAGATATTTAGATTGTGCTGATGATGTAAGAATCCTTTAGGGACGTTTACGCCTGTTAAAGCGGAGCTAATATTACTTCCGGTTTTGTTGGGGCTTATAGCCTAGAGCTGTCTTTTCACAACTGAGCATGCAACTCCAGAGGGCTTTGACATTCTTTGCATTTTTAAAAACAGTTACAGGATGACAGAGCTAAAGACAAATATGTGTTTGGTTAGCGATGTACCTGACTCGGATTCTGTCATTCAAATTACATTTTGCTGTTTAATTCAGAGGCTTTACCAATGAGTCTGACAACTATAACGCCTATTTAAGGTTCTATTTTGAGGATAAAACATAGGCCACTATATCATGAAAAATTAATCACCACTGGCCTCAGAAACATCTAGAAAACTTTGAACATAAACTGCCAAAAGTACACCACTTTGCATCAGAAGGTGACGCTGCTTTTCTCTGTTAAAGCCTGAGCACTTTTCTGTCCTGAGCTGGTGAGGATAATTCCACATCACTCTCTTTGTGTGTGATGGACTGTTACCAAGGGTGCTCAGTAATTTGAGTCAGTGATGAGGTCTGGATGCAGTGGGAGGCCTTTAATGAGATTTGCTGGAGGTGTTGGCTTGCAACAGTGTGTAGTTTACTAGTGATGGCACTCCCCTGTTCGGTGTTCTCCCTGTGTGACTTGGAAAGAGATGAAACTGGAAGAAACAGATACCCCCTCTGGTATTCTGCAGCATTTTCTGGACCTTGCGATGATGCACAGAATGCAGTGAAATACAGGATGTGCTGCAGAGCCTTGCTTTATAAAGTAGCTTCTACATTGAAAATGGAAAGCTTTTCTTTATTTACTGTGGACTGAATCTGAGAACCCTTCAGCTTTCCACCTCCTCTGTCTTTGTATTTGCTAATAAGTCTGTTATATGAATGCAGAGGCAAAGAGGGAGCAGCATCTAGGTCATATGTGATGTGTTAATCTTGTCAGAAGGCTTTACATCAAAAAGTCAATAAAATGCAGCTCATTCTTTCTTATGGATAAACTGTGGTCACATCTATAACGCTGAAGACTCTTATTTAATCATTGTCATTCTTTCTCTTCCCAGGTTCCTGTGTTGGGAAGGAAGAGACGATTTCAGAGATTCCTGACAAGGTGTTAAAAAATGACAGAATCTCAGATAAGACCACCCACCAATCTCACTGACCTGTGAGCAGTTATGCACTCTCTGCGTCACCCATCGAGGGAAACCCCTCTACAGATGTGGGCCCTTTTTCTGACATAAATTAGAAAGGGTGAATCAAATAACAGAAATGGCATTGGATCATGTGGGCTTTAACGCCACAGAGTACATATTAGATTCAGATGAGGCGGAACCTCTAGCTAATATCCAGAGGACTCTTTAGAGGAGGAAAAACAGCCTCAGATGACCTTAACAGAAGGACGAAGCTACAGCCCAGCTTTGATGATTTAGGATCCATCCCGCTGCCTTGCTGACAAGGTCGTACCATGGCTGCTGCTGATCCCCATAGCAACAGTTCCCTGGTGGGACGAGGAGCCGACTGAGAGAGTCAACAATGCAGCGTAACGGTGGAGGGGTTGGCGCCGGCGGCCAGCCATGGGTGTTGAGGCGTGTGCGTCTCACGTGGCTCAGTTTCATGCTCTTCTTCATTCTGGTCTTCTTCCCGCTCATTGCCCATTACTACCTCACTACCATAGATGAGGCAGGTGGTCCTGATAAGCGCATCTTTGGGCCGCGGCCGGGCGGCGAACTGTGCGAGGCCAAACACGTGCAGGATCTGTGCCGCATCCGTGAATCTGTCAGCGAGGAGCTGCTGCAGCTGGAGGCGAAGAGGCAGGAGCTCAACGGGGAGATCGCCCGACTCAACCTGCGAATCGAGGCTTGCAAGCGCAGCATCGACAGCGCCAAGCAGGATCTGCTGCAACTGAAGAACGTTATTAGCCAGACAGAGCATTCCTATAAAGAACTCATGGCCCAGAATCAACCTAAGCTGTCATTGCCAGTCAGGTTGCTGCCAGACAAGGAGGACCCAGGACTTCCACCGCCAAAGTCTGCACGTTCCTGCCGCCTACGCTCCTGCTTCGACTATGCACGATGCCCTCTTACGTCAGGGTTTCCTGTGTATGTCTACGACACAAGTTCCTACCAATGGGCGGACTATATTGACCCCTTGGTGAAGCAGGCTTTTGCAGCATCAGTTAAGAGCAACATTTATGTGACTGATAACCCCAGCATCGCCTGTCTGTATTTGGTGCTAGTCGGGGAGCTACAAGAGTCATCCTCTTCTCCGCTGCCACCTCCTTCAGAGCTAGAAAAACAACTAAAAGCTCTTCCTTACTGGAGATCTGATGGACACAATCATGTTCTCGTGCATCTTTCTAGAAAGTCCATGACGCAGAACTTCCTGTATAATGTGAGCACAGGACGGGCGGCAGTAGCTCAGTCCACCTTCATGGAGCAGCAGTACCGTGAGGGCTTTGACTTGGTGGTCTCCCCGCTGGTTCATGCCCTCTCAGAACCAAACTTTTTAGAAGTGCCACCTCAAGTTCCTGTAAAGAGGAAGTACCTCTTCACCTTCCAAGGGGAGAGAGTGGAATCACTGAGGAGCAGCTTACAGGAGACACCCCCTCAATCTTTTGAGGAGGAAATGGAAGGAGACCCGCCAGCCGACTATGATGATCGCATAATCGGCACCTTAAAGGCGGTGCAGGACAGCCACTTGGATCAGGTGCTGGTGGAGTTCACCTGCAAGAACCCACGGTCAAGTCTGCCAACTGAGTGGGCTCTTTGTGGAGAGAGGGAGGACAGGCTGGAGGTGCTAAAGGTTTCAACTTTTGCCCTGGTTATCTCTCCAGGCGACGGACAGGTGGTAGCATCAGCAGGCTGTGGGATGAGGCTGTTTGAGGCCCTAGAGGTGGGGACTATCCCAGTCGTGTTGGGGGACCACTCCAGACTACCTTATCACCAGTTTATTCGATGGACTGAAGCTGCTATTATAGTCCCCAAGCCTCGTGTCACTGAGCTACACTTTCTGCTGCGCAGCCTATCAGATAATGACATGTTGGCGATGAGGCGGCAGGGCCGCTTTTTGTGGGAGACTTACTTCTCCACCTCTGAAAATGTTCTGAACACCCTCTTGGCAAGCATCAGAACCAGCATCCAGGTTCCTGCTGCACCCATAAAAGAAGAACCTGCGCAAGAGATTCCTCACAAGGCAGGGAAGCTGGCAGGGACTGATGCCAACCTGGCTGACAATGGTGATCTGGATTTGGGCCCCGTTGAGACAGAGCCCCCCTACGCCTCTCCACGCTTCCTCCGCAACTTCACATACACAGCTGCAGACACCTATAGAGCATGGAACCGGGCTCCTGGGCCTTTCCATTTGTTTCCTCACACTCCCCTGGACCCTGTGTTGCCATCTGAAGCCAAATTCCTCGGCTCTGGTACCGGTTTCAGACCCATCGGTGGGGGTACGGGAGGCTCAGGGAAGGAGTTTCAGGCTGCTCTGGGAGGGAACGTGCCCCGAGAACAATTCACTGTGGTCATGTTGACATATGAGAGGGAGGAGGTGCTGATGAACTCTCTGGAGAGGTTGAATGGACTGCCATATCTCAACAAGGTGGTGGTGGTGTGGAACTCGCCCAAACCTCCTTCAGATGATCTACTGTGGCCAGACATTGGCCTTCCCATTGTGGTGAGTACACAGCAATAGTTTGTTTCTTCCGTACCGACACATCTCCTTGTCATCATGCCTCTCCGAGGAAACCTGTAACTTTTCTGAAGTGCCAGAGATGCTGCCACGTTTATTTAAGTACCTTTACCAATGAGTTGTTTGGATCAGTGCCTTTGTAAGTCTCCAGGAGCCCATAGAAATTACCAGCAGCTTTACTAAAAAAAAGATGTGAGGAAGTCTGACATGCATGAATAATAAAATTTGTGCTTTTGAATTGAGTCTGGAAAAAAAATCTAATATTCATGTGGCTTGTATTCACACTATTAGTTGGTGACAGAGACAGTACAAGTGGTAAGCTGTGCGGGGGGGACTGAATAATTTGTTTTTGTATTTGTCACTGCTGGAAAGTGCTGCCGAGGACCTATCATGGATGAGTCTATGTGGCAAAGTGAATCAATTATGACAACCTAAAGCAGTAAAAAACCATGCAGGAAAGTACCTGATACTACTGAACAGTCAGTGGCCAGAAAATGAATAAGACCATGTTCATGTATGTCAAACAGAAGTACAAAAGCATCACTGGAAAATGTACTCAACCATACTTAATTTACGGGGTTTGCGTGTTTACATTTCAATATCTCAATACTCACAAAACTCCGGTCTTTCACCTGCAGGTTGTCCGAACAGAAAAGAACAGCTTAAACAACCGCTTCCTGCCCTGGGACGCTGTGGAGACTGAGGCCATCCTGTCGATCGATGATGACGCTCATCTTCGTCATGATGAGATCATGTTTGGTTTCAGGTATGTGAAAGTTACTAAGCCAAAAACACCATTTTGTCAGCAAATATTTGGGCTCTGATAAAGGGCACAAATGTCATTACTTTGCCATCATGAAGTGCCTATACATTTTAGTTCATCCACCGTGGAATCGATAATGTTTGACTGTTTCATAACATTGACTCAAATTGGATTTTATGCAGATTTATTTCACTCAGAAACAGAAAAATGTACTTTAATGTCTGCTTTAGAATTTTCTAAAGGAAGGCATCTCTCGACCCCCCTCCCAGTGTCTCGCGGCCCCCACTTTGGGAACCACTGGGCTAAACAGTTTATAATTTAATGAAGAAAAATATCATTCTATGTTGAAACCCTAGACATAATGTAGTTTAATTATTTATGTTTGGAAAAGGTGCTGTGATGAAACACCTTTTTGGAATAGAAATGAAATGTTCGACCCCCGTGAGAAGTGAAAATGTCCCCCAAGAAATTGCAGGAGTATCAGCCATAAAAACTGAACCAGCCATTGGAGAAGGAACCAGACGAAATAAAAAGGGGAACAAGCTGTCTGTGCTTTGTATATATGATTCATTTGCTAATGCTGTACTTGGATAAGCTGAACTTGAAAGCCATGTTTAAACCAATTAAATGATCAAGTAGTCTGCAATGTTATTTTTATGCACCATCCCCTCCCTTCACCAGTCATGTCTGCGGCTTGGTGCTGTAGCAGCTTGTCCAGACAAGCAGAAAGTAGCTCGGAGTTTGAGTGTGAACGGGGTCATTTGTCATGAATTATCTCAAACTGCCCCCAGAATTACCCAGGAATGTTTTCCTCACCCCGACTCTCTGCGAAGAGGAAGCATTACGCAACTGCTGAAACTGTTACACCTGAGTACACTTCAGATCTTTTACATGTCTTCTGTGTCTCAAGAAGAAATTTAGAAGAGATTTAATGGAAACAAATTTTTTTTTCTTGCAGTGACTGGGCTACAGTGTGTGTAAAAAAATGAGCCAAGAGGGACATTTTGGTTTACATATCTGAATAAAACTGTCACATTCAGCAGAAGAAGACAACAGAACGGTTACTTAATTGCTCCCAAGAGGCGAGTAGTTGTCACATTGCTTGTGCAGACGACAAGTTAAAACAGATGGATGAAAAAGTGTGGCATATGCACAGACAGAAGCCGACGATTGGATCACAAAAAAACATACCACAAAACCACAAAATAGTTATTACCGGTAATCCTGCCCAAGTGAGTCTTAATTAATTGATTTGAAATAAGTTCGGCTCACTTTGTGTTTGGCAGAGTGTGGCGCGAGGCCAGAGATCGCATCGTGGGATTCCCTGGGAGGTACCACGCGTGGGACGTCAACCATCAGTCCTGGCTCTACAACTCCAACTACTCGTGTGAGCTGTCCATGGTCCTGACAGGAGCTGCATTCTTCCATAAGGTCTGATGTTGTTCTCCTCATCAAAAAAAACAAAAACACACAACATTCAGACAGATCGATTGATTTCCTGTCTCCTGGCCTTATCACTCACATGTCTCTCTTGTTTTCTTTTTGTAGTACTACGCCTACCTGTACTCCTACGTGATGCCCCAGGCCATAAGAGACATGGTGGACGAGTACATAAACTGCGAGGACATCGCCATGAACTTCCTGGTCTCTCACATCACTCGCAAACCCCCCATCAAGGTCAGTTATAGAGCGTGTTCAGCCCAGCATCTGCATGCTCTGGATCCCCCCCCTCAGGCCTCTGTGTGTTTATATTTCTGCCCACTTAGGCTCACCATTACTCAAAGTGACATGTCCAATATTCCACACAAATCTGAATCAACAACACAACACTGAATTGGTGTTCTATATTCTGTTTTTTTTTTCTTTTGGCCCCTGGATTTCTTTTATTGGAATCCCATTTATTACCAGAGTGCACATTTATGGCTAGACAAATAATTATAGCAATCAAGCCAGGGAAGCTGTAGGAACAGAAAAAGTCATTGCAGTCCTCAGTTTGAGTTCTTTTTGATTTAGCAGCGTGTTAATATTCAGGGTGTTTCAGTGGGGGAATTAAGAACGTCTTTCATTGAGCGTGTTTCATGACAGCAGTTCACTGCAAGGAATAAGCCTTGTGAATAATGAATTTAGGGCAAGATTGAATGTGGACTCCTTAATGGTAGAGAAACTTTCCCTGTGTTTCTCGAAGACAAATAAAACCGAAAATAAATTGCTCTCCACAAGTCTCTGGTGCTGATTTAACAACATTCAAATTCAGCTGTAGGGATGTTTTCCCTTTTCTTGATTAATCATTGGCTGAGATGTTATTAGCTCTAGCTGGCGGGATAATTAAGCTAAAATTAGTTTGTAGGGTTGGTTTAATAAGCCAACTCCATCTGAATTATAAATGTCTCAGGCTGACTAGTTTTTAAAACAGGGATCTTGTAAAGAGAGTCTTACATATGCACATGATGGCTGCATACAAAATACAATGCTAAAGGCTAAACCTGCACGTCCAAGGCAAAAAATGAGCATCCTCACAAGGCCGATTAGGGACGTCACAATAAAAAAAAGTGCATCATTCTTCTAATGCACTTCAGTGATGATTAGTCCTGTGATTTTAAGTTAAATGTAAAATTAGACCCTTGTGTTATTGCTATAAAACTGCCTTTAGCTGCCTGGCTCTCACACTTGCTTCTATCTTCTAACAATAAGTTTTGTTTTAGCACTGCAAGAGAAGCCTCATTTAGGATAAAAGCTAGCATACAAGCTAAGTTCAGCAAATGTCATACTTACTCAGATGAATGAAATCAAAAGCAGCTGAAGTTAGCTTAAAACATGATATCGTCCAGGCTCTGTTTCTACAATATGAGGAGATAGTGTATCCGTTAATGGACGTGTATGATCTGGCTTAATCCAGAAAGTTAATGATTTCAGCACATTGACACATTATCATTTGTTTCCTCATCCATTTACTCTGGACTGAAATGAACATGCCGTCCTCCAAACTCCAGTTTTATTGAAGTCCTATTTACAGCAATTTAACGTCTGTAGAAATCCAAAGCTGGACACGACTGCTGTGCCTTGTCACACATTTGATGTGTGTGACGCTGTTCATTGCTTCACTGGCTTTTCGATTCCTACAACACCCTTTTGTCATCAGCGTCTTTGTGCTGTCATGTACCACGAGCATAACTGACACAAAATACTCCACACAGCGAAGTCGACACCACACAAACAAAATGACCCTCTCTTTATCTCTTACCTAAGGTGACCTCTCGCTGGACGTTCCGCTGCCCCGGTTGCCCTCAAGCCCTCTCGCACGACGACTCCCATTTCCACGAACGCCACAAGTGCATCAACTTCTTCGTCAAGGTGTACGGCTACATGCCGCTGCTGTACACGCAGTTTCGGGTGGACTCTGTGCTTTTTAAGACTCGTTTGCCCCATGACAAGACCAAGTGCTTCAAGTTCATCTAGCATCCGACTGAGTGGCCCAGCAAAGAGCCCAAAGCGGAGTGGAATTGAAGGACCGGAGTTATTTAAAAAAAAAAAAAAAAAAAAAGAACAGCAGCTCCCAAAGTGCGGGGTGATGAAGATGGACGGTTTGACTGTCAGGTTAAAAGCACAGGAGGAAAGTTTGAGGTTGGGATTTTTTTGCCCGGGGGACGAAAAAGACAAGTTAACCTTAAAAGCTGTTGGCTTGTGGTCTAATCCGCATCTGTCCTGAATGTTTGAAGAGGGGAAGCTGAAAGGAACCACTGCCAACAAAATACGCCTTTTCAGTGGATGTCACTCGTCCTTTGTCATGTTCTTCAATCATGCTCGTCATCAACCACTACAGATGTCATTTGCACCTCTTGACGTCCTGCTGAGGAAAGAGGGCGCTTGTACACAGTGTACAGAAACTCTAAATGAACCTTATACTGACAATGGAGATGTTGGTTACTGAATCACTGTCAGTCTGATCTCAGGCTGCGTTCACAGCCGCCTGAGGACTGTTTCAGTTTGGGAGAGCAAAAGTGGCTAAGACACTGGGCTGCTACTGTGCTTTTCTTTTTTTTCTTCTTTTTTCCGTTACAAACTGTACTTCTTGTACATGAGAGAAGCACTGATGGTCAGAAGTATTTTATTGAACTTTTTTTTTTTAATACTGTCGTTTAAATATGTAAAACAAAACAAAAATCTCCTCTGTGGAACGGACATTTTTCAGAACCTCTGCCTGTAGGAGATCAGACTCGATAGTCTGAGGAACAGACAGAACCTCAAATCCAAACATGTTCAATGTTTAGTGTTAAAGAAGGAATTCACTTCAGCGGTCACCATAATGCCTCGAATTTATCATGAAAACCAGCCACCGTTTTGTCATTTAGCTTGTCAGATCCGTTTAAAAATGGCACTCTTTTATGGTATAGGGTGTTTACTTATGTTTGTAAAAAATTGGTCTGAGGTTGAAGTAGTTATATTTAAATGTAATAATATTGAGAGATCAACAGTTACAATGTCCTTTAATCAATTGCAACAAAGTTCGAGAAAAACAGCTGCCAAAATCAACAAATAATAATTCTGGATGTCTGATTCATTTCAAAGAAAATCAAGTGTGATGTACTTAGAATCATGGTTTAAAAAAATGATCTGTTGAAGGGAGAAGTTTGACAATTTGGGAAGTACTTTTATTTGCTGTCTTACAAAGCATTAGATGAGAATGTAGTCCTTTTTGTGAGTCTGTCTGTGAAATATGAGGCCACTGCCAGAAGCTTAGCATAAATACTGAAGATTGGGTGAAAGAGCGACTGTGGCTCTAACCAAAGGTAACAAAATCTGCTTACCAGCTAAATCAGAAGTTCACTCATCGTCAACATGTTTGTGTTGATTAATTCCAAGAACGGTGAAACAACAAGCTGTTTGGTTAGTCACATTGTTAAGCTTAGCTAATAGCAGATATATATTACAGATACCAGATTATAAACAATCTCAGAGCAAATAAGGATATTTTCCACATTTCTGAACTATTGTCTTTAATATAAATTTTACAATTCAAGGGTTAAATGTTTCTTGCCATGTTCATTTCACCCTCCTGTGTAGACCCTTCAAAGCTAAGACAGAAACGTCACTTTACGGTGTCGCCATATTGGTTTCGCTTTGTGTTTTGTTTTCTACCATTGCTTAATGAATGTTTTCTTTGCCAAATAGGTACGATGTCTGCTGCTTTACGGTATAATTTGCAGGGTGCAAAGTGTGAATGAATGCTAAATGGGTGCAGTCGTGTACACCCATAATCCACTCTGCATGGTACTTTGTCAGGAGTAAAAACCCATTGGAGCCCCTACCCATCATGTATCATACACCCAGTGTCCTTTATTTGATCTTCTTCAGAACAAAACCCTGAAAATATCCCCTTATAATATACATTAAGAAATCATGTTCCAGACATGAGGATGTTTTCTATGAAACAAAAACTCCCACAAGTCAATGGTTCCTGTATATTTATTGAATATATTATTTAAAAAGTTTGTTTTAAACTGATAATGACACATTCAATAAAATGACAAGACATTGTAGTTTATTTTTCCTGTAATCGATGAGGTCCCACCTTGTATGAGCCATCAGCTAATTTCACAGCCTAAAACTAGCTTGTGCCGTTGAATTCATGACGAGGGGGAGAGCTGAACTGACCTGAGAGCAGCGAACCAGGTTCTTACCTGTAAGAGAATATCATAAATGAAGCTTCTGCGACAGTCATTTGACACACAGTTAAGTAGCTTTGAAAGCCAAATCTCTACTTGCTACAGGTGGATGTTGCTGCTCTCTAGCCTCTCCAGTAAAAAACACAAATATGTGATTGGGCATGATTGGCTTTAATTCCTAATTACACTATCGGGGACATGCACTAAATTTAAACTAAACTAAATTTGCACTTCTGTTGCACCAGCCTTTAAAAACTGAATTTACCCCACCGTCACATCTGAACACTTTTATAGGACCTCCAGGGGCCTCATCATTACCTGGCTGGCTCTGACATTGTCCTCAGGGTGTAGATGGGGTCGGCTGTTGTTGTTTTGAAGCTCTAACCTCCCATACCTCCAGTCCTGGGTTTCCTTCCCCCCCTTCAAGGATCCGTGGCACAGCTGGTTTTCCATGGCCCAGAGCAGCGTACATTTCCCTGGAAGGCTGCAGTCAGTCACTCCTGTTTGAGTTTTTATTTTATTTTATTTTTTTAGAAAGTATGTGCTCCTCCTCGGTCTGATCCACAAACTGTGGGCAAGGCTCCAGCCACCTGCAGCTGATTCCTGCACTGTACCACTGATGACTTATGACAGAGTCAAACATACCATTGAAGGCTAGATAAATGGAAATAAAAACTCTCCACATTGTTTAAACATTGTCTTGACTTATGGCCTCGTTCTTTTTTCCATCTTTCTGCAACACATTCACGCACGTTAAAATGAAAAAGGAAGGCACTTTTTAAAAAAGTTTTTCGTTTTATTTGAACAGAAGAGACATTGTTTTATATTTTATTTTAGTAGTTATGTTTTTTCTTATTAATATCCGTAATTTCTAGCTAAGACTTGAAACGGGGGGATAACTGGTCTGTGTGTGTCCAAAAGGAAACAGAACTGCACAACACTTAATGTAAAGGTCAATAATTGATACGCTGCATCATGTTTGATTGATTTATTGAAAACAGAAGTGTTAATAGGACAATTTGACGATGTACGTTGGGTCGTTATGGAGCCGACTATTTCCTGTAAAACTGTTGCTAGGCTACAAGAAAGTGCTGCGGGAAATGACTGATTCCTGTCGAGAAATAATAACTGGCTGTACAAAGGCAGATAAGTTACCTTCAATGAGCATCTAGTGTGCTAATGACACTACAGCATTTTTAGCCTAGTCTTTATTCAGCTACATGACTAATTTAAGTAGCCTAGCTTTTTTTTTTTTGTTTAACACTTTTTTTTTTTTTTTTTTTTACATGTTGCCTATAATGTTCCTTCAGTAGTTATAAATGCTGGTTATGCACAAATTGTGCTGACAAAAAAGAAAATGGCAAGCCAAACTCATGACTCAAAAAACTACTCTAGTGACTGTTCTGCAATCAAGAGCCAATAATCTATCAGACAGGAGTGCATGACATCTGCTCTCACTCATCTTACAATGAATCCATTTGAACTAAATACTGAAGTGTCGATATGTTGTTGCAGCAGCCCTTACCATGATCTTTGTGTTCAGCTGTGACATCAGTAGTAGGACAAGGGGAAAGAAAGAAATGCACCCCACACCCTTTAGTTTCAGCCAAAAAAGAGAGAAGGGTTTCATAGTTTGTACTAAAACATGGGTGTTGCTGCGTGGTCTGCAGTAGGCTTGTTGTGGGGGGATTTCTGACTCATATGTTTCAGTTTTAATAAGGGTTAAAGATTGGCATTGTTCCAGATGAGTACAGCAGAAGTATAACCAGATTCCTCACCCTTGCAGACATGTTATTGCATTCATTTGAGCCTTTATTTAATAATACAGCTTCCATTCAACTGTAATGAGAAAATACGATTTACCCTTTAGTCCTATAAATGTATTTTTGCCACTCCGACTCACTCAACAGCGAAACACAGCCGAGGCTGAAACGTCCAGGTTTGTTGGACTGCGAAGGCTGTTGCATATTCCTCCTCAGCGGGAAGCACCGTGTTTCTACATGAATGAACATGGCTGAGTTGTCAGAAGGCTGAATGGTGAGAGAGGCTCAATCTGTACTCTACAAGGAAAGGAAGCTGCTCTTTGATACCGGTGGCATGCAGAGCTGTATCCAGTTGTAGACAGGATTTCATTCCTCTCGTTTTATAGTGGCGTCAGATGCATAGTGTACTGAAATATGCAAGACAACAATAAAAAAAAAAAAAAAAAGCTGTAAAACATTCCACAGAGAGACACAGAAAAAAACTATTTGATCATTTAAAAAACAAAGAAAAAGGGGACTCCAACGAATGGATCTTGCATAATGTCATGTGCATGTAAACAAACTGTACAAAGCATAGCTTGTAAGCATAGTTGCAGCATGTTTTAGGCCCTTTGTAACAGTCTTCACATTGCCTCCTCCTCCTCCTCCGTCAATGGCTGTGACTGATAGAGAAATGTCTGGTATGCTGGTGGCAGCCGGAGTCCAGAGAAGCCCAGGAGAATCGGGGAGGAGTCCGCTGGTCCTGGACCGAGCTCTTTGGTCCAAGATTCAGAGACAGAAAAAAATGTTTGAGAGAGTCTAAAAATTGTCCTGTAAACAGTTGGGTGTAAGCATGCAGGTTTTGCTTTAGGCAGATTTACTGGAAGACAATCGGTTTTTTTCCCCGCTGTTCTCGGGTTGGTTCAGTGATTCTAGTCTCGTTCCTTTTCAGTCCGTCGTTTGCATTCGACTGTCAATAAAAAGGCTGGAGCTGACGCCTCCTCCGATAAAATCCTCCTGTCTGCCTTGGAGAAAAAAGTGGCAGATTAAAGGGTAGTCACACAGTCTCTGGCACCGAAGACTGGGAACCCACGCCTGTCCTCACACCTGTCTGCACTAAACACACACACACACACACACACACACACACACACACACACACACACACACACACACACACACACACACACACACACACACACACACACACACACACACACACACACACACACACACACACACACACACACACACACACACACACACACACATCACACATTTGAAAAGGTGCTTCTTGCTCCCTTAAAACTCTGCAGGGAATGTAAGTTCAGTCTTAGTCACTCTTCCTCCTATGTGTCCGTCAGCGTGTGCCAGTGGCAGACCTGCTGTCCCTCCGCCTCCCTCATCTCTGCCCAGTGGGCCTGCTGCTCCTCGCTGGTGCTGTTGAGGCCCAGGGAGACCCAGCCCACCCTCTCCCTGGGCCTCATGGTGCTCCGGCGGCAGAACACCGTCAGCACCAGCGACACCTCGGACAGCTGGAAGAGCGCCACCTGGAACACAAACGTCTCCTTGTAGGTGGGGTTGGGCTGTCCCCGGCAAACGGCCGTCTTACACTTGGACATCTCTTTGCCCTTGGAGTCCAGCATGGTCAGCTTCACGTAGGTGTCTGAAAAGATGAGTGGTGAGAGAGCGACATCAAGTGGTGAGATAACGGTACTGCAACAAATACTTCATACTGCAGAAGAACTATTTGTACCATGGATTAGATGCTTTGAAATAAACCAGACCTATGGGCTGAAGATACAAAATGTGTATTCTTAAAGGGGCAAAGCCATATTTTAAAACGTCCTCTTGTTTTTCTAAATAACCTTTATTGCAATCTTTACTTTCTCATGTGGTTTTTGACTAATAGACTTTCAGAAAATGAACCAAATATAAAGCATTTTAGGCGTGGACCATGGAATTTTGGAAAGTAAACTTCACAGATTGCTGATATGGCTGCTGAAAGTCTGAATTTTTTTTTAGCTACAATTAAAAGAAAAGTTATTTTAAAAATTGAAATGTGCTCAGATATGACTTTGTAGAGGTTCTCAGCAGACTCCATACAACAAAAGACGCATTCTGACATATAAATATATGTGATATGCCCACAAAAACGTCACTCAAATAGTCTACCTTCAATACTTGTTTCCAGTTTCTGACAAGTATTTCACTTCTGACTTACCTCTCATGATATAAAGCTGTCCCCCTACAAAGTGTTTCACACAACAAAACAGACCATCTTTGGCACACAGCACGGCACACAAAGTTGGAAAGAAGAAAGAAAAGAGAGGAAACAGTCAAGTTTAACAGAATAACGATCGTGACACACACCAGAAGGGCAGCAGCTTTTTTTTTGCTGGAACTCTGATGAGCAGCGGTTTACTCCGGCATTCTGGCTTTAATCACTGAGGTTATTATAAAAAGCTGCTGCAGGTGCCAGGAAACATTTAAATGTAATGGTGTAAAATGCTGCTGGGAGTCTTGCCAATCTGCTTTGCCAAAAACAATCGCCTTGTGTATCAGCTTGCTTTGGGGAAGGGGCATTACAAGGTAAAAACTGACATTGTCACTTAGCACCGCGGTCCAAGCTGGCACAAAAAGCGTAGCGATTAAAGATGGAAACTTTGTACTTACTGACGGGTTTATCTGACGCTGTGGATTTGAAGTGGCTTCCCTGGATGACCTCCGCTGATAGCTGTCCCGTGGCAGAGTTGTAAATGAGACCCAGGAGGATCTCTGGCAGCGAGGAGTCTTCCGTGGAGCGATAGGACACAGCTCCTGCACTGCGAGACACGCTCACCATGGAGCCGCAGCCCTGGCAAAAACAAGCAAACACATGAAGTCACAAAAAGAAACAAAAAGAGACGCGGGAGGAAGATAGTTTGAGCGTCATCTCAAGGTATCGAACCATCAAATGACCTCATGAACCATTCATATATGGTAGCAGATTGACTCTACGGATGAGTCCATCACTTTTGTTCTGTATAATATCAAACTATAACAGCTAAATGTAGATATGGATTGCCACACAACTGTGTAGAGATATTCATGATCCTCAGAGGATGAACCCCTGAGAATTTGCTGATCCTGACTTTTCCTCTAGACACCCAGGGGTTAAGTTTTGAAGTGAAGTTTTACGGTACATGGATTACTTTGGTATATAACAAAATGACTGTAAAACTCATGATGGCTTATTAAACATCCACAGCTGTAATTTGTTTTATACTGTTGTGCAAATTGGCAAATGTTTTAAGGCTAATCAGTTACGTATTAAGACATCATCATGTAAGCATTGAAGTTAAGAGGTAACCTCGGGCTTTTGGAATTGTGATGGGTGTTTTTCACAGTTTTAGAGTTTTGTAAACTAACAGATTAAAGGAATTTTCTTTACTCGAAGTCTTAAAACTAATTTGCTGTTGAAGAAAACAGTTTCACAGGATTTCCTTTTGTCAAACTGATATCCAATGCTTCATACAAATCTGAGCTCAGCAAAAAATAGAAATCCCAAAGTGTTCTCACCGTAAGTTCAGAGCCTGGCTCCAGGGTGACAGGAAGAGCGATCTTCCCCTGCAGGTTGAGCTTCGTCAGGTAGAACACCTTCTCCCCCAGGACCTTCTCTTTTTTCATCCTGCGGATGCTGTACAGGCGGAATCGAACAGCGTAGTCCCCCAGGGTCTCCTGTTCGACCCTGGAGAACTTGAATGTTTCAGTGAAAACAGGACAGGGGCCCTTCTGCACGCCCGTCTTGGCCCGCTGCTTCTTGGTGGGCAGCAGGACCAGGTGGACCTGCCACGCGATGTTTCCTGTCTGTTTGAGTTCGGGAATGTCTGTCGCAGCGGTGACCGTGACAGCCAACCACTGCTCGCCGGAGTCGTACTCGAAGGCGACGTCCAGCGTGCCGTACTTACCGAGGGCCTCAGGCTCGTAGGCTGAGGGGAGCTGAGGACCAGAGCCATCCTGAACCACAGAAAAACAGAATCAGAGGAAGGAAAGAAAGAGGAGAAGGAGGATGAGTGTACTGTAAAAGAGGAGCGGATTTCATCAACTTCATCCTGCTTCTGAAAGTCTTCTGTCACTTAATCTACTTATGTCCCAGCAGCCTTGGGTTCAATATGAGGTGAAAGATAAGTCATACTTATAATAAAATGAAATAACCTGCAAGCCTACGTTTATACCAGCTATTTGGGACTGACTCTATTTTCAAAGCTGGCCAGGTTTTACAGATTGTGTAGGGGTTACAGGGTTTGTATTTGCAGAATGCTCGATTCTAAAACAGCAGTGTTGTGTTTCCTTCTGCATGAACACTTTGTTCAACACTTGTTGGTACAAGGACAGGTTCAATAAAAGCACGATAAGAGAGCGAGAGAAGAGAAAAATGCAAATGAGCGTCTGAAAACCCCCGAAGCATAATGATAGCACAAACTATTCAGTGTTGTGCAGATTTCAACCTGTATTTCAAAGCTCAATTTTTACTGCTGCTAGTAGGGACAATTTAAAAAGGGAAACTCTCTCGCAGTAAGGGACAACTTCCTGAAGATTACAGGAGCAAGCTGTCCTGAAATGTTCAAGAAAATGTTCAGGAGTGTATGAGTGAGAGGGGCGACATTTGCTCTTGTTCTATGTCTCATCAAAAGAAAGGAGATGTATGATTTTTCTCTTTAAAATAGGGGGATACCAACAAATCAATCAACATATGAATTCACAGTTATCATGTTTATTGTATTGTAAATTGTGGGTTACCTGTTGAAAAAAATTTGAAATTTGAAATTGGTTAAATTCTCTTTTTTTTACAGTGTAATATACTTCACAGCAATGTTTCTCTGAGACATGCACAACCAGCCAGAAACCCCAGACCCCCCCCCCCCCCCGCCTGTCTCCTGATACAGATGAACTGTAACTGTACCTGACACTGTAATGGAGGCAACATGTCTACAGTAAACAAGACACTGTGTCTATGTACTGTAGGGGTCTAACATAAACGTCTGATAAATAACTGATGCTCGTGTCCTTTTATCGTCTTATTGCTTCTCATCATATTTCATAAAAACTGTTCTTTTTGCTTTATTTCACAAGTATCCTGAATTTAAATTTAACCTGCTTTTATCTCTTTATCAAAGCTTTTAACTCGTTTTGTATTTTGTTCCTTTTATTGCTTTTATGACTTTAACTTAATTTTACTGGTTTTATTTTTTTAAATGATTCACTTGTTTTAGTGTTTTTATCTATTTTTTTTGTTTCTGTCTCTTTTAATAGCTTGTATCTTGTTTTTTCACTTTTACCTCATTGTATTGTTTCTATATGTTTTAATTGCTTACATCACACATATTAGTGTTGGTAAAAAAAAACATGGTGAAGTGTATTTTGTATAATATGTGACCTTTACAGGTGCTATAAATGTCATTAGAACTATTTTCATACTGAGGTAACCTTACAGAACCTTACAGAACATCTCACCTCCGGTCCCAGCACGGCCGTGCTGTCACTGGGTATGTCCTCCTCACAGCCTTTGTTGAGGTAGCTCTCGGTGTCCTGGTCCACGCTGGCCTCACTGGAGCGGGGGCTGTCGCAGTGCTGCTGGGACGACCCCCTCCTGACCGCTCGCTCCGGACGAGGCCGAGAAGACACACGGGTTGCAGAGCTGACGTCCTGATACGGAGGAGGCTGGTGCTCGCTGAGGGAGGAGTCGTTCTTTATTCTCTTGATGCTGTTTGCTGCTGGAGTGAGAGACGAGGAGTAATGCCACATCAGAGGTGTGTCACTGGAGACATAATTCACTGTGCAGGGACTCTAAGTCGTTTGAATGATTCATTTAATGAGAAAAAAAACAACAAAAGTTTTAGAAGAGAAAAAAAACATGATGAAGACTTGAATTTCCAAAGAAAAAGAACTCTCAGAAATTCCAAGATGAAAATGAGAAAATAATGAGAAATACCTGTGACATTGTGTGAGATGGAAGAGGTCAAATTAAAGGAAAAATACTTAAAATACAAATTTACGAGAAAGTAACTTGAACAGTTTCTGTGATAATAAAGTTTTCAGTAAGTTTAAAGATATTTAAATAAAAGATGAGATTTAACCAGTTGATTTAAGACTATATAATATTAAGACTTAGATCATTTCTTCAAATATAGAGCCTTCAACTTGCAATAGAAAGATTCAGAATATCACTGAACAAAGTTGTAGATTTACTACAAAGAAAATGTACATTTACTTCCATGATCACGTCTTAAACCTGCCAGATAAAATAATCTGAAATTGAGAATCTGCTTGTATCTTTGAAAACATTTATATCTCTGTCTCCCTATGAAATGAAATGATGTATAGCATGAGTGAAGCCCATGTGACACCCTCTCACCCCGCTCACTGGAGGCCTCACTGCTGTATCCTCCCTTCTCAGTGGACTGCTTGCGGTTGTTACTCCACACAGACGCTGTCGTGTTCTGCTGAGCCGTCGCCTCGGGCCCCTTGTCCTCCTCGCTGTCTGACAAAACTCCTTCTGAAAAAAAAAAAGGAACACACGGAGACTCCAGTTCAAACATCACATTCATCACACGAAACACAATGTGTGCCGAAGTTTAAAGAACAGCGGAGATGCAGATGCTTCCACTCCGGAAAAGGTGAATTTCAGGCTAAGAAATGAGGCCTTGTTCAATAATTGAGGAGTTTGCAAACAAAGAGAGGAAGAAGAAGAAGAAGAAGAAGAACAGATCCAGGTGATGGCAGAGAAGCAGCACACTTTCTAACCTTTGTTCCCTTTCTTTTTCTTCTTCCCTTTCTTCCCTCTCTCCTTCTTTTTCTCCCCATCTGAGCTGTCCTGCGATTTCTTGGAGCCATTCTTTGCTCCTTTACTCTTCTTCTTGTCTGACTTTTTCTTTTTTACAGTCGAGGACGCTTTGGATGGCTCTGCCTCCTCCTCCTCCTCCTCATCGTCTCCTTCTCTCTCGAGGCTGCCCTCTTTCTCTTCATCTTCTCCTCCTCCTTCTTCTTTTCCCTCTTCTTTCAGCTCTTTCTTTTGCGACTGAGGGGTTTCATCGCAGTCGTCGCCTCCTTCCTGAGCAGTCGACTTGTCGAGGTTGTCACTTTCGATTTCTTTTTGCACAGCGTCCTCTTGCTCTGCGTCTCGGCATTCCTCTTTGTTTTTCTGCGACTTGGCCTCCTTCTCCAGCTGCTTCTCCCTCCTCTCCCTCCTCCGCTGCTCTCTCTTCTCCTGCAGCTCCTTCTCCTCTTTCTTCTTCTTCTCTTCCTCCGCTAACTCGGCCTCTGTCCTTTTAACTCGCCAGCATCCGTCCCGCCATTCCCACTCCAGCTGGCTCTGCGCGTTCTCTGCCTCCGTAGTATCTCCGGCCTGGCTGCTCTTTGCGCCCGTGTTGCCAGTTTCCGAGTCTCTGGACATTTGCCACATGCTTTTACTGCTGGCCTTGCCTTCCTGTGCGGCCGACGTTTGCCCCACCTCCTGGCTGCCCGTGTTGCTCTCTCCGTCCTCGTCCTCCTGCACCTTGTTGATGATGGTTGTGACCTGCTCCGTGAGCTGGTCACTGACGGCGTACGTGGCGTCGCTGACGGCGTTGGCCAGGTCGTCCACGCGGCTGGTGACCGTGTCCAGGATGGAGGAAATGTTGACAGATGGGAGGTTCTGCTGGAAGCTCTTGAAGAAGGCCATATCTCAGCCGGGGATCCCGTCGCCACACCGACTGCTCGATTAGCTCATCAGAGACACTGATATGGACATGTGTTTGTTAGCAGGGGGCACGGTCACAGTGTGTGCACAGATCAACACAGACACACACACAAATATGGAGATTGCAATGATTATAACGCTCATTTATATGCAGCTATCATTTCAGCAAAAGGGTTTTTCACTTGCATCGATTTGTGCAACTGCGGCAGAGAATATTTGAGAGAGTAGATTATCCTCAAAACGAAATTTATACATTTACAGGAGAGATATAAAATAAGAGAACCCGTCTCTGTGTTTCTTTCCTCGTCATGTGAATATCAACAGACACTTCATTTCACAGCAGAGAGGACAGGTATGGAGGGGGAGAGAGCTTTGGTTCTTTGTTCACAAAATAAAGCACATGTTAATAAAACTTCCCTAAGGCAGCGGTGAGAATATTATGTTCACAAAAATGGGGCAAAGGTGATTAAATCAGCTCATCCTTGAGAATAAATGACATTTGTGCCAAATACTAACAAAAAAGTGTCTATTGGTGTTTTCACACATGACAATAACAAAAAAATACTTCACATTTCAGGAAGTCTTCTTGAGTTGAGCTGCATGTGCGACCTCATTTTTCACCCTGACTTTCTCCATGCCAGCTCCCTGACAAACACTTCTGAGTGAAGTCGAGGCGAGCTGATGCGTCAACGTCTGGACACACTCAGGATAACTGGCTGCTCGAGAGCAGGGGCTGCCGATGACGTCTGTCTGTATCACTTGATCAATGCCCAGTCACTATGATCACTGTTCTTGTGATGGAGCTGCTTCATGAAATATGTGAATAAGCAACGCAGTGAGAATCTAGCAGCAGGCTGTCCGAAAATGATGAAGTATTTTTCATGTGTGAAGAAATAGAGATATTGGGTATAAATTGCGATTATTTACGGATCTTATATGTTAAATAAGATTGATTTGATCCTGATAGACATCTGTGTGAAATTGTTTCACTGAAGTAACTGTTCAAATGTTTTTTTTATTTGAAGGGTTGCAGCGACTTTGTTGTTTTGATCCTTGTACACCAAAATCTAATCAATTCAAGTGTCGAGCGTGGACCTGCTTTTCAACTTATTCCTGAGACATCGTGTCAAGAATGGGAACGGAATAATCGCCAGAAAATTATTTTGCAAGATGTGAGTTCTGAGATATTGGTTTCAAAGAGCAGATGGCCTTTGACCTTCTGGTTAAAAAAATGTCAGCAAACACTTCATCACTTTATCTAACTAGACGACATAGTTTTCATATTCAAAAATGATATCTTACGCTCTTTTTCTTTGACGATCACAGTGATCAAGCTCTTGATCTCTGACTACACAGGCTTGTGATTTCCTCCCTGAGTCCAAGTGAACATTTGGGTCGAATTTGATGCATTGCAGAGACAAGAATAGGTCTGGACAGACTGACAACCGCTCACAGGGAGACATTAAAATGTAAATGTATTTATGTGCCCGGATAGCAGAGCTCCAAAAGCACAAAGATTTCATACCATGGTTTTAGTTTATTACGATTCCAGCCTCCACTTTACTCTGTTTCACACTTTTTTATTTTTATAATGTTTCCCCCCCCCCCCCCTGGGCCTGTACTGACTTATACGTTGGACCGTTTGTCCTCTTATTTCCGCTATCAATGCTTCCTCTCTCCTCCCTTTCAGGCCCAAATTGACTGAGTTCCACAATCATCCAAAAATGTTCCAGGTTTCTACAGATGTATTCAGTGATGTATCTTTTTAATCATGAAAATTGTGTTGTTGTTAGATCTGATCTGGTTTCATAATCAGAGGGCTTCTGAGGCTAAAAACAACTATAGGGAAATAATAATCCTGCTGTGTGTGTGTGTGTGTGTGTGTGTGTGTGTGTGTGTGTGTGTGTGTGTATAAATGCAGATGCAGTGGTAGATGTGTGTGTGTCGAGTACCTGGCTGGGTGTTTTTATAGCCACTGAGATGTGACAGATTGTCAGGACTATCCACTGACAGCTTGTTGCTGAGGTACAGAAAAAACAGAGCAATCAACGCCATGAAGGCTGCGACGGAAGACAGGACACCCAGCAGTTCAGGAGAGACTGAGGAGAAGAAAAAAAGGAAAAGAGAGAAAGAGAAACAGAGAGACAGAGGGGATGGGGGGGGGGAACCAAAATTAGACATAGACATATTACATAAGTAACACTGATTATGGAGGTATTTAACAGTAAAAAAAATTCCAGACCAAAATTCCCTTGGCGATAAACAGAAACACACACAGATGGCCGCAAGCTGAGAAACACTTTTAAGGCTGTGAACAACCTCACTTTGATACCACAAATAATTCCATTTGATGATAGGCATCTTTACTTGGTATTAAGCGGCTGAAATGTTGCCTTATCTGTGGAGCTTTAGCTATTGTTCTCTTAAACACTTGAGTTTCCACTTCAAAGGAGAACCAGATAGGATCTACAGCCGTGTATGTAGGCCAACCATACTTCATGTTACCACACAGCCGTGTACTGCTGCTCCTGCTGCTGCTGCTGCTGCTGCTGCTGCTGTGCTATTTTTACGAGAGCCTCAAAGGGACTGTATCTGACTGAAACGTAGACTCGGAGAACTGGGCCTGCACTTAATAAGGTACAACACAGGCACACCGCAATAGCTGAAGTAGAAGGGGAAATCTGAGAAAATGAGGCATGGATGGCATTCCCCCCCCCCCCATTACACACACATTTCCAACAGTGGATTCCATAGCATTTTATGTAAGGCACCGATCCTTAAGGCATTCCACACCCACACAGGTTTCAAACCCCCTCGAACCGATACTGTCCAGTAATAGCCTAGCAACCAAAAGCACACAGGGCTTCTAGTGTATACAAATAATAGAGCAGAAATCTCACTTAATGTCTTTCAACATCAGAATTTGAAGTCATGTAACTGGAAGTTCTATATTTTATCTCTTTTAAGGTCGACTTGGTCTCCACCTATACTTTTTTAGAGGTACTTTGTTATGGCTGTTTCTTAAAAATATTTGCTTAAATGACTAACCTGTTACATATGGAGAGGGTCCGATGTAGCGTCTCTCTCAGCTCTACAACCTTTGATAAAATGTGGCAACCATTCTTGTCTTACTTATCAAAGACAACCTAAAGTTTTATTCTGCTTGTATAAGTTTGTGCACACAGTTGTCCACACTACTTATATCTATAGAAACCATGTACTTATACTGTCCTAGGACAATGAGACACACCGTGATCTCTTAACAGTTGGTGCTGATTCTTTTAAAAAAAATGTTGACTTACTGTATTGTAAGATATCCTATAAGAGCATGTCTTTGTTGTTGTTTTGCTTTATTTTCGCCCTGCCCTATGTTTCTTATTTTTCTAATTCCTCTTTGTCTTAGGGGGGCTTTTTTGTTGCCGCGCTGTTTGTTTATAAAACTGAAAATGTATACATAAAATATTTTAAAAAAAATATATATATATTTGCTTGTTGTGTCTTGAAACAATAGTTGAAAAAAAATAAGTGCGTGCTCAAGAACCAAAACAATGGGCTAAAAGATGCTAAAAAGGAGATTCAGGGGAAAACTTCTGAACTGGGTGATAATTCTTTCTGTGTTGGTATTTTTTACATTACTCAAACGCTCCTTTTATACATGTGGAATGAGAACAGTTCAAAGTGTGGATGATGCACCGTTATTCCACCTCGCTACTCTGTTTGATATGTACAACAACAAAAAAAAAACACTGTGCAATAACAGAGCTGAAATGTCATCTTTGTAGAACGGGGAAGCTGGCAGGATGAGACTTGGGTGTAACAAGGCAATTACATTTTATGTGCAGCCGAACGACGGAGGCAAAATAAAGCACCTAGTGGAAGACAAAGAAAAAAAATAGCTCACTTAGAGCAACCCAGAACGCCGCTGACTTTGCTTGCTATTGTTAACACATGTGTTCAAAGTCACACATCAGACTTCTGTTGCTTCAAGAACATCACCATTCTCTCCAATATGACACACTCCTGCATCCTTTAACTGCCACTGTTTGGTTTATTGTATTTACGTGAAGCTGGTAGTTTATCAGAATTAGAATTAAGTGTGTGTGTACACATACAAGGAATTTGTCGAGGTGTTTTTGGTGCCACAAATGAATAAGATTAAACTGGAATAGAAAGTAGTTAGGGCTGCTCAATAAAGGCAAAACTCATAATAATAATTAAGTTGATTGATATTGAGATCACGATTATTAAGAATGATTACTCGTGGATTTTACAACATCTGGATCACATGCATTTATCCAACTTAAACACTTAACACAAACAATAACTTAGTGGGGGGTAAATAATATAAAATTAAAGTAAATTCAAACAAAATAACTGATTTTGAGGTAATGGTGATGTGACACAAATATAAAAACAAAGGCTTTGAAACGTTAACCACAGAAGAGAAAACCTTTGGGCAAAATGAGCACAACTTGCCGTGTGCTCATGGGCCCAGTAATCGTTTCATCTCCATTATCTTGTTTTCCTGATTGTTGGAAGCCAAAATCATAAATGAAATTAAATTTGATTAATTGCCCACCCCAGAAAAAGTATTTAATAAAAGAAGAAAGTTAACAGCAGTAACCTTAATGTCACGGTGACTTAAATAAGATCGAATGAACAGATTAAATTAAATGTATAAAGTGATAGTTTAGTGCAGACTTTGAGTCAAAAAAAATGAAAATATCGTTCAATGTTGTGCAACGAGCTTGTGTGTGCCACTAAAGCTACTTTCTTGGATTTTTGGAGTTTTGAAGTTAATCATTTCTATGATGTATCGCGATGCGGACGTGGACCATTCTGCATCGATGCAGTGTGAGAACATAATCGACTAAGTAATCTTTTGTTCCTCTGTAAGACTCTTAATGTTTAAATCTAATAAGGTCCACAGTTTGAAAGAGAAATCACCGACATTGGATTGATAAGTGAATGAATTAGTTTACTGACAACTATTGTAGGATTTAAGCTTTTTTATCGTTTTACATTTTAAACCTTCCTTAAGCTTTGCCTCTCATGCTTATTTTTCTCTGATCTCTGTGCAATTCATAAATCAAATTGATAACTATGGGACAGACAAGTTCTTTGATTTGGGTTCAGGTAACTTTGTGCAAGACCTTTCTGATAATAATTATGACATTCTTAGGACAAACAGTTAAGAGCAAAGCGTCTTAATAGCAGCCATATTAAATTAAGCAAAGACAAAAAAAAAGAGTGGTGCATTTCAGGCCATTGTGTCTGGTGAAGCAGACACGGCCCAAATGTTGCAGCATGTGCTCTGTAGCAGGTGCTCATCTCAGAAACAACCATCACCAGGCCCTGATTAAAATGGTCATTAGTGTGAAGACGGGTTTCTCCCTGCAGAGAAAAACAACAGGCATAGTTTCTCAAACCTCCTGACTGCAGACTCAACTTATGGACAGACTTGTTTCACCATGGCAACAGGCAGAGACCTCCACAGCCTGACAGCTAGTGCTGCTGCAGACTGCCAGAATGATAAACGCTAAACTCCGAGAAAGGAGAGAGAAGTACGAGGGAGATAAGGCAGCAGTGTGGCAGTGGGAGGCTTACCTGCTCTACATGAACATCGTCTTTAAAACCAGCTGTTTAAAAAAAAAAAAAAAAACTACTTGTTCTGCCAGATGATCTAAGAAGAGGGGAAAAACAAAGTCGACCTGCTCTGAAGTAATCCGACATGTAATAAATCCCTTACAACTTAGTCCGTTCCAGCCCTTGCCAGGCTTACGTATCAACTCTCACTGCTGACATTTGTGTTGATTGAGCCGGGGGTGACCTCTGCGGCCGCCTGTGGTCCAAACGTGCAGCTTATGGCCCTGTTTCCCCTGGGTTTGATGGCACTTCATTCACAGCCCCGCTCTGTAAATGTCAACGGCGGCTGAATAATTTAAGACACATGAGGTAACCTGACCCCCTCTGTCAATGTACACTGCAAAAGTGGAGCCGCTCCGGACACATCTAACCCTGCTGCCAACATTCGTTTTTTACATAATCACTCTCAAAACAAAGTCTGATATTCGTCTCAACAGCAGAGAAGATTAATGGATTTTTAATTCTCAGCTACCTCTCTTTCTCCTTATCTGACCTTTTTAAATTCCCCTCGTTCACCCAAAGCCTTCCTCTCTGAGGGACTGCAAGTACAATTTGTGGACTGAACAAAATAAAGAAATGAAAAACACTAAATATTTTTTTCTACAGCGTGTGAGCTAAAGCCGAACTCTGAAATGAGCCTCAGGATTCATTCTGCTTCTCTCTCTCCCCCCCCCCCCCCCCCCCCCCCCCCCTTAAAGATAATGACTCCAGAGAGCTAACAAACACACAAAAACACAACCACTGAAGCGTTCAGTGCGAAAACAGCAAATGAATAAATAACCTGAGAGAAACGTGAGCTCATTTGGCTTAAATGTTTTTTTGTGAAAATAAGAGAAATTAATAATTCTGTCATGTTTCAACATCACTGGGACACAGAAAGAAGAAATTATGTCAAATTTTCACCTAGTAGGACGTTACTTGAATAATAATAATCAGATATCTAATTGTATTTTTATGTTTTGAGACAGAGCACACATAACTTGGCTTTAGTTTGAAGGGTATTCTTGTTTAAAAAGTAGACAATCTGGAAATGTTGCTTACACATGGACCTCTGATACGAAACAAAACCTCCACGCTGAATAAATCATGAACACACAGCTGCTTTCTTTTGCTGAAGTGAGCCAAAACTTGATATGCCATGCATAATTCACACTCAGACATTATGCTTTCTGAAGTTTATGCAGGGACACTTTTCTGTACTCCAAAACTCCAGAGAAAATTCACAAGAATAAAGGAGTCTGAGACCTTGGGAAAAAAATATTGGGACACGGCAAACTTAAGGCGCTTTAAAAGTGATGCTGTGGAAGTTAAGCCAAGCATGTCAGTCATTATGCTTAGGCTGAAAACAAACAAAAAACGCACAGCAAATGTTCTCTAATGCAGACTCACAAGTGCAAGAAGACGGTCTTACCTCGTCTGGCACAGATGAGCTCATGAACACCACAGTTCCTCCCCCCTCCTGAGAGAAAAAGAGATTACATGTTGGAGGGTAAGAGGTAAAAAAAAAAAAAAAAAAGATATATTCCATGTGGAAACATATGTTCAGGCCTCAGGTTAGGGATGCTGGCTGCAGATGGTTATGCCAGAAGAGAAAACATAATGTGATGAGCTAAAACCAACTTAGACAACTCTCAATCAAAAAAGTAATGTGGGAAAAGCAAGTAAATAAAATAATACAGTCACAACAACAGTCGTATTGCCTTTTTGTAACTCTGAGTTCGATAGAAGATTAACACCAATCTTATTATTTTTAGTGCAACCTTGTAGTAAGGGGACTGTTAGCTTAGCCTATAGGCCTACACACAAACACTAAAGGCTAGTAGCTGCTAGCCAACAAGCTGTAAGCTTAAAAAACAGCTGACAAAAATCGCTTTTATCCAACAAAACAGTTGTCAGCTGCCTGCTAGCCTTTAAGTAATAACATTAGGCAGCCTGGCTAAAAGAGAATAGCATGTTTATCTATGTTGTCCTTCAAGCCAGCTGCTTACAAAAACTGCTACTAGTCAACAAAACAGTTGTTAGCTTAGCAAAAAGCTGCTGGATAACAGAAAAGCTTTAGGGCGTCCAGTAATAAAAATGTGTTTTGTATTGTTTTTTTTTTTTTTACCATTGCACAATGCTAGCTGTTTCCTACTACTTCCTGTCTTTATTACCAATCTCCTGGTTAGATTTACGGACGATCATGGACCTGTTGTCAATCTTATCCCCCAACTGTTTAAATGTTTCCCAAAAAAGTATTTCTATGAAATATTGTGTAGCCTATATTGAGTGGTAAAGTTCTGTAAGTAGTACGCTGGAGGCCAGACTTCTTTTTACAATGGAAGATGTTTAGGTTAGGCGATGTATCTTCTCTAAAAGCGTAAAAAGGGTTAGGCTACCTAAGCTTCAGAGCTAAGTCTCCTACTTCTATCTAAATTCTGATGAGGATTTACTGAAAATGTCAAAGTGTCTCTATTGGTCTAAAAGCAGTCAGGTTAAATCTTGGACAGTCTGAGTGTGTGGGTTAGGTTTCTTAACTATCAGGTTGTCGAAACCCATTAAATTACCCGTTTACAACAACAGAGGTCATGATCTCAGTGTGTTCGAAATCAGCGACGTAATCACCCCTGATTATTTCTAATGAGGCCTATTTGACATTGTACATCATCTGTTTTTGTTTGTACTACTTTCTCTCAATTAGAGGAACATTTTTTGATTTCAGGTTGTTGTTGAAATTACCTGGACGTTATTACATTTGAGTTACTTTAATCCCTGTGAGGCTCGATTTAATGAGGGCGACTGGGAGACACACACTCACATACCTGCAGGGTTGTGCACATACATGAATTCACACATTATCTCTCATGGCACAACGCCTCACTATTAAGGTAGAGAGGACACAGCAGGGCTCTCTGCAATTTTAAATGGAAGGAATTAGGAATTTCAAATTGTTCGTTGGCCTTTGTTTTTTGTCTTTATGTGTCTTAGTAAATGAGATTAAAAAGTGAACATATATCCATTGACTTGTGGTATCACTTCTCACTTCAGGGATTGGATTTTGTAATTTGGTCTGAGGAGATGACTTGATGCTAGAGAAAAGATGAATAAGAAGCTCTGAGGGAGATTCTTCTTCTGTCCAAGGCTACATCAGACAGACCCTCCCCAGACCAATTCACTTAATGGTAGAGAACCTTTGCCAGTCCTGCAGAGACAAAAGGCTTGCCAATACTGAGCTTTCAGTAATACAATGCTTTCTCTGCTTTCCTTACCATTAAAGGCTCACATGTATCACATGCTTCAAAATCAAAACAAATGCTCGTATAGCATGATTCACTCCAACTGAAAGGGAAAGTATCCCCAAAGGAATGTTCACCAATGAGAGAAAAGGTTTAATGTTTTATAAATCATTAAGTAAAGAAACAATAAGGACATAGGCATTGTTGTAGTTTCAAGTTTTCTGCTATTGTTTCAAACTATCATCACCTAAATGTAATGACGGTTTTAAAGAAAATAAGTTTATATCAACGTATTTTTTTTTTTTTACACCTGAACCAATTTAGTGAGTCAAAAGTTTTAATGAAAAGTCAAATAATGCCGCTATGCATTATGAGTGAAAAAAAACCCCAAAAAACTTTTTAGAGGAATTCTTCCAAATGAATGCTCTGCCTCAAATGACAAGTTTTAATCCATCAACTCAAAATTGCTTCAACTACGAAATGTAATTTCAAGTGTGCACAGGGGGTTTTAAGCGACCACGTCAAGCTGAAGTAAGTTGCAAAATGAATCCCAAAGAATCCCAGGTGAACCAAGGTGAACATGAAAGAAACAGTTCCACCATGTCTTAATGAAAGGAAGAAAAGCCTTCAAAATCCATTGATTTTTTTTTTGCAAACTGAAGGTCAAACAAGGAGTTGATGTAAAAAAAATAAATAAATAAATAAAAACTTCCAAAAGATAAACTTGATTCCAAGACTTCCTTATATAGGCTTCACTTATCATGTTACTTCAGCATCTTATGCACTATGCACCACTGCACTGTTTCATGTTTAGTCATGTACATATTAGTCTTTTCTTATTATGTTATATTGTATATAACTATTGTTGATATTTAATGTTGTACCTGTACATAAGAGAGCACAGTTCACCGAAATTAAATTCCTTGTGTGTGTAAGCATACCTGGCCAATAAATCTGATTCTGATTCTGATTCTAAAGGGTCAAAATTCAAATTCAACAACTTGTATTAACTTGAGAGATTACAGCAAGCCTCAGAAGAAATTCAGAGATTCGTTCATGAATTAATGTTTTCCTATATGTCTTATTATTTGTTGTGTTTTTTTACACACAGCTGTAAATCAAATTTCCCCTCCCTTAAAGGTCTGAACTGAACTGAACTGAACTCAGGTCCATGTCCTATTCCACTGGTCCTTATAATGACAGGACAATGCTGATATATCGCACAGCACCTCTCTCGTCTTCACAGAGCATCAATAGAGACCTCTGCACGCATGGCTGCACGTGACACGAGAAGAACTGTGACGGGACAACGGAGCAAAAGGCACGCGCCTCCTTATGTCTTTATCCGTTAATGAGTTCCCGGCCACTGATCCGACGTTATGCAGCCCAGGCTTTGAGACAGGTTGAACACATTACCCATGAACATTAGAGGCAGTGTTATCACAACGTGCATCTATAAAAAATTAACGGGCAGCAAGAGTCATTTCAGCATTCAAGCAGTCCGTTTTAATATTCGTTAATATGACGCAATATTCATCCGCTGAGTAATGTAGACCTCTAACTGTATCACAACAAAGTCATGTGATGCTTTGTAGCAGCTACTGTATAGCCTTATTGTCAGTCACTGCCAGAAAATAAACACTCAAACTCATCGCTTCGCAGTCACAAGCTTGTCTTTAAACAGATATCGGAAACGGCATCTAAAGGTGAGACGAAGCGGAAACATCTCAATCCACTTAAAGAATCACTTCACGCGTGCATCCCATGAAGGGATCACAACATTCCTGCATCGGTGCGGGTGTCAGCTGTTATCTGTCCCAGCTAAGGAGCACTGCGGTACTCCTGATATAAGTAGCCTCAATAAACTGTTTTTTTTTGTTGTTTTTTTAATATCGCAGAGACACATTCGCTCGGAGAGAATAAAATATGATTTTTTAAGAGCGTTCACGTTTTGTCCCGAGCAAAGTTTCTCACGAGTCCGACAGTACACCTGAGACCGAGCACTTACCGTCAATCGCCATGATGCTCCGTCCCGGACTCTACCAACTGTGGGGGGGTGGGGGGGAGGGGGGGAATGTGTGTGATGGTGGAGGGAGGGAGGTCATTCATGCGCCTGTGGACGGTGTGTGTGTGTGTGTGTGTGTGTGTGTGTGTGTGTGTGTGTGTGTGTGTGTGTGTGTGTGTGTGTGTGTGTGTGTGTGTGTCAGAGAGAGAGAAAGAGAGAGAGATTGAAGAGTGTCAATTTCAATTACACTACAAGGAAACCATTTAGGATATGATTGAATGTTTAAAGCGATATTAAAAATGTAGTCTTAAAGAGGAGATAAGATATGATGAGTTGATTTTAAAAGGCTAAATTCAGAAAGAAAAATAAGATCAGATAGCCTAGAGAAAATAAATTATTAGCCTATAAGAGGCTGATGATATTAGGCCAATTCAAAGTTTCACTCAAGTGAGAAACGAAGCATATATAGGCTATAAAATGAAATTATACAAGGATCCTTTTAAAATAAGTTTAAAGGCAAAGTAACATTATTAAATGATTGCCTGATAAAGTGATGTGTTTGACATAATGTTAGTATCTAAAGTAACTAAATGACCCAGACACTAATATCATGAATCGTGTATTTTTGTAGCGTGGTGCATGTTTTTAAGACATAGACCTACCACAATGACAAAAACACAAAACAATCTGGCCTGTCCAGAATAGGATTTACATGCAATAGGCCATTATGGAAACATCAAAATCATGACAAGAAATATTTCACAGATAGAAAACAGTGGGGAGGGGGAGGGGAGGCTACATTTTGTATTATTCCTCACCTTGCAAGCTTTCATCCAAGTAACCTTTAACATGATGATGTCCATGTCAGCTCAAGAAATAAACATGATGTTAATCAAGGAGCATTACACCCGAATGCGATTGTTTGGCGTCTTCTTTTCAAACAACTGGCGTCAACTCGCTGCCCTTTCATCCTTCCGTTTTTTCTGGGAAGGCTCGTAACAAGATTTGAAACCTGGCCGCAGGGATTTGCAATTAGCCACAAGGACAGTAGTGAGGTCAGTTGAGTGGCAGGGATTGCCTCACAGTTGGGGTTCATGGTTGCACTCAAAATCAGATTACTTGCTATGGCTTCATTAACGTGCGGAGTCAAAACAAATGTGTTTGTAACTGGCCATGTTAGACTTAATGTCGAGATAATGTGGTCCTCATCATCTTGTCGGATTAGCCAATGCTAAGTTATCAGCTGATGCTAACACCAGCTCAGTAGAAGAAGTGCTGCAATATGCAAGGCTGCCCATAAGGGGGGAAAAGGGTATAGGCCTTTCCGGGGCCCAGGCTATTTGGGGGCCCGTAAGGGTATAAGGTAAAACATGGTCCATTCAAAAATATAAGCAACCATAACCAATGTTTTTTTAACCTAAGTACTCACCACTTCTTATGAACACAACAAAGAAACACATTTTATTCATTGTTGCCTGTTTCAAAATGTAAATCTCCTCTTTTTAAAATGGTCTGGCTGCCATTCAGGATGTCAGACAGAAAGGACACCAAGACATTAAACCCGCAAGCGTGAGCAAACTTTTTTCTGTCAGCTCCAAAAGCAGATCAGAGCCATGGAGGAGGCATATCCAACATGCAGTTAATGATATTAAATAACATCTGTGCAGGGCCCAGTCACTTGGCCTTTCAGGGGCCTATAGCCATTTCTGTGGGCGGCTTGGCCATATGCACTTTAACTGTGATAACACTGGGAATGAATTGTAGCATATATAAAAGTTTCAGCGAAATTTAACAGTATTTAACACACGCAAGGCTGAACCAAAAACATTTTAAAGTCTCAACTTAAAACTTTACTATCTAAAGGTAGCCCTGCCCTAAAGCATACCCTGCTTTATAGCCTATAAGCGGGTCTTTAATGTAAAGGGGGAAATGAAAATAATGTAAAACTAAGTAGAATTGAAAGAATGACCATGAACTCATTGCCAAAAAGAAAGTAAATTTTAGAATATTTGCTCACAAAAATTATCGAAAGTGGAGTTGCCCTCTGCTGGCAATTCAAAGGATTGCAGGTTTAAGATATCATAACAGCGGTCATAGCTGAGAAAGTGTGATGCTCTAACAGTGCAAAAAAAAAGGAAGAGAAAGAATTTAATAAACACAGACTTAATTCTCTAGATGAGAAAAAAAAACCTTCCTCCTCTCCTTTCTGTTATTGCCTAAAGCACTCATACAGACTGTGATATATTATTCTTGTCAGTTTTTTTTATTCTTAATGCATTATTTAAGTTTTTCCTTTTACTGCCCTAATGCTGTCCTAATATCTGTTCACACAAGACGAGATAAAGCCATTAGCAAAAATAGTGCCATAAAAAGAACAGTTTGAGACAAAACTTAATGCATACTTAAAAACAGGCATGGTTCATTTCTAATCATACCGACTAATGAATTTAATCTCAATTAAGCCGAGAAGAAAATTCTCCAAGGGTAATTAAAGTAAATCTCAGCATTATAATTAGCTGATGTAATAGTAATATTAATCCAAAATCAGCAGTTATGATATACTGACAGGGACCATTTAAACTGCTGGACATTTAAGGTCTTTTACATCAAACTTGGGAAACAAGTTAAAAGGCCTTTAATGCTGAAACAGTAACTGGCCTTCTACTTTTTTAATGTAGCCTACCTCTATTCCACTTTAAAGCCCTTTGAATTTAATTATGTGTGAAAAATGATAAACAAACGTTGCACTGCTTCGCTTTGACTTGCCTTTATGAAGCCTCACTAACGATGTGCAGCGCTCGAACGATTCAGTTCTATTGTACAACTCATTTAGCCAACGGAGCTATGTTTTTTTTTCTTTCTAAAATGAGTTACTTGTTTTTAAAATGAATATGAGACTGAGTAGTAGGATATATTATATGTTATAAAGAATCCTAAAAAGTGTCACTTTTGGTAATTAGATCATGAGTGAAGGATAGTGAGACTGTGATATATTGCACCAGTTTCCAACATATAAAACAAAGTTCAACATAATTTTATTGTTTAATGTATGAACTATATAAATGTTTTTGATTATTTTATTATTTTTTAGGGTTCATAATTTATCAAAAGGAAAATGTCAAATTTGAAAAGTAGTTCAAATTAAAGGAATTTGGTCTCATTGTGTTGAATATTTATTAAGTGTGTAAGCGTTCAATCAGTTCAGTGTTAGAGTTGGCTGATTTACAAAAGCCAGAAGAAGAACTAATGGAGAACAGGGCCCTTTCCGAATTGTCACAGTTCAGCATGCAGTACGTACTATTCAGTAGGGAGTTTCAGTATACTGAACTCTCGTGGTCATTCAGTATGCATTTTTTGGGTCCACCTCAGTATACTGAACATTTCAGTATGGATACTAACTTCTGGGTTTCATGCAGTATGGATCGGATGTGTGCTTTCAGGAAATTAATTGTATTTTACCACCCACAATGCTGTGCGAAATTAAACGTAAATCGTCACATCACGTCCGCCTCCAAATCAAAACAAACGAGCGTGGATTAATTGAATACATTTTTAATCTAGAGTTAAAGTCCCGACTGAAATCGCTACTTTTAATTAACAACAGAAAATATAACAAATGTCTGCATTATTATAAAACCTTTCCCCCTCTATTTAAATAATGATTTCACTATTTAAATGCGTCTTTATTTGTTTATTTTACTTTATATTCCGTATCTTACTGTCTTTCATTTGTACTTTTCTTTATGTACTGTATGTTATTTAGTTATTTAATCTGCCTTTTACTTGATTTACATTGTGATATTGTTTTTGGTTTACCTGACTGTATATGCGCATTACTCTTCTTGAATAAAGCTAAACAAACAAAACAACGGGTGGATGCGGCCGGTTCGGGAAACGTAAATGACGTCACTTCCATACTGAATGGATCAGAAGAAGTAGGAACAAATGTCTGCCTACTGAATAGTAGGTACTAAACAGTATACAGCACGGATAGTAGGTACTGCCTACTGAAAGACTGAGTAGGTACTTGGCAATTCGGATACAGCCCTGGTTGGAAGCTGAAAGATCCGACTCTTTTTTTCTGAGATGAGCCAAAATGCACCGGCTCATCGAAAAGAGCCCAAGTTCACATCGCAGACAAATTCAAGGGGTGTAACAGAGCTGCTTACGTCACTGCTGGGGGACATGCCCACCCAGGTTTTCTTGAGGTAGCCTACGCTTCCGTAAAGTTTCTGAGCAGCTTCTTCCTCACCTCTCTCCTGACTTTACCAACTTTTTTTTTTTTTTTTTTTTTGACTGAATAAGTTTATTTTTTCTATAACAATGAGTGAAATCAAACCAAGCGAGGCAGCTTCGACTGACGACAGCGCGGAGGAAACGGACTGGGCTGCAGCCAAAGCTTTTTTTGACAACCTCAAAACTAACAAACCGAGACCTGTAAGTTTAGTTCGGATGCATTTTCATCTAGAGCTTCTGTCTACGTTGCTTTTATTTTTTTAATGCAACATGTGTCGCATATTTAGTGCTAAACAAATTGACCACTTCCCTTTCCACTCGCAGCCCAAACCCCGGTTTGCTGTCACCATCGCCGTCTCCTCTCGTACCCTCTTCAACATGGTGGCAGAGAGGAAGATCTACGAGGACGAAGGACTGGAGAAGTATGTGGCTTATCAGCAGGAGCATGAAAACGAGCCTCTAAAGCCAGGGGCAGCTTTCCCCTTCGTCAAGGTGAGATGCAGGCCTCCTCCAGTCAACCTGTTGTTGCAGGTCTCTATACTCTATGTTCTTTGCAGGGCGTGGTACCCGAAGTGCATTTCTTCATCACGCTGCTGAAGCAGGTCAAACCAGGAACAGCTTGCTTTACAAAACCAGACAATGATCTCTCTTTCAACCCTGCATCCAGATCCAATGTTTTTCTTCTGAGACACAATGCTCTATCATCCTTGTGATTAAAGCACTAAAATGGCTAAAATACCTCCTATCAGATATTGTAGTCCCTTTTTACGAGGCATCTAGATCCCTCAGGTGCTCTGGGACTCTTTTTAGTCACTGTTCCCAGAACCAGAACCAAGCAGGGCGAGGCAGCTTTCGGTTCCCCTCACCTGTGGAACAAACTACCAGAGAACCCGAGGCTTTCTCAATCTGAAAAGCTCTTTTAGAACAGGACTTTTAGTTAGTCCTAAAAGTCCTGGACCCCCCCCCTAAGTGAAGTTAGGGGGGGGGGGGGGGGGGGGTGGTGGTGGTATCTGGAAGTCTCGACTGTGAGCCTAAATCCTCAGGAAGACACCGGTGAGACCAGCAGGTGAATCTGTGTCCGGCTGCACAGTAAGACGCTTCAGAGCACCGGGTTCTTCATGTACGCAGAGCTCATTACTTAAAGTAATCGTTCACTACTATTGACCGACCCAACACTATTGTCGATGACAAATTGGAGAAGTGTTGAAGTGTAACGACTGTGGGTGGATTTCACCTCCATATCCCTGGGAGGGGATTCCGGGGTCACCAGGGCGGACTGAGCAAACTGTGGGCCCTAAATCTATAACAATTAGGCAAGACCAGCAGGTGAATATGTGTCCGTCGGGAAGATAAGACTGCAGTCGGGGACTTTGGAGCAAAACAGCATTGAAAGGCGTGCAGAGAAGATAACTTCAGAATGACATATTTTAGGCTTTTCTGGCATAGTAAGAACTAGAGCAACTATTTTAAAGCATAACTTATTTTGAACTGACAATGTATTCATCGCTTTAAATACACATTTGCATGTTCCAGCCATGTCGTACAGTTGCGATATGATTGAAGTGGCGCTTTGTCTGAAGGATGAGTCAAGCCAACCGTCCCATCTTGCTGAATGTGCATAGACTCGTGTCAAATTCAGACAACTCCTTATTTTGACACTGCTTCACTGCCTTTTGCAATGCAGTCGAACAGGTTATGAAATCTAACCAGTCTTGTTTTAGGAAATGTTACTTTTACTTCTATGCATGAAGAGGAACTCTGAAAATCACTACACAACTACCTGAAGAGCTTGAAGGATGTTCAGAGGCAGTGATTGTGCAGACCATGAGACCACTCTGAAACGTGTTAATCATGAGCATTAAATCACCCTGTAGGGTTACTGCACACGACTACACACAGGCTTTCTTTAAATGTAAATCTGCCTGGATGTTGGGTAATAAAATGATCAATGAGACTCAATCACTTCTGGTTCACAACAGCTCCTTCCCCTCTCGACAAATATTTTCTTTACGGGGGAGATGCCACGATGTCCGCTCTGTGAGCCTTTAATGAAAAGTCTTTGCTAAAACTAAGTAGCAGGATGTTAAAGCAACATCTAAACCATCTTAAATATGCTTAGGACGTCTGCTTTGTCGTCCCTTGTTACTTATCAAAAGACATATACACTTGAGTCAACATATGTCACAGTGCAAGCCAACATCTAGTTTTTATTGTCTGGCTCGTGTCAGTTTGTCCATTTAAAAAAAAAAAAAAAAAAAAAGGCTCCACCCGTCGAAGGCCTTTTCATGAAGCGCATTCCTTTGTTTCAGTGTGTTTTTGACATCATATGTCGGTTGCACTGGAACCTTTGAATACACACACACACACACACCTTTTTAACGAATCGGCAAAAGACAAAAACCGTCCTGTCAGTCAGTGCTCACCCCCTTCATCATGAGTCTCACTTACTGTCTTTCTGGCTCTCGGTTCAGATGGCCCTCTGTTCAATCCAACAGATACAAGGCACTCTGTTGTCCCCAGTGCCGCGTCCCTCCTTCATTCAAGTCACGGGAGGGGGGGGGGGGTAGTTTTGTTGGTTTTTGCTGTACAGTGATGCTATTGTTGTGTTTCAGTTTGTATCTGACTTTGGCTGTGTCTCTTTGATCAGTTTCTGTTGGAATTATTGTCTCTCTCTCTCTCTCTCTCTCTCTCTCTCATGTATGTTGGCTCATCTCAGTATGGTGATAAATAAAGGTGGGGGAAAAATCGATATAGCATAGTATCGCAATATTTTGTGTGGCGATACTAATTCGTCTCATGGCCGGCAAGTGTTGATAATTTTATTTTATTAATAGCAAATATGCTTTTTTAATGTTTTGTCCATTTAGACTGAAATACCAACAGTTCAGATTGTGAGATGCATGCAGCCTTTTACAGGGTTTCACTTTAATCACAGTGTTGGTCAGTCTGTGAGCTCAACTCCTCGTTGTGTAGAAATAAAAAGACTGGAGTGACATGAAGAGACTGAGAAATGTTTCTTTCTCGACAAAGCAGTTCTTCATTTAGTTAAATTTTGTGGAAAAAAAAAAAAAGTTAAATCTTAATATATTGTATCACAATTCTCAGCGTATCTCAAAATGTTTCAAATCGAAATAATATCCAATCGTGACTCCAGTATCGTGATGATACCGTATCATGCAGGGGCCTCTGGTGACTCCCACCCCGAGGATTTTAACTGTGTTGGAAATGTGCACTTTTGAACTTTATTTCCAGGGATGAATATTTAACTGCGACCTGTTTATATTTCATGTTGACTCAGCACTTTATTCTAAGAGAAGCTGCTAAGAGCATCAGTCAAGGATCAGTGTTGTGTCTCAAAGGCTTCTATATTCAGTGCCTCTTACGTTTTACCCTGTTGGTTTTGTAAATGTATTTTTGTCTTTTTTCTGTCCTGCTCTGCCGTGCTTCAAAACCAATCACCCTTCGGGGACAGATAAAGTTGAAGTTGAATGAATGACTGAGCTGCTGCTAAATGTATTGTGCTCCTTTTTTAAGATTTGTTTTTCTTACCTTTTTGTTTTTATTGGAAAACTGTCTCGAGTGTTTTTAGAGTAGATTTTTGAAGCTTTTTTTTCCAGGAGCTTGTTTTAGATATACTTAAAAGTTTTTTTATTTCTGTTACACGGCTGAGGGATGGAAGCAAAGTACAGATAATTAAGAATATGACAAAAAAAAAACACACATCTTTAAATCTTGACTCTTAACATCTTGGTTTTCTTTTTTTTTTTTTTTTTTTTAACAACTGGTTGTTAAAAGTTTGTGTTGGTACCTTTTGATGTGTGAAACGCTCTGACTCATTATTTTGGTGTTTGTCCTCTAAAAACAGGCGCTGATGACCGTCAACGCTCGACTGAGGGAGCTCTATCCAGACAGCGAGGAGCTGTTTGACATCGTCTTGATGACAAACAACCATGCTCAGGTTGGAGTGCGCCTCATTAACAGCATCAATCACTATGGTAAGCTGCGTCCTGATCCAGACATGAGGGATTATTTAATGCTGCAAAGCCGTAGTGGTAGTTAGAATGTGACTCTTTCCTCTACCGATCTCAAACGTGCGTTTATACTTTCAGATTTGACCATCGAGAGGTTCTGTATGACTGGAGGGAAAAGTCCTATAGGCTACCTGAAGGCCTACATGACCAATCTTTACCTCTCCAAGGACGCAGAGAAAGTCACAGAGGCCATAGAGGAAGGTGAGTGAAACAATAATCCTGACTCCTCTCACACACAAACCCTCTTTTTGTGTCATAACTAAATCAATGCATGAGTGACTGTCAGCCGCCCTGAGGGTGTGTGTGTGTTTGTACTACACTGATATTTACACACACGCATGTTGATTTTCTTTGTGAGTCACCTTCGACCCCTCACTGTGCAGCAAGACGGAGCTGCAGGAAGACAGCGTGTGATTTAAGGCTCCCCGTGGTCTGAATGCACACGAGACAAACATGTTTGTAGTGATCAAAGAACTAATCAGTTGTTAAACCAAAAGAAGAATTCTATTCAGAGGTTGAAGTCATTTTGTTCGAGCAGAAAGTGAAAAACAAATATGAGGACCTGTCTCCTTTATCTGCTCGACAGTTTATCACTGAAAATGTATTATTATTATTTTTCTTTTCAATGTACTCTTTCATTGCCGTATTTTAAAATGCTAATGATTAGCAGTAAAATCTCCATGGCAGGGAATACATCACCTGCAACAAGTTATGAAAAACGTATGCAGGGATAGAGTAGGATTAATTAATATTCAGACCCAAATAGGAGTGAAGTATCTGTTAAATCTTTTATTGAAGTGTTTTATTGAAGTGTCACTCACTGTCAAGAATCCAGAGCTCCATCTTCTCTTTTCATATAAAGCCTCGTGGGCCTTTTGGGAAAGAAACAGGAAATGAGTCCAAATGTTTCTTTAATATCTTGGAAGCTGCGAGACGACGTCTGACTGGGTTTCTTTGGAATCTGCTCATGAAAGACAAAAGTATCCTAAAAAAAGTTTCTGTTGTTAAAACCCCACAAAACCCAACACGAGCAGTGGCAGTTAAAACGTTATTAATGAATCAGGAAGCTGTGGATGTCTGCAGCTGTGAGATATCAAATGTAAGACCGGATAAACAAAATGAGGAAGCACACATTTAAAATCTTGGACGTATTACCCTCGCCTCCTCTCTTTCAGGCATCGCCGCGGCCACCATGTTTATGCCCGAGACGGAGGCGGAGACGGAGTTGAGCGACACTCAGCTGAGGGTGGCGTTTGATGGAGACGCCGTCCTCTTCTCGGACGAGTCGGAGATCATCGTGAAGAAACACGGCCTGGACTCTTTCTTTGAGCACGAGAAGGAGTTTGAGAACAAACCACTCGCTCAGGTAACTGAAGGTTGTTTTATGTGTTCATAGAAATAACTGGAACCTCGTGTAGAGAGACTTTTTGGGCAGACTGTATTCCAGAATCTGCTCTAAAATTCTCATAAAAAAAACCACAAAGCAGCTTTTACAACAACACCTGTATGTGGAAGAACAAGTCCCTTTGAAATGTCTGTTTCTGCAGGGTTTAAGAACCGATTCTGCTGCCTCTAAATATGTTTAAAATCAATCCTGTGTTCTTTTCTGGTTGCGTTTGTTAGTGTGTAAAGGCTGTTTCATTCTATTTATTCTATTTTACTCCGATGAATATAGATGGTCGTTGAAACTTTTAAAAATCTAGTTGTGGCACAAGACTTTTGCGCAGTATTGAACACAAAGTTGCATACTCAGAGCTGTTTTTGAGTGGCTTTAAGGTTCTCCACCTGATGTATAGACCCATAACTACTCGTGTGTTTTCATAAACAAAAGTTAAACATTTCATTTATTTAAGGAAACAGACAAAGGGATTTTTATGCTTGTTGAGTTCAGTTCTTTGCAGATGACACCCCGTTATATATCCATGTGTTTCTAGTTTGTAAACATTTCAAAGTGTCTTGATTTTTTTTTTTTTTTTTTGTGTGTGTCTTTTCCAGGGACCCTTAAAGTGTTTTCTGGAGGCTCTCGGAAAGCTCCAGAAAAAATTCTATGCCAAGAACGAGCGCATGAACTGTCCCATCCGAACCTTTCTGGTCACGGCCCGCAGCGCTGCCAGCTCCGGAGCTCGAGTCCTGAAGACTCTCCGCAGCTGGGGCCTGGAGATAGACGAGGCCCTCTTTCTGGCCGGGGCTCCTAAAGGGCCCCTGCTGCAGAAAATCAAACCTCACATCTACTTCGACGACCAGATGTTCCACATCGAGGGCGCCAAGGAACTGGGAACCATTTCTGCACACGTCCCCTACGGGATCGGACAGAAGTACCACAAAGGGAAACTCATTGAGCAGCCGGAGAAAAAGAAATAACCTCAAACATTAATATGCTGAATATGCACTACACGGTCGTCTGCATAGAGAGGGATACGCTCTGCTGTAAAATATTGTTTTTAGAAAAGAAAATCAATAAAAACAGAAACAGCTATTTTTTTTAAAGGAATTAGGTGTTGGATTGTTAAACAGCCTACACCGTCCTTGTATTTTATGTGTTTTTTTAACATATATATATATATATATATATGTATATATATATATAACAAATATTCTCCAGGGTTTTCTACAGGAAAACATTTTGATGATGGTTTTGGAATGCAAATTCAAAAAGAGTTCAAGTCGATGGCATTCACTATCTCTCTTCATACTGTTTTGTATGCAGATTTCAAACTTAAAAATATCTGTGCCTTTTTCAACCAGTCTATAATTGTACCTGTTTACTTTCTTTTTTTTTCCATTTTCTTGAAAGTTTTATACAAAAAAAAAAAAACAGTTCTTCCGTGATCTTAGTGAGGTGAAGATGCACTTTGACCAAGGCGGGGGAATGCATCTGATATTATTTCTTCATGTGAGCCTTCAGAGACTTTCAGCCCCCACAAGAAGTGTAACATTTTGTTTCCTGGTTTCTAGTGTTTACTGTCACTAAAAGAAAACGTTTTAAATTTTCAGTTTTGAGAAGATGTTTACTCGAGTGGACTGGTTTTGTCTTACAGGGATCACTGATGCTGTCTGTATGTACCTGTCTTTGCGCACAAACTGTATAAAAACATATACTTTATATTTATACTCTTAACTTTTATATTCAAGTTATGTCATTAAGTTTTAAATGCTTTTTACATTGTCCTGGATATCGGGCAGCACTCTATAACTACATGTTTCTTTTTCCAACTTTTTCTTAATAGGACTTCATTTATTTTAGAGGTTTCATATTTGTATGGATTTGTGAATTCATGCATAAGTTAACATCTTCAAAGAGTCACACAGTCACACACTTACTTGTAAATGTTTTCATCATGTTAACGTTTCTCTGCACCAGATAACGCCACGGTTGCGTTAATGGTATTCATTTTTCAGAAGCATAATAAAAGGATTCTTGACCTTTCTTTTGTCTGATTTATAACATGCCTGTGCCAAAGTTAAGTTAAGTAAATATAGTGTATTGAGTGCGAAGGGAGTAGTTGAATGATTAAAGGAGCATGGAGGTACCTTTTGATTTATTTTGTCAGCAAGGAAAGTCAGAGTACTCACTATTTTAAGATGCTTTATTTGAGGATTTACTTTTTAAACTACTTTAAATTTCCTCTCCACTGAATTTCAGAGGTAAAAAAATACTATAGCCTATGTATGCATTTCATGATTTCTTTTTCTACCCCTAGTCTTCTACATCTCAGCAGTAGATGGTGCTTTTTAGCTGCAAATGTCCGTCCACATTGATGATGCTTACTTACCTTGTGTTTGAGGGAGAATAAACTAGTTTGGATGTAGCTTCAGATGTAGGTCTGAGGACAGTTCAGCCCTGTGATAAAATGTGAATGTTCCCCTTATTATCCCCGACAGAGTGCGTCTAACCTGTGTTGTGATGGAGATCCACTCTCAGCTTACATGCACATGATGAACACAGCCACAAGAGGGAGCTCCTACATTGGAAGGAAAATACAAAGAATCAAATCAATCAATCAAAATTAGATTTAAAACGTATCAAATATAGAGTAAAAACATTCAATATAACAGGAAATCCAAAAGGACATATTTTAAATATACACAGTGTAGCCTACAATGACTAAAGGTATAGTTCCCCCCAACATTTCCCATTTTCTATGGAACCAAAATATCAACAAGGTGTCCTTATTGGCATTCTAATTATCCTGCTTTCACTTCAGTTTAATTGGTAGTTAATGAGATATCCTGCAGTTCCACTTATATTAAAAACATCGCAGGCCTGTCTCTCTTGGACTCAAAGAAAGGATTTTCTGAGGAGGCATTAAATATAGCACTAAACTACAAGTTTATACAGGAAGAGTTTGGGTGTTTGTTGTTAGCCTAAGAATATCTTTCTGACCTATATTACAACTTAATTGGTCTTGTATGAAAACCTCAATCACGAGAACGTTTAGCATTTGTGATGGTTTCAAAAAGTGAATCAAAGTGGCAAAGATAGACATTTTTTAATCGACATCGTTCTTAACCTTGTGACTTCATCACCCACAATGCACCTTGACCGACTTAACGATTTGTGTGGTAGTGGCATGCTTCAGGCAGGTAGGCCGCCCTCCAGCAGAGATGAGGAGCAGGTAACACAGGTGTGGTAAACTAACTGCTTTCTATCTCGACAACTCCTACGTTTTTTCTTAACTCCGACTCATGTGACATCACTTGAGGCGGTTAATCTGTAACGCGAGACACATGGAAAGCTTTATTAGACTTTTTTTTCCACATTTGAAGTAGGCTAGTATTTTCAACACTTTAAAACTGTAGCCCTGTAACAAAAATATCTTGAAATCCATTAAAATGATTTGGAGCATCAAAAGGAAAAGACAGGCTGTTGAAGAAATGTGGTATAAGATACTGACACACACATTAGATTTTTAGGATTGCTGAAATGATGGTTAAATAAAAATTAGGCCTAATGTTTTTCTTTTGTTGAGGAGGCACTTCTTGCAGTCTCTTGAATCAAATCAACCTACAGAGTTTTCTGGTTTGTTTTTGTAGAAGAATGATAGAATCAGAGTAGAAATAATAAGTGGAGGAAAAGAGAAAAAAACATTGGTAGCCTATAGATATCCAGGTCCAGGCACTCAGGATGGTTTGAAAAAAATACAAAAGGCCTTTAATTTATAAGGTCAGAAGCAATTAGAATATTTGTACACCAACATGCCTTCTTCAGGGTGTGTTTGAAATGATAAATTGGATGTAGCCTACCAAAGGAAAATGCCTCAAAGTTACTTATTATTTAATCACAGTACTTAAGTATATGTACTTTGTTTATTTCCAATATTGAATACTGTCATGCTTGTTTAGTCTAAATTGCCCTCCATGTCATGTTTGTATTTGGCAGATACCTCCACCAGTGTTGCCACCATGGTAAAGGCAATGAAGATTGTTTCCGTTCAGGACACTTTGAGAAGGAGAAGCTCGAGGGGCTTAAAAACTTGATGCTCAGGTAGGTCAGGATTTATTTACATTTTTAGAGTTGTTATTCATCTTGTCAATATAGCGTCTTTGCAATGATGCACAGTTTTTGTCATGCAACAGAGTGTGTATGTGTGTGTGTGCATCTGAGTTGAGACTAACCGGCTGTTGCCATGGATACTCAGCGCTGACACCACACAAGAACTGTGTAGGCCTGTTGAAGATATAATTAATAACAAAGGATTAGAGGCAAAGGTAGCATGGGGCTGAGTGTGAGACACCTCATCACACAGTTACTATAATTGGCTTTCTTTCTGTGTGTGTGTGTGTGTGTGTGTGTGTGTGTGCGTGTGCGTGTGTGTGTGTGTGTGTGTGCATGTGCATGTGTGGAGGACAACAAACATAAAAAAGTTACTGAAAAACAGCAGTACTCTTATACATTGCTGATGCATTTATCTTCTTGACAAGCAATTTGCTCTAAATATGTTCCCGTGGTCGGTGGCCAACCACTTGTAGGTCCATGTTTTCGGAAAGTAATTTCTCTGGACCCACATCACATTGGTTGGTGCCCCTCGTGCAAACATACTGCCTATTTATCATAAAGTTAAGAATGTTTTTATGTGAGTGAAATGTCACAGAAACAGTATATATTTGAAACAGATTTACAGTAAGTCCAGGAGAGGATATTTGTTATAATTCTAACTTTTCTTCTAGCTCATGCATCTGGAAAAAAAACCTATTTGTCCAATACCTACACACACCAAAAAAATGTACATTCCAGCTGCATTTTTTAAAGATGCAAATGAGGGGAAAAATTAGCATGATAGCACGCACACTTATTTGGTGAACCTTCAGTACCTTTTGATCAATCTTAGCAAGTTAGCATCATAGCCTGCTTTTATTTGCACTGCTGTGTCCGAGTACAGCCTCAGCTGTTTGCGTGTACAGAAAAGTGCAGTCATAGCAGCTTGTATCAAAAACACAACTAATAATTGAATACACAAAAATCACATGTTTTTAAACTGTTACAATGTGGGCGGGGGGGAGGCTAAAGACACTTGTTGCATAGTCTTGTATACTAATTATTAGTTTAATAGGAAGTGGAGTTATACCAAAATGAATTGACTAGGGTAGTACAAAAAGACGGGTGCAACTGTTATTCACTCTGTTGACATTTTATTTTGATCACCTAGAGCTGACAACTTTTCCAATCTAATGCAGCAGCCCAGCATTCAATTTATCGTCCTGCATGGCGGTTATTATTATTATTATTTTTAGACAATAACGAGAGGTGCTGTTTTCAGCCAACGTAATGGTCACTTAGGTTACTTAAGGACAACATGGTGACAGTACAATAGTGTAAGCGACGTGGGTGTATGTGAAGGAATAAATCAGTCCAAACACGTTCTGGGTCTTTCTCGTAACTTTTAGTCAGCTTCTCCGACGCACGGTACATTCAACAACCTCTCTTCTACTCGTCCCCTTTTCTCTTACTGCCCAGCTCACTCCTGCCTGAACAGCGCCCACTAGGGGGCGTACCTGATAACAGGATATTAACATTACTGTAAACACTTGTGACCAACATTATAGCAATCATTTAAGAGCATACTAAAGTTATGTCTGCACAAAGAAAGAACATAATAAACGTATGTTTCTAACTTATTTGCATATCCCATTTTCACTCTTACAATACAGCATTGAACATCACCCCACACTGCAGCCTCTGAAATGGACGTGTACACCTGTAGTGACACCTTGCCTTAAAGCAGCTGAAACATTCAAGCCCTCCATGGCAACTGTGCAAAAGTAACAAGGGGCAATTTAAGGGGATTGATTCTTTTTGTCTGAGTTTTATTTTGACGACAACATAGCAGAACATAGTAGAAACCCCAGCTACAACTGTATTATCTCCTGTTGACGTCTGGGGGTTTCTTCAGGTGCCACTCGTTTTCCTTTGTCTGCTCGAGCATGAACACTTGTGACCGCAGCTCGTTGAATCTGCTGCACTCCCCATTTGCTGTGTGACCGAGCTGGTAGAAGAGTACACCCACAGGGATATGACAGGCTTTGTGGAGAGAAACTGTGGCATGATAATAACATGTATTGAGGTCAGCTGGTCCCCCTCCCCAGTAGCACATGCTTAAACATGATCCGCCTTGCTCGGAATTCAAAATCAGAATTGAAGCCATAAATTAAGAATGCTGTGTAGGAGCTGCAGTAGGATGCTGTTTAAAAATTAAAGTACAGACTGCTTTCACTCGTGCTAACACTTAGATGTGCAGCCCTTTGTCGTATGCATTTAATGCCTCTGGAATTTCTCTCCGGCTGATGTTACTGCACACCCGACTGTGTGTTCTGCAAGGGATCCCCGGGAACCTATCTCCACACCTCCAGAACGAGCTGGCCCTTATTCAATTTAGCCACTTCTCATTTGATTGCACAGCGAGGTTCTCTGAAAAGCGACACAAGAGGTTTCAAGAGGCATTGAGAAACGTCTCTGCGTGAGATGGATTACCGATGCCACATATGAAGACATGTCGCTTCCCTCGTCTCTGCTATTCACCTGTGCACCTGTTCCTGTTAGCCATTAATGAGAAGCTTCGGCTAAAACACAAAGACAAAGTATAAGTAAGTGAGCTCCGTTGCCAAACATCCCACATTCAGACCTGAAGACGGGAACATGTTAAGTGATTCTCTGAAAATCTGAAATCAATGGCTGCTTTGTCTGTTGCACTGAGAGAGGAGCAGGAGAGGGAGGCACTGATCTTGCTGATGGCACATAACAGTTTAGCTCGGGCTTTTTCTTGGTGCTCTCATACAAGTTTTAATACACTGACACATTTTATCAGTTTGTAGGCTGAATCATTAAACGGTGCAGGGTGAAACTAGATTGCTTTTTCTCCCAGCGTTTTAGATTGATCTGCCCTGTGTGGAGGGCATCGCCGCGCTTTTTTTTTTTTGTCTCTTGACATCTTTAATATACGCTCCTCACTACTTCAGCTGTGATTCAGCGGCAAGTTAAACTGTTAGTTTGAGAAGCCACTGGCTGACCTCCTGTGGCTTTGTGTGGACATATGACAGAGCAACGCTGGGCCTCTAGCAAAAATAAGCTTCCTAGAATTTCCCAGCTGTTTGTGTGTTGCATTTAGGGTTCAACTAATTAAGTGGCATCCCGAGCCACTTAGTAGGGGCAGGGAGGGAGCTGTGAAACCCTCCAACGGCAAATCTACATCCTGACTGACTGACTGAGCATGTGCGACATCCTGATGACTTTATAACAGAAGACGGGATCCTTGATGAAGTTATCACTCACATTCACATCGAAACATGAGCAGCTTCATCCAAGAAGACATTGATCATAAAGACGTACAAATCTTCAGGATTGTATAATCTATTTTCTAGTCTAGAAAACGCTACACAGGTTCATGTGATTGATAGGTGTTGCATATTTACAAAGAGCGTAGAGACAAAACAAATATCTTATAAGCATCCGAGTGAATAAGAGAGTTTTTTTTTCCAAAAAGAGAAATGCTGTCAAGAATCTTGGGAGTAGTTTTTTTTGTCATTATTTGAAGTAGTTCAATATCTGCCACTCTTATCATTTGCCCTTTTTTGGTAATTAATCAATAATTTCTATCAATATAATGCCAAATCACTATAAAAGTTATATTTATCTATATATCTATATATATATATATATATATACTGTATATGACTAGTGTGATACATTTATCAGATTTCACAGATTTCCCTCGCAGTTTTACTCACCGTGATACCATTTCATGACTCCATGTGGTGGCGCTAATTACATGAATAAAGGTAACATGAACAGATGTGGTGAAAGGAAGTTTAAGGATGAAGCATGATAAGAGGTGAAACAGACACTTAAATGGATAAACACATTCATTCTGCACTTTACCTTTTAAGAGGCATTTTGTATTCTTCACTTAATCAGATATTTGGATGTATCAGTGTATGGTTGTCTTGCAATAATCATTCATTTTTTAAGATTGCTGTGTCATGATGTTATCATTATGATGGGCCATATTTCCCGTATCGTATAGCATTGAATCGTGAGTTACTCTGCGGCTCCCACCCCATTACGGGGGTTTCCAAACTTTTTCTGCCAGGCCCTCCTTTGGGCAGACGAAAATATTTTGAAGCCCCCACACCGCTCACCATATATATCGTCATACACGTATCACATTGCAAGTCAAGCTCTTTGCTTACAAATTCCTTTTATTTTAAGGAATATCTTAAACACTTGCTGCAAAAGTGAAGAATAGCTGTTCAAACAAACTGAAAAAAACTAACAAGCCACTTTTAAAGAGGAAGCAATACAAGTAATAATGTAACTTTCAAACTTGTGAGGTCTGGTGTAGATTCATTATCGGCCTTACTTTAACCTGATAGCAGTGAAAAATGGTGAGAATTATTTTTGACAAGCTTTGTCACGCCCCCCAGCCATAACTCCAGGCCCACCCCAGGGGTCCCACGCCCAACTTTGGGAATCACTGATGTAGAGAGACCCACATTAATCCACCATCAGAGAGCACTACAGCAATATTGGCTTCCTTTAATAGGCAGAAACCTTCAGCATAACCGGATCATTAGCAGACCAGGACAATAAATTACATCACACACACTTCCTGTCTCTTGCTGGAGTGAAGGGACATTGTTCCAAAGCTTGTAGCTGTATTTTATAACCTACACCTAAATGAAAGTGCTTCAATCAGCTTTAAGTGGGAATGTAACCTTCACTTCATGACAGAGTGGGAGTAGGGAGGGTCTGGTTTGAGGGAGGACATTTCTGGTCAGAGAAAAAAAACACCTTGACCTGGTAAGAGCTGAGCAAGGCCTGCTACAAGGCCATACTTCCTCGAGGTCTGAATTGACCAGCTTTGGTGTTTAGTCCCCTCTGTTGGCTTAGTAAGGGACGTGTACTTTGGTCCGTGCAGAGGCTCAGCCCGGCCAGGCGGCGCCACAAACATCCAACATGGGGAAAGTAGAGTGCAACCACTGAGCAAGCAGGCATCACCAATTACCTCCACCTTTGCGCTTGTAGCAGGAATCCATTTCAGCACCATTACCTCCAGGCAGCCACAGGCTGACAGTCTCTCTCGTCAGGCCGATAGTTCTAAATTGGCTCCCACCCCTCTACTCCTCCTGAGATTGAAAAGAGATTATTAAGGACATTCATCATAGAAGAAGCCTGAGCCTGTCTGGAAAGTCTGAAAATGGTGAGAAATGGCGGCACAATGGAGCAGGCCTGAAGGAAAGGGGAAATGGGGATGGAGCGAAATGAAAATGATATAGAGTTATGTCTGTGTGCTGAAGGCTTGGTCCTTCTCCCCGGTACCAGACAGGGGGGGTCCCTTGGGTGTCCTGTGAGCCGGATGGGCTGTAGCAGCCGGCAGGGTGTGGGGCCTAAGCCTGGAGGAACGCATGCGCACAGCAGGCCGCCGAGTCGTGGCTAAAACCCCTACATATCGGGATGCCGAGCTAATGATACCCCTGGAGACCGGCACAGTCTGGCTCCTGCATGACAAGATGCAGCGTACTGTATATTATCCCTGTCTGATCCAAGTATGAGACTTTGGGGGAAAGACTGTGTAGGTAGGACAAGTTGAAGGTCTGCTCTGTGGCCCTGTGCTCAGAAATTAAACTAGATCATAATGGCTTGGAATATTAAAGACTTAGGCCAAGAAGTAAGACGAGAATACATTGTTTCACACGGAGGAAGATCACAAGGCAAAATGCTGGATGCTTCGACTGCTGCTGCATATTCTTGCGGACTAATGAGACTTTATTTTTAGATGTCAAAGCATTCATATTTAAGAAATCCACTCGCCTTGTCCTTGTATGCAGCTTTTATTTTCCGTCAGGCTGCTGCCACTCACTTGCCAATCCTGATCTCTTCCACTCCTCCCATGCACTGACTAAAAGAGGTGTTATCGATGCAGTTATGTAACCACCTGAATATTGATGAATATTTAGAGCTACAGTATGCCCATACAAATACAGAATTCAGCATATAGAAGCTGTCTTCATATTACAGATTGCACATATATCAGGGGTTGATTAATTAAGAACTGTGAGATGATAAGGGACTATTACAGGATTTGGAACTGTGTTTTAAAGCAGCCGTGGGCCATTTAGTGAGCTAACTACACATTTTATAGTCATTGATAATAAAGTCACTTCATGTCAGTGTGTGTGTGTGTGTGTTAGTGCATTGTGTTAGTACAATCACAAAGTTGCATACAGAGGAATAAGAGGAACCAAAATAGTGCTAAACTAATGCATTTTATTAGTTGACTTGGCTGAATTAGTCGGACATTTTTCGATTTCTTTGCCACTCTTTCCAATGTCAGAATAGTTTAACAGTAGGGTAAAGTAATTATGAACTTAATTTCTCAGGGTTACATCAAGAAGTTCAATACCAATAAGGTTGGTATTACCTGCAGACAATAAGCTCAAGGCTGTTGTTGAGTAATATTTTATGGGATCTTATACATGTGGAAAAGGAAGGAGACTTCAGGATTATAAACAAGAGCCTTTGTAAAAAAAAACAAGGATCACTACTTGTAGATTTTTTTAACACTCTAATGTGACACAGTTAGACATTGTTGGAAAAATAAAAAAATGCTTTTTTATTTTGTTTGTACCTGGAACCAGTAGGTGGTGGGCTATAGCTTAGCATACAGGCTGGAAGAAGGGGGACCGAACTATCCAGGCACTATAAAAAAAAAAAAGCGAAGCAACTTTCATGAAACTCATTATATAAAATGTAGTTTTCAGTGTTTTAACCCACCTTTAAAATAACAAAAAATAAATGACAGGTTTGTTAAACTTAAAAGAGAGACAGGCCAGCTGTTTTGCCCAGCTTACTGCCTTTGAGCTAAGCTAGGCTAAGGGCCTCAAGGCTCAATCAGTGGACTTATCATAGACATGTGAGTGTTGTCGATCGCTTCACCGAACCCTCTGCAAAGAAGCTAATAATGATTTTTCAAAGGAAATTCAACTCATTGATGTAAACAGTGTAATTATATGTGATGCAACAACTTTTTAGAGCAGCTGTATGAGCCATATTCAATATAAATTGTATATTCTCTTAGGCCAGCCATTATTAGATAATAGAACATATCTTTTCCATTTCAAACATGTCTCACAGGCCTTCATAAATGCAGCTGTTTTGTTAACGAGAGATATTGATGAAATTACCGTAATCCATTACTCAATGAGCCCATCCATTAGCCCCTGTGTCTGTGTGTCAGCTGCCATGTGCTCTGTAAGATCAATGCACTTCTTCAACCAGTGACCTGGAAAAAGCTGGAAAAGCTTTGCCTGCTCGGCTATCGATAGACGCTGTCATTAAGAACCGCTTCTTTGGAAGTAAACTCTGCTTAGCTATAGCAAAGAAACTCGGCTTGGATCTGGCTACAATTCCTTCTCATTAAATACAAACCTGAAGCTTCTGGAGAATAACATCGAATGAGCCGTGATTCTCGACAGGACTGGTCTATAAGGATATCTAAAGAACTCGTTGCATTAATTTAGCGGATGCTGATGTCCTTGTCTGACATAGCAGGGGGTTATTCTGGCACTGAAGGAGGCCATCTGTTCAGCCTAGAGAGAAATGTATCTGCTCCCTTCTGGGTTAGGATTGCACAACATGGAGACAGGATTGGGATAGAACCAGAGCTGTTCACTGGACCATGGATCATTTGCTTATTGCAACAATTGGACAAAGACTGAAGTCAGTACATTAGCTGATGGAAGGGCCAAGCAGCACAGCAAGCATCCACTCCCAGCGAGGTACGGCACAGCATGGCCAGCCATCGCTCAAATCTTGGGCTGCCTCGACTTTGGTTAACCGCAATCAGGTCTGGCTGGAGGAGGTGATAGGCCAATCATCCTGCCAATCCTCCAGTGGCCCCAGCATCAGCTCAAATAGCAGCAACAGCAGCAGAAGTAGCGAGGGCACTGGCAGTCTGCACAGCTGGAGCTCAGGGACTACCTGTCTCCTGCACAGCTCTATCAAGAAGCAATGCCAGGATGTGTTTCAAACTCGACTTAGAAAGGACAGAATGTTTTTCTGGATGCATTTGCAGAGGGCCTTAATGGCGAAAGTCAAACCCAGTAAGAGCTGGGAGAAGGCAGCGATTTCAGCAAAGGTCACCCATGGCCGGAGAGGGATGGGTTATGTGAGGGGAGGGGTTTCACATGGAATCTCGCCAGGGCTAAAAGTGTCAAACGACAGCGGCTCTTTGAGGATAAGGTGGAAGCCAAAGAGAAGTTCTCACAGTTCCCGGACGAGGTGACTTTCAATGCGCTCGACCCAATTAGCCTGCAGGCATTCGGGAAACCATGCTCCAGTGTTGCCAGTACAACCTTAGTTCAGCCTGAAGGTACAATTCAAGAGGTTTCACAGGTGATCCCGGGGCTTCCCTGCTCGATGGCCCAACAGCAGGGCTCATTACTCAAGGAGAAGGCAACCAAAGAGGAGCAGACTCCCCTTGACCCGGCATTAAAAGCCCAGCTGGAGCCAGATTTTTACATCCTGACGTTGGATAATGAGACAAAAGACCTGGAGATTAGAGTAGACAAACCACTACAGCCGGAGATACAAGCCAAAGACGTGATTCCACCTCCTCCACAGTTCCGACAAGGGTTTGACTTAAAGAGTCCCTTTCCGGAGTTTTATCTCGACTTCCCCAGATACCCTTACAGATCTGCCTCTCTGCCCCGGGGCATCAACATGGTAAGTGATGAAAGTCGTCCCAGTCTTTAATCAAAGCTAGGCCTCGGAACATATGTTATGATTGGAGCGGAAATTGTTTCTCCGGGTTTGAAGTGATGCCTGAATAAATGAAGTCTTCGGATGATTTGAGGGGAGCTGTACTTGATTTTTCTAGGGCTTTTTCTTGCTTTGTTATTAAGAGTTAGGAAGAGGAAAAGAACAGGAAGGGATAGGCAAGTCTTAAAGTCTATGGGGATTAGTGTTAATGAAGATTTTAACAGAAGCATACAGGATACAATCCATGCTGCAGTTATATAATTGACAATTTAAAAACGAAATATATTTTAGCGAAAAGTTTAAAGGAAAACTTTTTTTTATTGTGCCATTTGTATAACATCCAGCTCACATTCAGGTCTCAATAGAAAAATGCATAAAGCTAATACAAGTATGGAAGACATTTTGACACATTTATACATTGCTGCTCTTATACCCATATATACTGGAAAACACACTGAAGAGCAAATTGGGGATTACACTGAGCACAACATTGAAATATCATCAGCTATTAAAGACGGTATGTTGAACTAATCACCAAATAAAATTGTGTACTTGCACAAGTGCAGCATTAACTTCTACTTTAAAGTTGTGTTTGTGTCAGCTTTAAGTTTATTGTTCTTTTAGTTCAGCTTTTGGTCAACATCAAAGTCTTAAATGGCATCCAATTGCTCCAATATTTTTGACAAGTTAATAGTAATGGTTCCAGTCAGAAGACCAAAACAAGCTTGAAAACTGAAGAGGGAAACTACAGTCAGTGAAAAGTTTGCTATTGGTCACTTGATCAGTTGTTTGATATGATTAATTAGAGTTGCGTAAACATTTAAAGCAATACAAAAGAGTCAATGTATCGTGGATATTAGTGCAGAATATGTACCCCCCCACAACACTCCCAGAAAGCCTCCAACTTAATTGTGGGTGCAGTATTTTTTAATCTGGTCTGTGCCAACAATGACAATTAATAGTTTATTTGCCAATGGTCCAAAAAAACACCTGCAGTTGTCACTAATTGTCTGAAGTGCTGCCTAAAGATAATAAAACAGAGGTTTTTGAGACCGTCTCTTAAAGTCTGTCATATTCAAAACTTACAGACTATCACCATTCTCTAAGGGAGACCTTTTTCCTCTGTCAGGCGTGGAAGCTCAAACGCTGTTTTAATGTCTTGTGGTTGGTTCTCATTTGTGAGTTATTCAAATTAACAAATTCTTACAAATTGTTATCAATTCCCTTCTTCCTGATTGATCAGTAACTGAAAAGACAATGAATAGTAAGAAAAATATTAAAGATATTTGAAGCAAAACAACTTGTAAGCTACTATAGCTAAAGCTAGCATTCATCCACTGCAAGCTAACATTAAAGTTAGAAAGTGTTATACATTAGTTAAGGCATACATTTTTGCCTTAAAATGTTGACTTGTCATTTACTTCCATACCCACATGATAATCAGACATTACAAAAAAGGAAGTGTGAAATTCTACAAAATAGATAATATAGCTTAATGCTAATGTTAGCTGTTGTAACACAGCAGAATGAGTCATCAAATTTGATACCCTCAACTCAAACTTAATGTTGACACATTATCTCTTCAGTTCATTAAAATTAATGACACCAATTTGTCAAATCCATGAAACTTAGTGAACCAAAACTTTTCCGTATTCTAACAGCATTTAAATTACCCACCATGACCATGACGTCGGATGAAAATGGACTCTGTATAGATGAGCGAGATTGTTTAGTTTGCTCTAACTGCTGTTGTCAGTTTTTTTTCTGGTTGTTGTTTTTCAGTGAAAACACCTCCAATACACACAGAGACACGGCAAATAAGTAGTTGGCAGACATAGAGAAGCGTTTAGCAGCCAAAGAGTCGGTGAGCAAAACAAAGTTACACAAATCACAAATGTTGTGCTCATTACAGGTGGCTTGACAACTGGATGCTAATGTTTCTCCATATCTTCTTGGTGTGTAAATAATGAACTGTTTACCTCTTCACGTCACCTTTATAAAGGATATGTCAGTGTAGTGTTTACAGCTGTGTTGTCACTGCTCATTAATGGGGGGAAAACATCAGTAAAAGGCTTAATTATTGCCGAGAGGAACTGGAAGGCATATTTAAATGTGGCGTGTTAAGTTATCCCGTGGAGCCACACAGACCGGCAACCACTCAGCTGATCCAGGAGTTATCAGATCAATGCTGATGTCTATGAGTGTGCACAGGAGCGGTGCTTCATGCTGACCGGAGAGCAGGATTTTATGGGTGTGCGCATTAGCATTCTACCCATCAGCAGCTCCTCCACACAGTCCTAACTGAACAATGCAGTCATTTACTGACTCAGCCCACTTACAGCCCTTTATTGTGTGACATCCATCATTTACTCAGCTTGAGACGTAACCCTTGCTAAAACGCCTGTGGATGCAGAAAACCTGTTTAAACGAGAGGTTCCCCCCCCCCACACACACACTTCAGGAATAGCAACCAGTGGTTTTTCGCAGTCTTTTAGCAGCAGAGTGCATGTCAAAGAAACACAGGCATGAAAGCTAAATAAGCAATTACTGCATCAAAAGTGTGTGCATATGGAGTCTTAGCTTGGTATTTATCTTAGCATTAAAAGATAATTTGATCCAGTAATTCCTCTCACAAAGAAATATATTGTAGTTACTAGAAAGCATAGACTCATATCTTTTTCTGCTCAAATATGGCTATTTTTTTTGTCGTCATGGTTTCTGTTCAAGAGGAGTTCTAATTGGCAGTCTGTCTGCGTTTCGCTCCGAACTCTAAAAACACACTTGACAGATCTCCGAAAAACGGCACCGCTGTCATTTAATAATAAAGTAGAAGATCACATTGCCTTAATTTATTGTCTGATTAAAATTCAGCCTTTGCCGTCACCTTAGCAACTGCTTGAAAAGAGGTGGGTGGTGTGGGGGCTGAGAGGCAGGCATGTGAGCCTGTTGGTGTTCATCTCAGCCGAGTGCATGTGTGTGTTTGTGTCGCTGCAAAGTTTCCTCAGACGAGTCCTTGTGCTCGGGAACGTTCTTCACAGGCACACACACGGGCCTTCTGCTGCGTAGATACAAACTCAGTCGGTTAAAGCACATCTCCCGGCTTAAGTTCTCGTCTTTCTGGAGGAATTCTGGTGCCTGTTGATGATTCCACACTGACCCTGGTTGATCTGTGTCTTTGCAGCGGTTGCATCCTTTAATAAACAACACTTGCTGAACGTGCGTGAATATCTCCCCTAGCTACTGACAGCCAACTTCCCAGCCGCTGAACAAAACCATGAAACATGAAAACATGGCAGCATGGAGGCCACTCTCAATCAGCCCTGCATCCTAAAACTGAAGGAAAACAAGAAAACAGTGTAAAAATATTCTCAAAACGATGCATAATTTATAACCTACAGCAAAAAGGGCCGGAAGCATGCAGGCATATTGTCCCTCAACAGCCAGGGACTTCAGATATGAGATTCAACAGATTGAACCACCTGTTTCCCCCCTCCCTCACATACCCCCTCTCGCTCCTTTCTCCATCTCTCTCCTCCCTCCGTCTCTCCTATCTCTCTCAGTGTCTTCTCCCGATTCAGCACCTTCAACAAGGATATTGAGTTGCTGCCAGTTTCCCTCATGGGGGGGGGGCTTGCCATGTATCTGCAGTCTGGCTGCAATGGAGGTTTCCGCTCTCCCTCCCCTCCCCTCCTTCCCTTTCTCCCGTCTCGTTCTCCCCTCTCCCCTCTCACACTCCTTTGCATGATATGATTGTTCTCTTCTCACCTCAGCTATGCACAGATGCATCCAGTCAGACAGTCAGATGGAGTTGAGGGAGAAGAGCAATGAGGGAGCAAGGGGAAGAGCGAGGTGGGGGTGGGGGTGGGGTGGTGGTGGGGGGGATAAACATACCACGAAAACAGAGGGACTGAGGGAAATCGTGCCTGCTGAATATACATGTTTCATATCTGTTTGCGCTGCACGATGCTCTACTTGGCTGCCAGTTTGACGGGTCCCCTCCACTAACATGCTGTCATTTCCTTTAAGGTGCCTGATGACAAGATGAACAACATAGGCACCATCAGGTAAGCTCTCTCTCTCTCTCTCCCCCTCTAACTCTTCCTCTCCCTCTTTCTCTCTCTCTCTTTCTCCACATATCTCTCAGCGCTCCATCCTCACGCCCCCGCGTTCTCCCTGTCTTCTTCCTTTAAGCTCCTTCCCTCCCACTCTTCCTCTGTCTTTCCACTCTTACACTGTCTCTCTCTCTCTCTCTCTCTCTCCCTCCGTCTTGCTGCTGTTGCTGCTGGAGCGGTGTGCTGCTGGTGTTGGAGGTGGCGGCAGTGGCAGTGACAGTGGTGGTGTGTGGTGTGTGCAGGGGGTTTTCTCTGAGCTTTAAGGGGAATAGCTGGGAAAGCCAATCCTGATAGCATAAACAGAAGAGGGGGGGGGGGGTTTTCTCCTTTTTCTCCCCCGGCGTGGCTCCAGCAGGGGGATATTTATTTCTCGGTCTCCAGGATGAAGCTGTGCGTGAGCGGAAGGTACTGCTGTTTCATCGTTTGCATCTTGTGGTTTGGTTTAACAAAGCTGTGAATCTGTGTGAATCTGTGTGTGTGTGTGTGTGCTCATCTGTATGTGATGTAGCTGCACTCCCAGAGTCAGTTCAGGCTGTCTGTATCGATGCAGTGATGTTAGGGGATGATCTGCTTTTCTGATAGTTTCTCAATAGATGAATGAATGCTTTTTATGCAGATGATTAAACGTTGTACACATGGAATCTCCCCTTGGCTTGAAACATTTACCGCAGCAAATGTGGAGCTACTGTAAAAGCATTGTTGTTCTCTAAATGTTTTTAAATGACTCTCGAATGTGTTAAGGTTGTAGAAATGACTTCTGCATATCTGCTTCTGCGTGGTTTCAGACAGTCACCTGTCGGCATGCGCCCTGAAAAAATGGATTAATCACGCTTCGGATATTGCTGCTTTATCAACACTAATAGTTTTGTTGTGTTTGAATAAGCCTGCTGGTCTCAAATGTGCTCCACAAGCCCTCGCTGAAAACTAAACTGAAGCCTCCACAAGCCTGCATAAACAGATTTTAATGAGCTCATTACAATATTACAAGCGCTTACCTACTTTTCTGATTAAAGTTGCATTACAGGAGAATTCAAGCAGCAAAGCAAACACGAGATGAAGGAGACGATTGCTTTTGCCTCCACTTGCTTCCTTTCTGTCCCCTTTTTACCCCGCTGTCATACAGTAGGCTACATTTTTAATTGACACTATTACTAATTCACCGTTATTAATCCGGCACAAACGGAAATTGATCGCTAGCTTCCCCTTTTGTATTCGATTACCGATGGTGTTATTACAATTTCAGGCAGATTAGAGTTTAAAAGGCGTTTAAGCAGCCGATGAGGGGTAATTAATCTGACGGGTGGGGGGGGGGAGGGTTCTCCAATATTAGACATCAATTCTCGGCACCTCTGTGTCACGGCTCTAATTGAATTATAGTAGCTCTCATTGATAGTGGAGGGGGTTAGTCCTACATCTTTATTCCTCCTCACTCACTGCCAAACAGGAAACAAGGTCACCTGTGTCCTCTTAAGAAGCTGCGATGAGGTTAAAGAGAAAGCTGGATTTACCTGAGGGTCTGACCGCACCCCCCCCCCCCCACCTCCACCGCAATTTGTATCTCCAACTCCTGACAGCTCATCTCCGAGACGCCTTCCAGTCTGAACTGATGAAACGTCCTGAAATCTCTCTTCCACTCTCTTTCTCTTGTACAATTTCTGTCCCTCGCTTGGCCCGGGCTCCTGCTTCTCGGGGCCGTGTGGCGGAGATGGAGATCTGAATTTTACATGAAGACATGTTGGAACAGAGAAGCTCTAAAGCAACAGAGACGTCTTTGTTAGATGAACAGATTTAAGGTTTTTATGAGGTTGTCAGAGTATTCAAATAAATGTCAGCTTTAATTCTTTGACAACGTTTTTTGAAAAGCTTTATTCCAAAGATGAGATTGACACCACCTTGAAAAGGATGAAAGTTGCTTTTCAAGGATGACTGACAGCCTCAATATTGAAAAGGGATTTTTTTTTTTTTAAAGAACGATTTGAGATTAAGACTAAACAGGAAAGAAAACAAAAGGAAGGAAAAGGATGAAAATTAAGAATGAATCTTTTGCCAGGTTCTTCATTTTAACCCTTCCAGTTTTGTAAAGACAGAAAAGACAAATAAAGTGTTATTTAATATCCTTCATCATAAAAGATGAAAGTCCAAATGACCTCTCCTTAGCTGCTCATGATACTGACTGACTTCAGCTAACTCCCATCACAAGAAATGTATAAATGTTGCTGTGTTATAATCTGGTGCAAAACAGAGGACTTGATTCTTAACAACCTAGACTGTGGCATCAACATTTATCTTCTTATTTCTTACAGTTTTTCCTTTAAACAAATAGTTAAACATTTTAGGAATTACTGTAAATGTATTTCTGACAGTCAATACCACTTTCATCTCTGTGACACGACAGCTAGGAGACAGTTAGCTTAGCATAGGGCAGGAGACAGGGAGACTGTAAGGCGGGTTCTTTCTGTTACCTAATCACTTGAATTTTGAATAAATACAACAAGAAATTCCTTCCAATGATCTGTCACATTGACTTGGCACAAGCTAAATGTTTTATAAGCTTAGCTAAGTGCGGGGGGGTTGATATTCTCATCTAACTGTAAAAGACAATAAAATACAGGATGCAAAATATACTGTGAAACACAGTAACAAGGAAGCACTAGATCATAATGAGTCCTTCTTAAAAACAGTTTTAGTTTGAGTTTAAAATGACCGACACGCTGTCCCACTAGTATGTGATGTGAGTGAGTGTCAGCGACAAAATCAGTTTGATTCAATGGTTTCCTAATAGCCCTCAAGCGAGGCGAAACAGCGCAACCTTGTCTTTACCCCAACGCCTTGTTTCTATTTTCATTCCCGACGCTCTCGTAGACATGGTCAAGGAACGAGGAAGGATGTGGCTCTACAAAGTGCTGGCAGTGTCTTTTCTATCTCAACAGAGCTCGTTAGCTTGTTTTACAAAGTAGAGATAGAGGTGCATTAATAATATACATTGACTTATGTCAACAACCCTGTAGAAAAACTTTGTCTGGCTCACTGCGAGCCGTGTATTGACGAGCTTTTGAGTGTTGGGATTTTAATCACTAGCTCGTCAGTACAAAGCACCACGCTTCTGTTTGTCCAATTTCTATACTAATGGTGTTTTCAGACCAAACAGTTCTGGGGACATTTTGAAGAGGAACCACTGACTAAGGAGTTCTCTGAGAACTACACACCATGGGAAATGTTTTTTCTGTCTGCATTCACACCGCCCTTTGTACCTTCTCTGAAGCAGGAGCGAAAAAGTTTCCTCTTAACGGGCTTCTAGGAACTCATATATTTCACAGTTCCTGCCGTGCGGAATGAATAAAAAAGGAAAGTTACAACCATTCCTAGAACTATGAAGAAGCTCCTGCAGTCCGAAGAACGCCTTAAAGCACTAGATGTCATATTGTTTGAATGGGGAAACTGAAAGTTAAAATGTAACCGATGGACAGTGAGTCCACCTTACTGTCTCCATTAGATGCTCCACGTGTTACAGAGCCGGATTCTCTTATTGGAAGCGAAGGGTACAGAGTAACGGCCTCACGATGAAGACATTGGATTAGTTTAAGATTGGAAAAATGGAACAAAATGATCAATCATCAACATATTTTCTTTAGAACATTACAATGATGGAACCGTATCAACTTCCTGTCTAAGATTTGACTTAGCCCTAAATCATCAGAGGCCGGATTGTAGTCAGTGCTGCTTGTGCTTGGGAGGTTACTAAAAAGCCTTTATGAAAAATGATAATTTTTAGCATTCTAATAAGCAAAATCAATAATACACGATGGAGGACATGAAAGCCATTTAATCATCCCAGGTGAATGAGGCGTCCACTGAATCGTATGAAGTTGTGCATTAGCAGACATTCATGTGTGTGTGAAAGTGGTGTGGGAGAGAGGCTGGTCTCAAGAGGCTGGAGGTTAGTTTTGATCTGTTTAAGTGGACAGAGTTGGTTTAACAGACTAATGCTTTCCTCTATAATCTGTGGTCTGAGCAGTCAGCCTCTCTCTCCCACTCTGTGTCTACGTGTCTCTCTCTCTCTCTCTCTCTCTCTCTCCCCCCGTGAAGCACTGACAGCTCCTTTGGGGGTTATTAAGTGTTTCTTATCATCTCAACCCCATTATTCCTCCTCCCCTTTGCCCTCTTCAGCACCCGCGGTCAGATCATTCAGGTCAGAACGGCCTCACTGCAATATATCACAGCCAGCATAAGTACATTTTTGGCAATTTGACAAATTAAAGGAAAAGTCTGTCAATTAGATATAGAATAATCTGGCTTTTTCTTGCAAAAAGAGCACAGACTTCTTGGAATTTAACGCAAGACTTCTGCTGAACGGAAGCTTTTAGCCTTTGACTAAAAGTGACACCTCATGCTAAACTACTTTTGAGTGTTTTAGCGTTTTGCTTGTATGCTAAGCTAACGAAAGGTCCCAGAAGTATGAAAGAGTCAAAATGTATTTTTGCTAACATAAGCTAGCTTTAGCTCCCATAAAGTACAGGGCTCAACATTATAATTTGCAGATTAGATTAGAGCCCTCTTCAGAAGGCCGTTTCAAGCTGCGTTATGCTGCTGTGAAGTTTTGAGTTCAATCTGAATGTAACGGAGACGTAATGTGGGGACAAAGTGATCCAGCCTCTGTACTGTGTTTGGAGGTATAGAGCCAGTTTTTCAGCAGAGCCAGCAGTGGAGCGCAGCGCTGTGTGTGCGTGCATGCCTGACTGGGTGTGTATGTGGCGTTCCCGCTGTGCAGAGCTTCCGCAACCCCCGAAACGCGATGTGAATTCACAAACTGGGACGCCAATGTTACACCGTCGTGGAATCAATATGAATGTACATTAAGGACGTGATGACGGCTGAGCTTAGTTACAGCTCTTTTGCGAAAAGCAAAAAGCATTTTGAAAAGAGATTAGATTAGATATACTTTATTGTCCTCAGGGGGAAATTTGTCTTGGGTAGAAGTGCAGAGAAAAAACACAGCTCAGTGCAACTTACAGAACAATCATATCACAAGAACACATCAGGTAATGCATAAAAACAATATAATGAAAACACCATTAATACCAATAAAAGCCTTAAGGCTGTATTCACTCTAAGAGAATAAAAACACATGTTCAATAATATGTCTTGTATCTGACAAAAGAAGCTGTGATGAACGACACAGCAGGCCCCAGTTTGCCTAGTCTCCTTTTGATAAGAGTTGAAGGATAGTTCAACATTTTGGAAAGGTTTTGTTGAGAGTTAGATAAAAAGATCCTAGCTCTTTTATGTCTTTTCATAAAGTTACTACTTGCTTTATTTACAATAAACCTTGAAAACAGACTAAAACTTTTTGAAGGTAAAACATCAGTCAGTTAATACCTTTTTTTTTTTTAGGGTGTTATGTGGCTAATTTTATCAGTAAGAAATGTGGGGTAATATGGATTAGAATTAAAAAAAAATAACAATAGTAATAAATAAAGTTAACGTGTTTTATAAAATAACAATAATTAACATTTAAGAGAAAACTACACCACCTCACCGAACGAGTGAGCTACTGTCCAAACATGTTTATTTCCGCTGTAAAAAATTGGGCTGGATGGGGATTTCTTGGCTTTTGGAGCCAGCCTCAAGTTGACACTAGAGGAACTGCAGCTTGTTGCACTTCCACGTTGGCTTCATTTTTTAACACCAGAGGTTTCTGCTACCAAAATGTTCAACTTAAAGAGGACGTAGTATACCCCTTTTCCACCTTTTCAAACAGTCCCCTGTGGTCTAAATGAAACGAATATAACGAAAAGAATATAACATGAATCAAGAACCAGAGGAGGTTTGTGACCCTGTATAAACCAGCTCTCTCTTTGGTGTGTGTGTCTCTTTAAATGCAATGATCCCCCCTGAGTTTTCCCGGTAGACATCACTCCTTTACTAGTGAGAATAGAAATGGCAGACCTATGCTCAGGGCTGGGGGTGGAGTCCATGTGTGGAGATACCAGGGAGATACCAGAAACCCACTGTGACATCACAAGGAGAGCAAATTTGAAACGGAGCACTTTTCTCTGTGTTGTAAGACTTATGCAGACCTCAAGCAAAGGACTGGATGGGTTTATTTCACATCTTGTGGATTAAATATGCCCCCTTTAAGATTTAAAATAGAAAAAAAACCTATGCACATCCATTTCACAAGACAGGTGCGTAGGAGACCAAACCTTCATTAGGCAAACGGCTTAACAGGATGCAGGAGTTTACCTTCAAAATGAACTTGTACTTTAAACACTCAGCGAAACATCAAAATGAAAATAACAGCAACCTTTTGCTATTGAGAATTGACAAGGTAGCAGGATTTTTGAAGGAAAGTTAACAGTTAAACTAAAGGTTTCTCAATATGGTTTAAGATGCTTGTTTGTCTGCGACGGCCCCAAACTTCAGTTCACATCTTGAATATCTTTCTATATATACCACTACAGTAATGGCACTCTGCTGGAGAGCTGATAGTGTAATATTGCTTCTATATTTTCTCTGTAAAGTCCTTTTTTCCCTGTAAAAGCTCCATTCATGCATCCCCGAGTTGAAGCTTTTTAGGCGGTCTCTTGAGAGCTATGGATGGACCAGTAAGTACATCAGAGCCACCTGCTATGTGTAGCGCACTGCAAATGGAAACACATATACAAACATACACACACATGAACACACACAACCACACAAAAACAGGTATATGGGAACACATAACAGAGTACTGGTTTGCAGAGGTGGTTCTTTTTGTTGTGTCTAATCACTACCTGTCCATTCGTGCTACGCTCGTAAACAATATGCTGCGATGGTGGGCGGTGTGCCCCTCGCTGTGTGTGTCTCTGTATGTGTGTCTTTGTTAGTTCTATTTTGAATGATCTGAGACATTTAGAACGATGCTTTTGCTTCTGTGTCCCATCTCTTTTTTCTTTGGTTGTGGTTGAAAAGACGGCCAGGTATTTTGTTTGCTGAAAAGTATTGTATTAAAAGTATAGCGATAAAAACAACAAAAACATTTCTGTACTTCTACATCGATGGCGATGTTCCAAAGCTATAGCCACTCTGAATCTGATATTTTGAACACAGTTGTCTTCACAAAACTTCAGTGTTTGAGTCTCAGACTGAGTGTGAGGTTTCAGCTGAATATTCACTGCTTAGTTTTCAAATTCTAGGTTGGAAGAAGATCTCTGTGGCTTTGCTGGGACAGCTCTCAGAAGGCTTCACTGGCACCGTGACATGATTTTCTTTTCTGGAGGCTGATGCTGTTTTTTTTTTTTTTTTTTTGTAGGACAGAATGTACTTGTCTTCATGTGTTTATCTGGTGTGTGTTTGTACATGTGTTTGCGTGTTGGTCAGCAGTGTTAATGCCTGGGGGTGTTTTTTTTTTTTTTTTTTTTTTTTTTTGCTTTGACTGTTTTCCAAACTTGTATTTATTGGACCATGAATCATTTATCAGATTCGCTTGTGAGAAAGAAGTGATGATGACACCTTTTTTCTAAATTATTTTGTATTTATGTAGAACACCAACACTTTATATCACGCTGAATATTTGATGCTCTCAAAAGCTTTTAAGAATAGAATTTTCTTAGTTTTCACGCGGAAAAAAAATCATATTTCTTCTGATATTATGGCTTTACTCCTTTGGAACTATTTCAATGTTACTTCACAATTTCAGTGCTTTTTCAGAGGGCTAGTGAAAAGTACAGGTCATTTATTGCTGAGTGATTGATGACTAAAAATGATAATCCTCTCAAAGCGCTACGTCTAGCAGCTTGTTGGGGTTAGTTCGGTTTAGCAAAAAGGTGTGAAATGGCTCTGCCTATTAAGAATAGTCTCATATCAACACCTCTGAAAGTGGATAATGTTAGAAAATCAACCTTTCCTTGCCAAGAAACAACACATAACCTTCTTTAAACAAGCAAAAAAAAGAATATTATCAACTTTTAATAGGCTTAGATCACTGTTTTCCTGTTTCTAGTCTTCATGGTAAGCTGAGCTAACAGCTTCCGCTTGCTGCTGATATTGTTTTAGTCTCTGGTGTAACTCTCAGTAAGAAAGACAATAAGCTACGTTAGCTGTAGCTACCTGTGACAGAAGGTTGGTGACATTATCTCTGACACAGCGCTAGCTAAAACAGGCTTGTGTTATTGAAGCTGCTCATCTGTGTCGTTAGCTAGCAGCTAGCAGACGCTGGCAGTGAATGCACAGCGCGACAAATAAACTTAGATGATAGCTACAGCGACCTTTTTACTTTAAATATCTTTTTACAACTTGTTCTGGTGGGTTTTTAAAAACATTTTCAGGGGATTTTCAGCTAAACAGAACTTTGTATATTTTTGTTCTCTTTTTTTTGAGCTCTGCCTCCATCACCTCTTCAGCTCATCCTAATAATCCTCTCAGGATGCTTGTAGTGATTACACACTCCCCTGTGCCCGAGTGCCATCAGCAGCACATGAAATGTGTTCGGCGGGTCATTATCCCCTGCTGCTGCTGCTAATGATGTTGGTCGTTGGTGTGTAACTACTGCGGTGTCTGCTCCTGAGTTAATCAATCCCGGACAGAGACATAAGCCCACATACAACCATAGCACCCTTATTTGAGAGGGTTCTTTTTTTCTCTATGTGGAGGCTGAGTCATACTGTACGTGTCATCAGACTGAGTGACTGCTGCAGGTTAGCTGCCTTGTTAATCTGACGGCATATACAGGGCCGAGAGAGAGCGACTTCTATGCCTCCTTTTCTCTGCTGCTGCTGGATGAGTCAGACGCTCAGGTTCCCTTTCTCTTTAATGCCGAGGTCTGGGTGCGTGATAAGGGCTTTTCCTGAGAGCCAATCTATCTGCAAGGTAGTTGAGATAAGGAAGACAGAGAACTTAACAAGATGGTAAGAGAAGAGGAAGGAGAAACTGTGATTTCCAGTGAAAAATTCACACCCACTCTTTTTGTTTTCCTCCTCAATTTGGTGATGGCTTCTCCCTCTTTTCTGTCTTTTGGCTAAGCTAACCCCCCCCCCCCCCCCCCCCCCCCCCCCCCCCCCACTCCCACCCCAAAAAGCATTTCCTGCTTTTCACTCTTTCCAAATTCCCCAACTTCAATATCCTCTACCACCTCCCCTTCCTCTCCTTTTCAATGCTCTGATTTCCTCTAAAATGTCAGCGTGGCAAGAGTGGGTGGCAGTGAGCGCCATCTGAACGAGCCTTGGCTGTGGTTTTTTGCTGCAGTGTGAGGATCGGCTAAAGGAAGAAGTAGAAGAAAGAGAGTGAGCGAGTGAGTGAATGAGCGAGCGGGGGAGTTGAAGTGGGTTGTGAGCTGGCGGTTTGACAGAGGACACCTGACGTGGACGGGGATGTGTCCTTAACAGCTGCTGTCCTTTATTGACTTTTCAGGTAGAAAGACACTTCATTCCCGTTAGGACGGAGATTTAATAGGCAGAGCTGATGCCGCAGCACACAAACACGCACATTTGCAAACAAAAAAATACCTGCAGGGTCACGCTGAAAAACATAAATATGTGCATCTTTAAAGTGATGCACACACACACACACACACACAAATGCGAACAGGCAAACAAGTTTTTCATTATCGTATATGAAATTAAAATTTCTACCTGTACACAAAAAAGGGCTCACAAAAGATGTGCTCACTCCCACCAAATCTCTCTCTCTCTCTCACACACACACACACACACACACACACACACACACACCACACACATAAACATCCAGAGCCGGTGTGCGATGACTCAGAGGGGAGCAGCTGGAATGAAGGCTCCAGTGGCGGTGTTGAGCTGTCACCATCTGGAGGAGTGCATGTCTGCCTGCCTCCCTCATCCTGCAGCACAAATCACCCCCCCGATAACTTAGAGAATCAACATGTTTCTCAACGTCACCTGTTTTTTTTTTGTTGTTTTTTTTTTTTTACTGTTTGTACGAAGAGTTGTGACAATATTGATGCCGGTGTTGGAAAAAGCCTCGGCTGCCGTTTGAAATTTAAGGCGTGGGTCTTAGCAAGTGCACCAGTCTGTTGCAACAATCCGATTATAGCAATTTTGCCCTGACTAAAATGGTCTTGTTTCACTGGATGTTCTTCTCTGCTGCTCCAAAACATAGGTAGTCTACAAGTACGCAGCAAAGAAATGGGTACATTTTAATTGAAGTGCTACCTCAGCTATAAACGACTGTCAAGCTACATTCAAAAAAAAAAGATCCAGCACCTTTGATCCAAACCAGGAAAAACAAAAGACATCACACCCATGGAGGAACATCTCTAGTTTGTACAGTATCCATAGATACAACACCCTAAAGGTGATGCTATCCTCGGCTGTATCCTCTCTACTGCAGTCACACTCACTGTGTCACTGTTTCCTGTGCGGACGGACGGTCCAGTGCTCAGATCAGAGCCGCTTTGATCAAGCGTTGACGGGCCGTCTCATCTAATAACCCGCGCCATTTGTCTGAGGGTTGACAGCCGCACCTGTGCTACGGACGCCGGCGAGACACGTAGGATTGCGGGGGGGGGGGGGGCAGAAATGTTTGGAAAAGAAAGCCTCCGTCTATTGGCCCTGACAGAATATTTCCATTCAAGCTCGTCAGATGTGTCAGTTCATGTCGTTTGTGTTTGGACACGCGGGGAGATGAAGACGTTTGCTCTGCGCAAAGCGTGACAGCGATGTTTGTTCTACTGATAAGTGTGATATTTGCCTGTCAGAAAAGGCCTGTCATCAAGCAGCGGTTATATGAAGCAGGCTCGTGGCCAACAAGAACCCAAACGCAGACAATAAACCTAGAAAAACATTTTATTCTTCAAAAAAGGAGAGAGACAAAAGCAGTCTCCAAAGCCTGTATTAGATTCATAGTGAAAATGCTAAAAACACAGACAAGTCATCGTAAAAAAAAACAAGCTGAGTAACAACCCTCGCGTTTCTCTAAAAGGCCCTGAAAACATGTTTTTTTTTACTCAGAACTGAGAGATGGGATACCACTTTAAAGCAAAAGTTTCTGCTAAATTTAGAACATCTTCAGTCATCTCATGTGAGAGATTTCTGTTTTTACTTCTTTCTCTCTCTCTCTCTCTCTGTCCGTTTACTTTGTTTGAGGGGGGGGGGGGGGATACACGATGTAACATTTGATGATAGTTTCGACCACTCAATTCAATCAGTGCGGTGCTTTCTGAACTTTTAGCTGATGATGCGATCATGTGTGGCTGCAACTTGTAACAGATTGTCTGCGTTCCTGATCGATCAAATGATTATTTTCACATTTAATTGGTAAGTTGTTACATCTGTTAAAATGATGCCCAAGCTTCGGGTGACGTCCTTAAGTTTCTTGTGCTGTCGATAACCCAGAGATAACCAGCTTCCTGCCATAGAGGAGGAAATACATGATTCATCATATTATTTATATTGTTAAGAGAAAATCTGATTAAGAACCAGCTTCCCCAAAAACGCTGAATCCATGACATGTGAAACCGAAATCTTAAGAAAACACAATATGTGTGGGTAAGGATGCCATTTGTCATTCGATAAACGTAACACCCACAAAGGTTGAAGCTGTGGAATATAACCTGCCTCTCCTCTATAGATTTGTCTACATTTCTTTGTTGAACTTTGCTGCAGAACATAAAAAAACACCCTTTGCTTTTTCTTTTTTTTAAGTCTGAAGCGTTAAGACCAAAAACTTGACATTTACCTCTGATGTCTGAGATACTTTCATTTCCACTTCCACTGTATCTTTGCCGGAAACAACACAGTGTGACATTGTGAGGGAAAAGTACAACAAAAGAAAGCTAAAATTAGCCCTGAAGCTAAATCACCAAGGGGGGAGTTTTTTTTTTTTTTTTACATTTCAAGATCTGCTAACCTTGAAAGTTGTGTTATCTGAATTTAGTGCAGCGTTTTTTATGCTGTTTCAGCTTTCCTCCTCCTGCCAAGGACCGAACTGTTGGGGGGGGATTTTTTTCATAAATGACAATTTATTGCCAACCTGTGTGTTTGTTTTGTTTGGCAGGGTCAACACATGTAGAGCACTCAGAAAATCTGCAGGCCAGACTTAGCCGGTCTCCTTTGGGGATCTAACATACACGACGGCTCCCTGTGGTCAACCCCTTTAAACACATGAGAGGGAAGGAACACAGACAAACCATGAAAAAGATATACATTGGCAAAACCGCCTTAAAAGTCCCCCGAAATGGCGGCAAACATCCAAAAAAGAGGTAAGAGTGAATCTCTCTAGACGCCATCTTTCCATCCGTCCTGGTTTATTATTTTTATTTTGTCTGTTTGTCCGTTCATCCGCCCACGAGTTGTGTCCTCTCGTCGCCCGCCGGTGCTAAAGCTGCCTCATCTCGCCTCTCCGAGCGCCAGGAGTCATGCTGCCTCGTCATCTCATCTCACCGCAGTGAAAGCACTCATTACGTCTGACTCAGCTCCTGTTCACAGAGGAGGTCACTAATGGGAGATTTTTTTCCTCCCTGGAGCTACTTCACGTAAACTCATCCTATATCAAACAACAAACACCTGTACTCCCCTGCGAATGCCCCGCCAATCAAAGAGAAGAAGGAGGTGGGGGCGCTGAACTGTTGGAACAGTCAGCTGAAACGTTCATTGAATCACTCTGTGAGGCCCGGCACTGTTTTTACTCACAGACTCTGTTGGAGGTGCAGCAGAAGAAATATAAACAACGCTCCTCATCCAGTGTGAAACGATCATTTATCATTTGAACCATATTAAGAAAAACCCTACATTTCTCTAACATTTAGCCGATAAGGGTTTAATTAATTTAGTGACGCTTTAGTGGAGGCTTGAGTTTCAATTATACAAACTTTCTTCAGGAAGTACAGAATCCTTAAGTGGACATGCCGCTATACTTCATTTGATAACCAGTAATGTCCATTTTTTTCTGGTGAACTTATTCACTGAGACTTACTTATTCATCTGATTTCCAAGACTTCAAAAGCACAAAACAAACATAGAAATAGGCTTAAATGACCTCATTAGTGTGGGCAATGGCAACATGGCATGCTGTGTTTGTGTTTTCTAGAATATCACGAGAAAAATGTTATTTCAAGATAATGACATAAATAAAACTGTTTTAATGGGAATAACACCTCTAATATCCCAAGATAACGAGAAAACAATAAGTTGAGATCTTAAGAAAATCACTGCAAATCACTCCTTATCACAGGAAAATGGAACTAAGAGAAATGTATGGCTTTCTGTCTGGCTAGAGGCAGAAACACTTAACAGACAAAAAAGAAAAGAAGTAAAAGACAGAAAATGCTGCAGAGGCCCAATGTTGCTTCGCTCCAGCTCAAAATCATCTCAATAAAACAGAGTTAGGAGATCTTTAAAGGTTTTCTTTCAGCAACATTTTTACGTCTACCTTTAAAAAAATCTCCAAATGCTGCACCTAGAATTTAATCTCCAAATGGATTAAACAGCATCACCATTTAAATACACTGAAGCCTACAGTTTTTATCTCTGCTCACTTCAACTAAGAAATATTAAATGCTCCAAATCAGCTACATCTCTACTTAGTAATTTGTAAAAAAAAAAAAAAAAAAAAGAAATGTGCACAAGAGAAATCTTTTTAACACAGACAAAATAATATTTTGTTGTTAAGATATTTCACTTTGTAGCCACAAAGATTGTCTTCAACTCTCACTTATCAATAGTAACATATCTGCTTTTAGAGCCAATACATTTATATTTCTCTACCACATAGTTGCTGCATCTCCACCAAAGAAATGATTCCCTTAAAAGACTGTTTGTGGAAAAATAAAAAGTAAAGAAAGACGATAGATTGTCCTTAATACACGTGAAAAAACCTTTGGGTGTTGTAGGTTGAGCATTCATTCAAGTCGGTAATCTAAACATCGCACAAAAAGCAAGGAAATGTGTGTTTGGTGGATTATTTCTTTGTTGTAACAATGCTTCTTGGCAATAAATCTTATACCGTTGGAAAGCCTCTTTATTTCCCTTTTAAATTGTGCCACATTTGTAAGGAACATGCATATGTGGGATGAGCAGCAGAGCTGAATATGTGGGTTGCGCCCGTGAAAAACTTGCCAAATGTTCTCTGCCAATGCCAAACGTATTAATTAAAAGTCATTTATTGCCAAGATGCATTGTTACAACAAAGACATATCTACCAAAAACACATTTCCTTCCTTTTTGTGCGATGTTTATATTACTTGTGTGACTTTCTCAAATAAACGATAGACTTGAAGGGCTTTACGAGACAACACGTTTGCCTAAATGTCAGAATAGTCACGTACAACTGTTAAGATTTAGTCATAGCTGCATTTTTGAATGCAGTCTGGACTGACCCAATGTGCTTTTCATCCCACTGATTACACAAACATTAAGCCCATACTAATGAGCAGGAAACTGGATGCTACCTCCACTTAGTGACCTGACGCTTTGAAAGGAACCTGTCCCTGAAAAAATATTAATCAGCCTCTCTCAGCCCCCGTTGCTGCATCTTTGATCTTGTTAAAAGAGAGACAAAGAAAGGAAGTGAAAAGAGCGACGTGACCACATCTCCATCCACGCTCTATCTTGCTTTCTGTTATCCAGGCTGCAGATAGAGTCATTACACTCCTTCCTCCATCTGTCCGTCAATACAGGGTCCATTAAGCCCAGCCGTGCACATTCAGATCCATCACGGCAACAGACATTTCCTCTTTTTCCCACTCACACTTGCCCTTTTATTAGATTGGAGCCCAGGTAATGCACATGCTCTGAAAATAGTCATCATTGTGCTGTCTCACTGAATTACACATGGGGGTATCGCTGCTCAGTGAATCTGAGCCTTCACAGTCTATTCATGTGATGTATTAGAGTTCATTGGCTCATATTTCATCACAGAGAGAACACCCTCTCTGTCTCTTTTTTTTTTTTCCCAATCTCACTGCTGATTGGGTTTCTGTGATGTGCTGCAGAGATAGAGAACTGATGCTCATAAATGTAATGACTGAAGAAGCTCCTTGCTCAACCCTGACTGGATTTTCTTAATTAGAGATCCGTGTTTTGGTCCCATGTTGTCTTCATACAAAGCACTTTTTCTTGCAACTTTTCAGCTTTTATCACCCTCTCATGATGTTCTCATCAACGCTGCATGGCCGTTCAGGGGTGCATTAAAAGAGATATGTAGCCCCTTACAAGTCCATTTAGAAACACATATACCGGAGTTACAAGCTCCTCCATATGCCCTAAACACAATCATCTGCTCTGTGTGTGTGTGTGTGTGTGTGTGTGTGTGTGTGTGTGTGTGCAGCTCTCTGCTGGAGCAGAAGGAGGACTTACGAAAAAGGCTTTCCTTCACGACACACAAGCTGGAGCTACTGCAGAGCGAGTTTGACTCCACGCGGCAGTACCTGGAAACGGAGCTGCGCCGAGCACAGGAGGAGCTGGACAAGTTCACTGACAAACTGCGCAGGTAGGCACACATACTTGCCCGCGAACAGGTTGGAACAGGTGCTAATTCTGCAATACCCTATTGCAAGTAAAGCCCCAACTTTTAGGGAACACTTACCAGCCCTTTCCCAATTGCATCCATATTCACAAGGCAGTCATCTTCCTCTAACGTCACACTCCTATTGGGAAGCTCAAACCATCTCATAATGTTGAAATGCTGTAATCAAGGTTTGCAAAGTATCTTTGTAAGGAAGTGGACAGATCATTTTTAGTTACATTTTTTCTAAAATTATCACCAACTGAAAACACAATGTAAAGGAAAAATCCAAAGGGACTTTACAATTTATTAGGCACCGACAGCTACGTCAACTTGGCCATCATTAGCCTTCAACCAATTCCTAGCCAATGTGAAAACTAGCTGGCTAACATGACCTTTGGCAAAAAAAATAATATGAACTTCTGCGATCGTGTCATATAACACAAACATCAGAAAAACAGTTCTGGACAGTTAGATACAAATTTGCACAAACAGCATCTAAACCAATCATATCTGAGCATTTCAAACTGATCCACTTGGATGAGACTTTCTGCTTTTGTTTTCACTCCTTTTACGTGCTATGAAGTGCTGCACTGAACTTTAAAAATTCAGTTTTTTACTCCTGGGTATCTGAAGTTAGCCCATCGTCTGGTTCCGGTCCAGTGAACAGCTTCTTTAAAATTGAGTGGGGATGTAATTTACTGCAGAGGTTCTGGAAAGAGACCCTTAAATCCTGGATATAATGGTCTGTATGTTATTCTTCTCTTGCCGCTTATAAAGACCAGGGGATTTTTTTCCCCTCATGGTGCTTGATTAACGAAATGCAACACACAGAAATACACACTCATGATGCAGAGGGAAGTAAGAAAAAGTAATCATCATTTTGTGCGGCAAAGCTTCCTTTCTTCCTGTGATCATCTTTTGAATTAGTCTCAGGACCCCCAGGTTGTTCAGGAGTGAGCAATTCAGTGATTTTATCCGGTTCTGTTGCTCACATGTTGCCTTTTCAAAATACATTTCTGTCTTCTGTGTCAAAAATAACAGAAGAAAACTTTCACTGAATCATCACATATGTAGAGTTATATCCACTGATATAGGTTCTATAAAGTGAAACTGTGGCATGTGACGCCAACTCTGACTCTGCACACTGCTGAGCATTTGAGCCGAGTGCCATATTTCTTAGTTTGGAGGCAATCCCTGCGTGCTACTGTAAGGTGTGTACATATATCTGTTATCTGCAAGTGAGCAACTGTTTTTATTGTGTTGTTTAGAATACAAAGCAGCTACTCAGCGCTGCAGAGGATCAACCAGGACCTTGAGGAGAAGATCCACAGAGATGTAAGTGCTGAGCAGCAGTATGTGTGTTTGTCCGTGTATTCCTCCCATGGATTCCCATGCTTGTGGTTAAGTACCTGTAGACACAAAAGAAAAACGAGGCAAGAGTCGCCGGGTTCAGACTTCGTACAAAACACTGGGAGAGCCAATTTGAATATGAAACTGCCCCGCAGTTGTTACCACTGACATTAATTATGGCTTATTACTATTTGCTGTCCTCCTTCCAATGGCGGAGTGATAGCAAACCTATTGTTCCTCAGTGTGCCGTACCTCACTTCATTTGTCAGACATTGCTTATGCAGCGAGAAAGTATACAATTAACTGGCCCTCCTGAGAACACTGTATGACAATCAGGTGTCGTTTCTGTTTAATGGACGGCTGAAAAGTGCTCGCTGAATGGTTTTGTTACGAGACGAGATAATAATCATTGTCGTGATTACAATACCAGAGTGAAGAGTTACTGTGCTGATAAGGAGTTTAAGGTCACACAGCTTTTTGTTGTGGGGTAAAATAAGTTTAAAAAAAAAATGTTTTTTCCAAAATAAAAGCCATCAGTTTTTTTTTGTTTTGTTTTTTTGTGTCTATTGAAGCATCCTCATCAGCTCTTATTGATTCCTCTCACGTCGTCCCTCCTCCAGGCTGAGAGAGGTGCTGAGTAAGTCTCTCTGCAGATCGTAAAAGCTTGTTTACTCCAGAGGTGCCACAAACTCATCTGACCCCGTGGCCTTGCACAGCGATAGAGAACGTAATTACAAGACAGATAAACATAGTGATGTGCTTTGATTGTGCTTCTGCTCGCACAGCTACAGTACAGTGGAGAGCCTGAGGGGAAAGAGAAAACTTCTGTAGTCTCACAACAGCACAAGGACAGAGCTACTCGATGCAGGTGCCTTAACTTTAAAACAAAAAAAAATCTATCTATTATTTTGAGCCCTCCATGGACACAACATATGCTTAAAATGCAGATAGAAATGTATCAAAACTTAACATAAATGTTAAATTCTCTTTTAAATTTGCCTTTCGTATACAAACTTGGACTCTCAAGTAGGGATTTATTGATCCCATTCTGAGACGGGACATCAGTCCGCTGGGGACTGAAGGAGCTGTTCGAAATCTGTCAAGCATTCATTACTTCCTACTTATATAATAGTCAATTATAAGTGGAGGACTAATGAGCCCACTGGGAAAATGAAAAATCACTTTTGGACACTTTTGGCTCATTTTCTCTGCACCGTTAATCACGTCATTCCTATCATTTGCTTCCCATGATCCATGATGGCATAGAGTGCTTGGTTAGTGACCATCTTCTGTACACGACTTCTACTATTGCATTGTGGGATACTTTAAGTCCACTGTACAGGATCAAATAATTAGACATTTAGAAGGCACTTAAACTTCGTCTCATATGATAAGAAGTAAGTGCTAGACGCTGTTTGTCACTGGTTGGATGAATTCATACCAGCTACATCAACATGCTGTATGGGTCATTGCATGGTCTTCAAAGACAAAGTATGAAGAGTTGGCGCTACTCCCTACAACTTAATCAAGCACCTCCAAAAACATTATGCCAAAGAACACAATGAGTTGTTTTTGCTAAAACTGTTAAAGCTTTTATTTTCCATCTTGAAGCTATGTATTTTCCATCCATCCATCCATTATCTATACCGCTTTTCCCGTGGTCAGGGAGGCGATGGTGATGATGGAGCCGATCCCAGTTGGGGAGAGAGGCAGGGTACACACTGGACTGTTCGCCAGTCAATCACAGGGCTGACATATACAGTATGACCACACTCACATTCACATCTGGAGGCAATTTTTGAGTCGCCAATTAACCTAACGAGCATGTCTTTGGATTGTGGGAGGAAGCCAGAGTACCCGGAGAGAATCCACACATGCACAGGGGAGAACATGCAAACTCCACACAGTGAGGGCCAGGGCAACAGGGCTTACCACTGCACCACTGAGCAGCCCCCAACATATTTTAATCATGATAAAAAGCAATTATTTCAATCTGTATCTACGCATTGCAAGTTTTTACAGAGTAATGAAAGCAGTGATTTGTACAAACCCGATCTTGAGACAAACACTTGCAAATCATCCCATTGTCTTCACTAAGTGAGGCACACAGCTCATTAAACTATGGTGGAATCCAATCACCATGTGGTATTGGCAATCACCAAAAGTCAAGGTATTAGTATTGGCTTTGCTATTGACATCAATATCTATTTCAGTATCAGTATCAATATCTGAATCAGTATACGTATAAGTATTAGTATGGTTGCCAATATCTGTATCAGTATTGGTATCAGACAGAATAGGGGCGGCTGTGGCTTAGTTGGTAGAGTCATTGTCTCTCAACCAGAAGGTCGAGGGTTCAATCCCCATTGCTTCATTGGCGGCAAATGAATGGGCTTAGTTACTTCTGATGGTCCCACTTCCATCAGTGTGTGAATGGGTAGGTGTGACATGCAGTGTAAAAGCACTTTGACTAGTCAGAAGACTAGAAATGGGTATGATGTTCTTGATTGGTAAAAGTTGATAGGCAAAAGTAGGCAAAAAAAATGTGACTACAGTGTCTCTTGATGCTCCTTCAACACCATCAAAGTGTTGTTGCTGAGTGTATCTTTAGTGTATGTGTGGGCGACATTAAAAACTTTTAGACGCTTCCCTTAAAGGCCTCACATCACACCAGTCAGATTTTTGCAGGGTGCTCATTTGTTCATTGGCTCTCTTTATTGTCAGTCTCAGCATCATGACGACGAGAAGCGAGCTCTGAGCAGGGAGATCATCGTCCTCAACAACCACCTGATGGAGGCCAAGCTCACCATTGAGAAGCTCCAAGAAGACAATGTAAGAGCCCATCACACTGCATCGACTCTTCAGACTCTTCATTCGTCTCCTTTTTATTTTCAGCTCAGGAGAATTGAATAATTCACATTAGCTCCTTATTAGCTTTATTGTGTGTGAAAGGGTATTTCTGTGTTAAACAAAAAATAAACAATCGGCTTAGTTACCATGCGTTCATCGCCTGCTGGCTCTATATTAATGTCTAATTCCCTGTTTTCTGGGATCAGCTACATAACTCGTCCCTCTCCAGCATGCTTTGCATCCAAAATGCTGCGGCCAGACTTCAGTTTGGATCCAAGAATAGAGATTATATTGGTCCAATTAAACTTGTCTTTACTGACTTTAAATACCATTGCACATTGAGGTCTTCTTGCTGTTTGTCTTTTGACCCCCTTTCTATGCAAACCCTGTTGAGGCCCTTATATTATCGCTTGTATCTTTTAATGTATTTGATCAAAATTACAAGAAATAAGTCAGTCAAAGAACTTTGATTTCACAAATAACTCAGGTTTTCACATGCATGGACTTTGACTTGTTGCTTTTTGGTACATGTTTTTATCCAAAGCTTATCAAATCCAAACATTTTATGTTGCTCTTCTTCTGCCTATATATGTTGTATATGTTATTTTTGAATATGTATGTCATATTAGGTAATAGGGTTAAACTGGACTTGGCTTGACTTGTGTTCTCATTAAGATTCTAAAATCAAAAGGTGAATAATCATCCCTTATTGTTTTGTATCGTCTTCTGTTGGTGGTGTTCCTGTGGCTCGACAGGACGTGTACAGAAAAGACTGCAACCTTGCTGCTCAGCTTCTCCAGTGCAACAAATCTCTTTACAGGGCCCAGCTCTCTGAGGTGAGTACTACAATAACTCCTCCAATAAAGTGCAACTTCATGTTCTGAATGTTTTACCATTTTTATCCATTTCATCAGTTCCCTGGAAGTTTAAAATAGAGCAGTTTACATGTAGGCCTTAATAGAACTGATTTTAATTGGGACTGTCAAACGATTAAATCCTAATTGCGATTAATCACTGAATTAGAATAGTTAATTACGATTTACAAGATTTTTAGTTGCATGTTTGAAATTCCATTATTTCGCATTTGGAATTAAGAATTGTTCGACTCTTATTTTGAATTTCTCTCTGTCTTAAGCAGAGAGAACTTTACTTGCTGTTTGAATTCTAACATGTTTTTTGTTTTTTGTTTTTTTTTTACAAAAAAGAGACTTGTTATGGAGCAAAATCGAAATGGAAACAGTTAAAGGGACGGTTCAAAAGTGAAATGTTTGATGTTACGAGGTGGATATTAGTTTTGACTCGTTGACTGATCCGTGCAGGAGTGAAATGAGACATTCAAAGACGCAGCAGTGTCCTACTTTTCCATTGTTTTAGCCAACGATACCCGATTATAAGGATAACTATACAGAGCAAAGATGTATAGATGAAGACGCCAATGCTTACGGTGCTACTCTCACAGTGCTAAAACAGGCAACAGGATGTTGAAAGCAAGCTAATTAAATGCCCACCCATATCACTATTATCCCCAATTTTCCCTGGAAATGACACATGCTGCTTTTAACTGTAAAAATATAATACATTTGGATTTTTTTAACACAACAGTTGCAAGTTCTAAACTATAAACTATGACACACTGATAAGTGTACGTGATTGGGAGCTAGATAAAAAGTGATTCAGTGAAAGTGCTGTTATTTGTAGAGAAAGAGGAGATTTGAGGCAGCTCACTACAAAAGATGAGAGAAATCATTTCACTGTCTTGACTAACTGAAGGTCGTCTGGCCCTATGTGAGGCAGAGGAGAGACAAGACAGCGTGGAGCGATGACTGCTGTAGGTCACAGCAGGAAGGGACGAGTTGGAGAACTAAAGCTGTATTTTGGGCTGAGTAACCTTCACCTGAGAGAAGTGACAGAGGCCGGGTTTCAAAGAGCTGGTATCTGATACAACACAGCTCAACCCTATGACTATATATCTCAAATTTTCAATTAAACTGGAAATGGATTACCCATATTTATCTAAACCTAGAAATGCTGCACGTTTGCAATACATGATCATAACGTTATTACTGTGATTCTTTTTTTTTTTTTACAAAAAAGCTCTTAATTTTGATGTTCAAAGTTCATTCTAACGGCCTAGCTTTTATTAAAGGGATAGTTCAGTATTTTTGAAGCGGGGTTGTGTAAGGTACTCTTTAATAGTACGTCTATTAGCCACTGGAGATGCTGGTCAGCGTGGCCCCTTTAAGGAGAGACCAGACCAGAGTGCAGGCCAGGAAGCTAGCCTATAAAGATATACAGACAAGGCTTTTACTTCACGTAGTTTAGCTAATTTTAAGAAAAACTGAGTTAAAATACAACGTTGGGATAAATGTGTGCTCGGCTGAAAAAATTGACAGCACTTTATTTTTCCACTAGCAAGCCACGTTCTTTCAGCACTTCTTTGGCATAACACATAGGCCTACATGTTTCTTTGAGGGCACTGATGAGCTGTTTGGGTCTTTAATGTAATTCTAAATGACTTTTTTTGTTTTGTTTTGTTTTTCTTCTAATTAGTTAAATTATGTGGAGCAAACAACTTCGTCTGAAGTGCTGAAAGAACGTGACTAGCTAGTGGAAAAATAACGTGCTGTCAGTTTTTTCAGTCCAGCACACATTTATCCCAACGTTGTATTTTAACTCAGTTTTTCTTAAAATTAGCTAAACTACGTGAAGTAAAAGCCCTCGTCTGCATATCTTTATAGGCTAGCTTCCTGGCCTGCACTCTGGTCTGGTCTCTCCTTAAAGGGGCCACGCTGACCAGCAACTCCTGTAGCTCATATACTTACTGTTGACAATATTCTTCCTGTCATTTAAAAAAAAATACTGTACTATCCCTTTAAATGCACACACATTGTATTCCTCACTCAGGTCCTGTTTTAATCGCCTGTTGCCATCTTAACATTTTCAAACCAGAAGTAATTACATTTGGTTGCTTTGGTAAAAGCACATTTTGGTTGGCTTTTCCAACAGGGTGGATATGCACTGAACGCCTCTAGCCTGGTGTACATTGACTTAAACACCCTAAAACATAGTCTGCACTATACTTGCTTTTTATATGAATGGAGCCGTGATTTACTAAATGGACATCTTAATGTTTAATAAAGCTTTCAAATGAGCAATTAACACCATGAAATACAATTAGAAAGATGTTTAACCGGATTTATAAAAAAATCAAGTGAGAAGAAGGGTAATTTTTTAAGGACCTGAACAAGGAGACTGGAAGGTTTTTAAACCCAGAGACTACATTCACGTCTGTTACACAGTAGATGGTAACAAATGTGTGGAGTATCATGAATAAATCAAAAATTGCTGCCATTAAGGGCCGTCTACTTTCATTCTGCATCTTTTGGCATTTAACTGAGCTTGGGTATGAAAATTAACTGTAGCTCAGATCTCGTGTTGGCACCATTCAGCGAGAGTTTAAAGTAAATCATGTCTCTAAACTTCTCTACTCCTCTCACTCGATATGTAGCCAAGTCAGAGCATGGTGATACAGCTGCAGGTTTACTAATCAAGTAACTGCTTGACAATGACGAACAATGACAATGCATGAAACATAGACCAACATGGCATGCCAGTTAACGTTTGACCAAAAAAAAAAAAAAAACACAGAGAAGACCAAGAAACTGTGCACGAATGTGACAGAAAGCTAGCCCTTCAAGGAACTAAAGTCCAACGTGAGGCAGAATGTAAATGCGGGGTGCACCGCAGCCTCGTCATGATGTCCTGCTCCTCTTGTGTAAAGAGATGCATGTGTGTATCGATCAATTATTTTAACTCCAGGCCAGCTTGGCGCCACTTTCCGCTGCATCAGCCCTGGGCCGTGTGCCTGGCCCATGTGACAAAGGTTGTTTTTTTTTAAAGCTGGCAAATGTCCACAAGGTTAAAGAACGCCTATATGGTGGAATGGAAATATCAATGCTAACTGCATTTGGTTGCATAAGGCCCATAAAAACAATCCCCCCCCCCCCCCCCCCTACGCATACACAGCACACACGAGCACAAACGCACACATGCTGGGCTGTACATATGGGATCTGTTATGGAGTGAAAAACTGTTCCGCAGGCAAACGGCCAAACATAATGGGGGTCAGAGGCTATACATGCACTGACTGTATGTCCGCTGGTTTTGCTGATCCCGTGGGTGGGCGCCAATCGACATCGTATTGATGAATGATGCTGCAGCATTTTGAGAAGTGCAGCAGCTCTTCAGAGGCGGCTGAAGTGCCTCGGTTGTTTTGTTTTGCTGCAAAACAAGCACAGTGTGGGGTATGAAATGATTAGACTTGCATTTCCAAACGCATCATGAAAAGCTTAACGTGATCTCGCTCAAAACAAGCCCGAATGAAAAATGTTTGGACAGTAATTAATGGGATTTAGTTTGGTCCAATCTGTAATAAAACTGTGATGAAAAAAATGTGTTTTCTCCTGCTCAGAGGTGTTTGTCTTTTCTCTATCCACAAAGTTATAATTAACTACCCTCTCATTGCCAATTAGGAACAACTGACTAGATTCCTGTTGATGATGTGCTGGTATAATGCTTGTTGCTATGGAGAGGCACAGATAGTGGAAGGATGGAGGCTTCTCTTTATTGAGACATGCTCAGAATAGCACGATGTCTTTCATTCCAAGGAAGGCAGCTCGGGTCGACTTCATTTTCACAAATATTTTCCCTCTTAGCTAAGGTTCTTGTCACTTAACATTGTACTTTTGTACTGTAGTGACAAACACAATTATTGCAGTCAAACCATGTGACTGCACAGGTGTATGTTGTGACATATTCAGAAATCTCCTACTGTGCTATGTTACATACAGTATATACATGCTGCAGTGCATAGGTATGGCAACAACAATACATTCAAATAGTATAGTAGTATATGCATGGAGTAAATGCTGGAACTCTTTTTCAGGTAATCATTGGGGATTTTTCATGTTAAGGCCACTTTACTATGTGTGACTTTGAAACCTGAAACCAAAGTAGACAAAAAGTGGTTCAAATCTTTAGCCCCACTGTGAGCCACCTCTATCGTCAGCTGACTATGAGTTCGGACAAGTTAGATAATCTCTGGCAAAATCATGACAGTACGCAAAATGTAGGACTAATGTCTAACAATGGAAATGTGGATTTAGCCAGCCAAGAAGTCAAAAATACTGGAATTTAAAGAAAAAGAAATACAAAATACACTTTACCATGTTTTTCAAACACTAATATGTGTCTCTAGTCTGTCTACAAACCCCCCAAACTATGAGAAAAGTCCATCCTCTCCGTCTTTTGCCTGCACCACTTTTCAGAAAATGTGTGCTCAAACAGGCCGTTTGGAGATTTTCCCTTTGTGACATCACAAAGGGCAGTAACCCCTCCCCCAGATGGGTGACACTCCCACAGCTAGGTGTTTGTTCTCCCCTCCTTTCCACCGTAAACAACAAAAGGGCACGGAGCAACAAAGCCCGAGCCACCCAACCCCTTACAGAGAGGGGGCGTGGTCAGACACAGCTCATTTACATTTAAAGATACAGACACAGAAACAGCCTGTTCTGAGCAGGGCTGAAATAGAGGGGTTTACAGGCGTGATCAAATACAGGATCAGAGTGGATTTAGAACAAGAAACTTCACAGACATGTTTTGGAGCTTTGATACTTATTTAAACTTAGCTTTTATCAGAAGAAGAGAGCAAGGCCAAAAGTAAACAGGGATATCAAAAGCAAGTAATGTATACCCAGTGCAAAGAAGACGTAATGCAAACTGAATATTTTGCCATTAATACTTAATTAGGGGGATTTTCCGCTCTTTAGAAAAATCTTGAATATGCAATCATTACATATTCTCAGTCAAATGATAAAATGAATGGGATACGAATGAAGAAATAAAAACTGTTTGTGTGACTCGCAGTGGAGAAAATCTTGCAGAGTCGCATTCTCAAAACCAAATAGCAGAGCAGGTGGATGACACAAGCTGGGGATGTGTCTCTGCTCTCTCCATTTTCTTTTTTTTTTTTTTTGACTAACATCACAGAACAACATGTAGTGGGGATTTGCTCGTTTCAATTAAAACTAAAAATCAAAAGGGCCACAATGGCACAGGAAGAGAGGATTATACGCAGGATCAAAAATGTCACTGTCCAGACTCCAGGCATAGAATTACAGTTTCCTTTGTGTTCATTCAAAGAATTTGTCGCACATAATTTGGCTTCTTCGTGTTTCTCTGATTGATGATTTCCTGTTAAAAATTTTTTTTAAAACCTTCACCTTCCCTGTTGCCTCCTCATCCTATCTTACCTGCTAACGTCAGACAAATGTCGGTATTGATCGTAACCAACACTTTGTTCACTTATTGCCAGTGTTTCATAAAAAATAAACCTACACAGTTAACACAAAATGTTAAGGTCCCTTAAATGTAGAGCACCTTGCAGATTTTCTGTGTCTGTTAACAGATAACCAGGAAGTCTTTTGTACAGGAGTGTACAGACGCATTAACATCTGTACACCAAATGAAAAACGATGCCATGAATATCTTAAGTGAAATTCAAAGCCTGTAAATGCAAATTGAAAACACTCCATACATCCGTCTCTTTTCTCTGATTCCTCTAGCTGCCTGCAGATTTTCAGGAGCGCCTGACCCTGCACTTGGAGGACTCCCCTCTCTGTCACACGTACTCCGACTCTGCCTCTCTCATTGCTAAAGTCCTCGAGAAGCCAGACGAGGCCTGCAGCAGCAGCCAGGCCTCCCGCTCACCCAGCCCTCAAGCCCAGGAGCACACTTTTATCCTGGAACGCCTCGGACCGGGAGAGCGTCTGGGGCTGCGTGCGGCCTATAAATCCGACCTGTACAGCAGCGACACGGCTCTGTACTGCCCAGACGACCGACACCGCGAGCGCAGGCCTAGCATGGACCTCCACGGCCAGAGGAAGCTGCTCTATGGGCCCCAGAACTCCACCGACAGCAACCCAGAGGAGGGCTCGGTAGGGTTGAGGGCCGGGTTCTCGCAGGAGCACTTCGCCAAGTTCCCTCCACCGCTGGGGGCGGGGTCCAGTTCCTACTCCAGCTTCAGCGGAGCGGGGTCTGAAGACAAAGGTAACGGCCCGCCCAGCAGCGCTGCTTCATCCCCGCACCACCACTCCCTCTACATGGAGTGGAGGGATGCAGGGGACTATGAGAGGAAGAGTGACTCATCCTGGGAGAGAGACAGTCCAAGAGCCTTTGCAAACGCTCACCCCTTCCAGCAGACAGAGCTGAGCCACCACCAGAACGGCAGCTCGCCCGTCTACAGCCGCACCATGTCCTCCTGTTTCAGCGAGCCCTACGAGCCGCTCCCGCCCTCCTCATCCCCGAGCGTCGCCTACGGAGACAGTCGTCGAGGCAGCACTTTAGCCCCCGAGGAGGAGGAGCTGATCGGCAGATGGAGGCAGCTAAGCGTCGAGGACTTGAGCGCCCACTCGTACCGCAGCCCAGGTCGAGCTTCACCTTACAGCTTCTCGGAGCAGCACTTCTCAGTCCGGCCGGCAAAGATCCGTCTCGGGCCGCTCTACAGCAGCTTCCAGGAAGGCGCTGACTACTACCACCAAGCAGGGGGGGCGATGGACTCTGAGTGGGTCGCTGCAAGCCCGAGTCCTGAATGCAGCCCAGGTCTGCGGCAGGCTCACAGCCAAGCCCACCTGTACAGAGCGGAGGACAGTCAGGGGTCCGAGCACAGCCTCTACCACTCAGGGTCCAGCTCCAAAGACAGGGAGGGTCCTGTGGCAGCAGGCGGGCAGAGTGTGGATTACGTTGACCCCAGCCCCAACAGCTCCACTGAGTCCCTGGACCAGAGGACCCTGGAAATGGCCGCAGAGCTGCAGCACTACCAGGTGGAGATGCACAGCCTGCCCCCACAGGTGAGCCAGTCCCCACCGCCGGTCCCAGCCCCTCCCCCTCCCCCGTACAACCAAAAATTTGGCTCTTTGGGACTCTCCAGGAAGGACAGCCTGACCAAGGCGCAGCTTTACGGAACTCTTCTGAACTGAAAGGACGTCCAGATCAGGTTTATTCTTTGATAGGAGCTGCACCTTCTGTTAGCACGATCACTTTGATAGAAATGGTTTAAATAGTAGCCGGGGGGGAAAGGGGGGAGGGGGGCTTGGATTATTCAGTATAACTAATATGTAACTTCTGCTGAGTGTTTTAAAAGACTTGATCGGATAGGAATGTTTACACTTAAGTTCCCCGGAGTGAGTTGGCTGTGAAGCCTGTGAAATTTGTAAGAACTTGTATGTATTTCAATTTACAAATGTACAAATATATACTTATAACTAAAAACCAAGTCATATATTTTGTATGTAGCTGCAAACAAGAACTACATCCAAAACAATTCAGTAAAAAAAAAAAAAATTGAACTCTTTGTTAAGCTGGAGCTTGTACATACATTTAAAAGCTGCCAATCCTATATTTGAAAAATCTGAAAGGCGTTGATCGGCGCCCACATGAAGTGCAAAAACAGATTCCCCGTGGTCGTTCTTTTCAATCGGCTGAAACTGTGTTTGCCTTGTGTGGATTTTAATACGAATGTCAAACACCGGAAGAACACAACAACAAACGATTGCTTAAATGAGACATTTATTTTTACCTTCTGTTGAGTGAGTTCCACAGTATCGATGGGTGTGTTTTATCGTTATCTATGGAGCGTTTTGAGATCTGTTTTGAGCAGTCAGTATTATTTTATATTTTTGCTCTTCTATATCGCACGGAGAGGTTTTCCCGACCCCAGTCTACCTCAGATTTGGATGCCCACACCCCACATAAAAGCCACTGTAACCTTGTTTTATTTGACGGCGATGCATGATTCTATATTTTTTGTTGTTTTGTTCGCATAATAAAGCACAAATTACACACATGAGCTTCAAGATTCCCTTTATTATCCAAACCAGACTTCAGCAGCCATGTGGCACACGCCTGCTGAGTCACTACGAAGCCCCACTGTATCACTGTTGTAGATTTAAAAATAGGCCAGTAGAGGAGGAATTTTGGCAACATCAGCAAACCCAAAAAAAGAAGAGAGGAAGTTTATTTGCATGTTCCAAGAAGTCATCAAGAGAATACTACGAGGGAATGTTTGTATTTTTACTTGAAACTAAATAGGAGATTATTCTCAACATAAGGCAACGATTACTACACTCCAGCACTACACGGGGGGGGGGGGTAGTGCTAAAATAAAATAAACACATAAGAATGTAAGTATCTGTGTCCAGATATCTGGGTTTTTTTTTAGCTCCATATATTGCATTGAGGCATCTGGTTAAAACAAAAAAGAAATCAGAACATAAATATGGGACTTTATGGACAATGAATTAATCATTATAGCTATAAGCCAAGAAAAAACAATAGTTTGAGAATGCTGATTGAAGACTATTAAAATGTGCTGTGGACAACAGGAACGCCAGGAATACAAAGGAGAAATCCTGCCTGCATATTATCCCATATGCTCTTTTGAAAAGCGTCTCGAGATAACACCTGTTATGAATTTGGGCTATACAGATAATGATTGATTTATTGATACAATGTGTGGGTTAGGTGCTTTTCTTAGCTTTAAACTGGTGATATGTGGATTGAAGATATTCTGGACTTTTGGTTGGACAAACAGCATCATCTTGGACTTGCCAATCTGAAGTATATTTTCAGTATTGTCTTTAGTTTTTTAGGCTTTGCAGTTGGTTGATTGAGTTTTAACAATTCCACAATTAATTTAGCAGACGATTTGATCAGATTCATTCAATGAAAATGTTTGCAGTTTGGACCTCGGATGGTACAAAACATGTAACAGAACAAAGAGAAGGAACAAAACGAGCATGTTTAAAAAGTGTGCATCGTCTTTTTGACACTATATTTTTGTTCAGGCTCACATATGAGACCCACCGAAAGCTGCCCCGTGACCCACTTTAGGGTCCCGACCCACCAGATGAGAACCGCTGATTGAGCAAGACAAAATTATTCCACCAATGAGCAAGCACTTGGCAACATTTAGCAACTTATAGGCACACAAAAAAGTCCTTTAGACAGGCAGAAACTTTGAGCAAAACCAGAGTCATCGGCAAATCTGTCATATCTTCATCTTTTATAACAGTAAATATGTTTTGGTGAACTTGTGGTTGTGTAATATTGTACTGTTTAATAATAATCTACAGGTTCATCTATATTGAAACAATTGATGGTTGCAGTCCTAAATCTAGTCTATCCTCTACATGGAGCATTTTAACCAAGCAGTCGTTCAGGTGTTCAGTGTTCTTCTTTTCTTCTTATGCATCTAACCTTCACATTTCAATAATCTCCTCGTTCCTCTCCTCCATAACCGAGGTCAGGGGATTTATAAGTCAATTTGAGTCCATCCACAGGAGGGAGCCACTGTGTCTCACTCATCTGTATTGTAAACCTCATTGTTCGGCCTCCACCAGACACACAGCAGAGAGCATTTACACTTCAAACACATCAACAGCAGGGAAACCAGATTAACAGCTACCCCGCTACCCCCCCCCCCCCCCTTCTTCTTCTCTTTAACACTGCATAATACATGCTAAAGTATGCACATTTTTAGCATTCAACTACAAAAGCTGAGCTAGAAATAGAAAGTGCTTTTGGAAAACGCTGTGAAGATTTGCACGGCACAAGCAATAAAGTGACCTCGTAATGGAGGAAAAGCTGCCAACGCATCCGGCTGAGTTTGATGGATGCAATGAGCAGAAGAGATGTCTCCCTTTCATCCTGACGTGTGAATCTCTGTCAGGTCACCAGCAAAAAAGAAATGTGCTGTGTAGGTTTCAGATGCAAAATCACAGGGAAAATTTACTATCGAGCATTATTTCTGTCCACCTTTTTCATCATAGAGGTAGGGGCAGTGTTGGAGGAAGTATTCAGACCCTTCACTTATTTAAGAGTACTGATAACAGTGTGTAAAATACACTCATGACAAGTAACACTCGCAAAGCCTCTCTTCAGTGGGTCACTCGCTAATGTGTGACTGGGAAAAACTTTTGTCAAAAATTCTATGAAGCACTTTTTAAACATTTTTGTTTTTCAATTTTCTGTCATGTTTTGTACCGTCTGAGGTCCGAACTGAACAATGTTTTATTAAACCTGATTGGCTGAAAAATATCAGAAATTTGGTAGAAATTTTCCTGAAGGAGTTGGTGGTGGATCCTGAGGCTGGATCAGTGCAGAACCACTTTATTGTATAATTAGATGATTTTTATTCATTTATAAACTTAACATAAATTCATCAACTAAATGGTTTCTCAAAGAAGAAGTGAGGATTACTTTTACCGTTACTGCTATGATTTTCTTTTGCCAATTCATAACTCCAAACCCTAAAAAAGTACTTAAAGTAGTAAATCTCGACATCTTTGATCTGAACCCTGAAATAATATGCATGGAAAATAACAATTGGTAAGTTTAATTTGAATTTGTTTAATTAGCTCTACAGATTTGTGTGTACAATAATCTTAACCAATAAGAAAGCTAGAGACTTAACGTGGCAAACAAAAGGTGTACACAAAATGTACACTAGTTCTCTCAGACTTTTAACAGAGCAAAGGGACAACACTGAAAAACGTGTCTAGTAATGGAGAAGTACCTCACATTCATACTTGAGAAAAGTACACTGTGATATTTCGACCCTGTGTAAGGAATTAGAGAAACCTGATTTCCCAAGTGGTCTTCTCCCGGGGAAAAAAAAGTCATCCTGGCCATGTATAGAGGTCACCATGTAGTTTTATTTCCCTTTTTACATGAACATGTGTTAATCGGGATTATTATTGTAGTTAAAGTTCATGAAGAGAGAGAGAGAGATTTTCACACAGCAATGCATCTTTGTTTGAACCAGCAATGTACAGGAATTTTAAGAAATCCTAAATGTACACACTCTCTGATTATCACACTGAAATGTACACTCCTGCTCACACACACACTTCATTTAAACACTTCATTGGCACAATATGTTGTTCAATTATCAGCTAAATCCTCAAGGTTGCAGTTGGATACAATCCAAGACAATTACGTGGTCCTGGACAGAGGCGGTTCTGTCCAGGACCAGATAACTCCAAGTCCACAGAGCAGGACTCTGCTCAGTTAGCGAGGCCGACCATCCTCCTGCTGATGTCCCACAGTCTCTTGGCAGCCTGCTCATCTGTGGCTTTATCCATCAGCTGCTCCTCCTCACAGTTAGCGAAACACTTCCCCGACACTCCCTCCACCTCGGGGGAGCAGGCCAGATAGAGCGGCGTCTGGGCCCCATCCAAAGGACTCTTGAAAAAAAGTAGCGAAGCGAGGTAGAAGAGGGGCTTTGCAAGGAGAGGGATTTGAACATGCCTGCCCAGTCTGGTCCTCACAATGCCCGGGGTAAGAGCATTGACCGTGACCCCTGTGCCCTCCAGCTGGCGGGAAAGTTCCAGTGTAAACAGCAGGTTGGCCAGCTTGCTCTGACTGTAGCAGAAGGACTTGTTGTAGTTACGCTCACTGTTCAGGTCATCAAAGTTGATGTGGCCGTATTTGTAAAGCTTTGAGGAAACCACAACGATGCGGCTGGGAGTGGAGGACTTCAGACGGTCCAGCAGGAGGTGAGTGAGGAGGAAGTGGCCCAGGTGATTGACACCTAGCTGCATCTCAAACCCTTCCTCTGTCTTTGTGTAGGGACACTGGTACAGGCCTGCATTGTTGATGAGCACGTCAATCTTGGATTCCTCCTGCAGGGACAGAACAATTTGAACCCTTTAATGACTCGATAATATCAATAAATAACAAACTCACATGAGACTCATACATTTATATAAAATAAAGGGAGCTTTGTTTTATTATTTTTTAAATCTAACACCACTTATTCTCTGAATAAATGTATAAACGGTGATTTAAGGCTGTTAGAAATACATGTGATATATATATACATTAATTGGTCGATATGCACCTGATATGGGCCTATCAACACAGTCACATTGGTATCAGTGCATTGTTATCAATACAAGCCAATGTGAAAACTTATTTGTAACAGCTCCCTCTCAATGGGAAGGTTGGGGGTTCAATCCCCAGCTCCTGCAGCTACATGTGTCCGATGTGTCCCTGGGCAAGACACTTAACCCAAAGTTGCTCCTGCTGCTGGCTGTGTGATTTTTTATGAAGGTGATTATACTGATGGACACTTTACACAGCAACCTCTGCCATCAGTGTGTGAATGAGTGTGAATGGGTGAGTGTGACCTACGGTGTAAAAGCACTTTAAATAGTCTTAAAACTAGAGAAGTGCTATGCAAGCTCAAGTCTATTTACCATAATTCAGAAGTGTACTTGTCTCATAGAACCCATATCTGCCATGCTTTAAGTTTAAACCCATATAAGCCATTTTTGAAGGCATTAACTAACATTATCCCTTTCTTTTAAAAGCCTTAATTAGTTCCCTTTTGGCCAAGTTTTGTTGTTTTATATCCTGAATACAAACACTAGGTCTTATTAAGATGACCAAGTGACACCTAGTGGTTACAAGAAGTAATTAGCAATTACTCTGTCTTACACTTCAGGAAATTCTCTTGAAAACATTCAAAACAGAGATGGCTTCAGCTTTGGACATACAAAACTCACTCTTTTTTTTTGTCAAGACCTCAAATAAGAGGGCATAACCATTTAACAATGTCTGTATGTGACATAGAGACTGTTCACTAAACAGTAGTTTTAGTTTTATGTTTCTCACTAGAAAAGATAAGCACTCATATATTAAGTAGTTATATTAATGTCGTGTACTCTAATGTTGTTCATTTAGTTACTGGACTGAGCCATGGTCGACCAAAACACACCACCGTGTGGTTGGCATGCCGCACTGTCAATGATAAAAAGCCAGCTGTGGTTATAGTGAGTTGAGGGGGGCAGCACAACTTCAGCACCACGGACAGTCCCAGTGAAGCTTATAATAATAATAATAATAATAATATAATATACCTTTATCTGTTTTAATTGGTCATGCCATAACTAGAATTGAATTATTTAGAAGTAGCCTAGTTATTTACTACCATTTATGACTCTGTTCTTGCATATTTACATTTAATCTTCCATATTTAATCTTCCTCTTTAAGACTAGTAATGCTAAGTTAAATCCTGGTTGTATATATTCACATTCTTATTTTTGATATTTTTAGTAATTATTTACTTTGTATTTAATATTATATTATGTTTAGATTTGCTAACATTGTGTTTTTTACTCATATTGTGTGTTTGGATAACCTGCTGCTGTAACGCCACAAATTCCCAGTTTGGGATCAATAAAGTAATTCTATTATATTATATTTAAAAAGTTGAAAACACAGTAAGATGGTAAACTAACTCTCCATGCAGTAATAGTGTTCACTTCACGGTCTGTTCATTCATTTGAACTCACCTCATTAATTTCCTCACAAAATTTCCGTACTGATCTGAGAGAAGCGAGGTCCAGGTGTTTGATGACGACCTCCCCCTGCTCTTGTCCTGCTTGTTTTCTGATGTCCCGGGCCGCCTCTTCGGCGCTCGGCTGGTCCCGACAGGCCATGATAACTCGGGCACGGAGCTTCAGCAGCTCCCCGGCTAAGGCCTTTCCTATCCCGCAGTTAGCCCCGGTCACGATAACCGTCTTTCCTCGCATAGTGTCGGCCGGATAACGGAGCAGTTTCACAGCTGCCTGCCGAGGGAATAACCGGCGCATGAGTAACAATACCCCACCGCCGACAACAGCGGCTACAAGCACCGCAGTGGCCATTAAAAAGCGGGGCCCGTCGACAGGTCAGCAGGTACAGAACTCTCTCGGTGTTACGGTGTATTATGCATCCAAGTTACAAAAGTACCCCGGAAATACTCCTTATACAAATGTGTAAGCCTCACAAACTATTAAGGCTTAAATACTGTACATGTTTATATGAGAAAATATCGACTTTCGTATACCGACAATATATCTGCAATTAATGAGAAACGAATTAAGTCATATACTTCTACGGTCGCAAAGAAGCAAGGCGTAGGCAACGTTAGCTACTTAGCTTTAATACTACTTCCGGGGTATAAATAAAAAAAAGTTATGATAATCAAATTCTTTGCATTCTTAGCTTTACAAAAATGTTAATTATTTATAAAATATCAACACATTTTTATTAATATTTTGTCGAAAATTGTTGGGTTTTTTTTTTTTTTTTTTTTTACAATTCTTTCAAATGTACATCGCCCATTTTCCGTCTACAAGCCTTCAAGAGTTTTATACTGCTTCAACACTGAAGTAAAAAACAGTCGTGTGCTGAAAGTCAGGTTTATGTGGGGAAAAAAAGAAAAAAAAGAAGTACAATAATAAGAGGGCAAATGAAAAAAGGAAGGTACATTATATTAAATTGCAAATCATCATGCTTTAACCACTAGGTGGAGCTGTTTAGTCACAGAAGCATACTGTATAAACAGCACAGCGGCTGGTTGTTTATATTGTGCAAATTGACTAGTCTGTTAAATCCCAATTTTGTTGAGAGGTTGTAGATTAAATGCTACATTAAAATATATGTTGTAAAAACTAAAATAAATAGAGGCTCCAAATATTTCCCCCTCTTTTTGCAGTATAATGAAATTGCTTTTAAGGTACAACCAGGCACACAACTTTCAGCTAATACAACCAATGCAGATGATGCACTCTTGTTTTAAATCCCTCAATGCCTTTGTTTAGGTTGATTAGGTGAGCATGTTTAAAATGGGTAGCCTACAATAGGCCCTATACGCCTATGTAAAATAGTAAGTTTGTTCAAATACATTTGAGCCCTTGTTTGTGCACAGGTGGCTTCACAGAAAAAGGTGACTTAATGTTAAATAATTATGCTCACACTTTCTTCTTTTATTGTAAAACATCTATGATTGGTCTGTGTTAGTTATACAGTCTATGATCCAGCCAGGTTTACACCAGACATGCATTTTCAGCCAGCTATGTGTGACTCATTTTAATAATAAAGTAGGCTACATAATTACTTCGTCATAGAGGTGTATTTGGAGCGCACTCTTCTGTTGCTCCAGGAAGAAACAGACACACTTCATCTTAAGTTTCACTTAGGCACTCAGACTGTGGACAAGTTACTTCACTTCCCCTTAGCTCGCTGTGCTTCCAGTTGCCTAATACCTCCCGTTTGCTTCAGTTCCTGTTACATGATGGCTAAAAGACAGAGTCGGTGAGGAAAATGCTGTGCTGTGTATTATATAGTCAGTCTTCACGGTCATTGTTCAGGCGACAGTAAATCATATATTGTACTTTGATATCTCTCAGCTCTGAATGTATTTCAAAAGGTGATTTCTTTGAGCTCTGGTAGAGGGATAAAAGAGATGCATCTCCTTCTAGCCCCATTCATCATACTGGTTGGGATTTCCTCCATTTGTAAAGGTAAGTAAAATGATTACATTTACTAGCCTTATTTCAGTAGTGGTTTATTTAAATACATATTGTTTGTATTTTAGTAGGTAAGCATGATGATTTAATCTTTTACTGGCTTATAGAGTGAGAAAGAAGTTAGAGAGAAGTGTTGTTAAAATCTCCCGAACACGCGAAAAGATGGAAAACGATTCAATTGACAGTTCAGTCGAGAGTGTCGACCCGATGCCACACCGAGGGGCCACGCGGCCTCGGGTGCAGGGATCTATCGGTAATGATCCTTCCGCAGGTTCACCTACGGAAAACCTTGTTACGACTTTTACTTTTAGAAAATGCTGCTGAGTGTGGGAGTTATGGGAAAAGCTGCTTTTGTTTTCGTTTCATTAGGCTACATAATGGTCACTACTGATGATCTGGTTACTGTATATGGTGTGTCTTGAATTTAGCTTGAAAATTTGCTGGAATACTAAGACATTATTCCTGTTGTCCCATTAAAATATTAAATTATGATTGTATTTAAATTGATCCAAAAGTCACAAACCAGGATTATAAACTTTATGTTTATGTAAACTGCATGAAAAAAAACACCACCATTTAGTTACAAGAATGTATTTTTACTCTCATGGGTTGGTTTGGGAGCAATATTTTATTGTTCAAGGCTTTGAGCTGTTCTTCCAACAACTTTATGATGCTCCAGATTAAACCACATTCAGACATGCATAAATATAACCAATTTAAGAAGGGAACAGCAAAAAGTGTGGGAAAAACTAACCATTCAAACTATGTAAATATTTGTTTCAAACCAGATGTGGAACCACCCTCTAATGTTGAACTGGAATCTTACTGAGTTACAGATTTGTAGTGAGTGTTTGCCGTGTCTCAGCTCCCTCTTCAGTTTTGCTGCTTTTGTTAGAGGCTCATCTTATGATAGCAGAGAACACTTGCCATGGTCAGGTCAAGTGAAGAGGTTACACATATCCAAAGGGAAACAACACCAACACTGCAAAATGTCTAAAGCCAAAGTGTTGTTTTTTTTCCCTGCAGGTGAGCATGAGAGCAGATGCAATGTTGTCCCTACAGATCCGTACATTGAAGTGGGATCCGATATCAAGATCGTGTGCCACACGTGTGTTAATGACAAAATCTACTGGACGCTGCAAAACAGAGAAATTGACGAGACCCTGTCAAATATCATTAACTCCTCGTACACAGTCCTGTCACTGAGGAACTTCACTGAGCACAGTGCCACAGTGGTGTGCCATGAAAAAGCAACAGGGGATATCATTGGTGGTACCACCATCAAGACATACTGTAAGAAATATTTTTAACTGTAAATTGACTTTGAATATGTTGTTGTAGCTCCTTGCAAATAAAAAAAAAAGTATAGAAATTATGAAAACATGGTTACATTTGGTTATAAAGGCCTGGAGAGAGTTTCAAGATATTGGGTAGTGAGAAATGGTCTTATAATTGAAATGTTTTTGAGTTTATAAAAGAAAGATAGAAATAATGACTAACATTTTATTCCCTGTTGTGATATACTAGGTTTAAACATTGACAAATATTGTCTACAATTAATAGGATAGATAACAAAAATTTTCAAATTATGGAATTTGTGCTTGCTTGAACTACGTTTGGAATCCCTCTCTCACATATATTTACCATTTTTACATGGCTGCTGTTTTCCTCTGAAGTCAGGCTCAGGTTGGGAAGCACAGATGCTGTTATAATGCAAATCCCATAACAGAGAGAATCTTAAAAACTATTTTCCAATCACAACTCCCTGATTGATAAACGATTAATCGGACAATGGATAGTGAAAATTTGAAGGGATTGTGGAAAGGTTTCTAGCTAAGAGAAGTACAGTAAGCTAGCTAACAGTTTTGTACTAGATACCTTTACTGTAAGATAGGAACTGCTTGAATGCCAATATTGGCTACTGTGGTGCATTTTTTGGTAACTAGTGAATTATCAAAAATGTAAATTTGAAATATTGTTTTTGCAACCCATTGTCTTTTCCGTTGCTGATGATTCGAAAAAAAAAATATACTGATATGTTAGCCCCCCTCCCATATTTATATCAACCTCAGAGACAGCATTACAACATAATAAAATAATTGAGAAAAAAATATTGGACCTAGCACTTAGCCTTGGGGTACGCCACGGCGAATACCTGTTGCAGCGGACCTTGCATCAGCAAATCCAACATACAAACACTGGCCACTTAAGTAGGACCTCAACCAGTCCAGAATCAAGACTTCTCAACTTCTTTTTACTTTTCTCTTTTTCAGCAAAACCTAGCAAAATCTCCTGCATCCTTGACTATGATAATCAAAATGAGACTGGTGTGCCAGAACTGCTTACATGCAACTGGGAGCATCAGATTAATCCTTCAAAAGAAATATACTACACTGTACTGAGGTGTGTTTATTTTTTTTTTTACTTTTGAGTATAAACTAACTGAGTAATTATCATTTGTACTGTTGATTTAAGTATGTATTAAAAATTCAATGTGTTTTTCTTTTTCAGCTCCTCTTGGCTACACCCTTCCCAGAGTGAAATCTGCCACTCTCAAATAACAACGTGCACATCAGAATATCAAACTATATCTGATAAAATATCCATCTTAGGGAGTTTTAATGTCACTGTGAGAGCTAATTCTTCTGCTTTTGAAGCTTATTCTGAAACTCAAGAATTTACCTCATATCAAATATGTAAGTAAAATAAAGGAAAATGTGTTGAAAAAATATTTTTTTTCTACGTGTTTTAACATCCATTGTTTCTGAAATTCCTTCAGGGAAAATTGTCCGTCCAAAGTTAGATGTAACTACTTGCCCTGATGGTGTTTTGGTTAATTGGACCCAGACGGACAGTTCAGCAGAGTGTCACTGTCAAGTCAAATACAATAAGGTATGTTCCTCTTTGATCTTTTCATTGCAACATTTGGCATTCAAAGTTTTTGGCATTGGAGGCAACTTTGAAAATGTGAAAAGGATATTGAATTAAAAATGTTTTTACCAATCACAAAATGGAAAAGGTCTCCCGCCCCTGAAAAAAAAAAAAAAACACAAAAAAACAAAGTCATGGTTTAAATGAATCTGTCCTCTAACATTTAAATCGAACGTGACTAAATTGGACTATAACACCTTAAAACAGCAATACTGACAATAAACATACACCTAGAATTCACAAGAGTCGGTCTAAAAAGAGAAAACAGGAAATATTAATTGACCAAATTCACGAGGCAGCAATTTTCCTTCATTAGCCAATCAATCTCAGGGTGGGAAGCTTAAATGATGTTATAATGGTGAACTGCTGTGTTCCAGGTTGATAGTATTATAGATTTTGGGTTTTTGACAATCATACTGAATTCAGTTCTTCCAGACCAGATGGAACAGAGGCGACTGAAAAGACAATGAGCTTTAAAATCCAGAGGGAACTATCTTTTTCAGACAAATCTGAATTTCTCAATTGTATTTTAGAACTTGAATTAAATGTAGTGTAGGCTACCATGGGGATTGATTTTGAACAGAGAGGACACAATAGGAAAGTAAAAAGTTGTAAAAACTGGTAGAGCTTTTTTTTGATTCTGCCTTCTTTAATTGCAATTCCCTCGATGGCTTCATTAACACTATTTGTGGCTCTGTTTCAGGTTGTCAATGTAAGAACTCCAGAGGTAAGCACACGTTCTCCCTTAAATTAATCTTTTATCAATGTACGAAGCTTCAGACCTTCTTGACTTCAGTAAGATATGAAATAATGTTTCTAACTGAAAGCTTTCTGTTTTTCCAAGTGGTCGATTGATAAAACTTTAAACTGTTCAGAAAGGGGGAAAATAATCGTTAAAAACTTGGAATCCTGCAGCACCTATACATTTTCAGTCCGCTGTGCTTTAGAAGAGGCGCCCTGGAGCGACTGGAGCCTCGAGAAGAGAGTTCTGACCAAACTAAACAGTAAGACGTCATCCGAATCGATAACACTGAACTACTAAATCACTTATACACCGAAAATGTTCAATATATATGGTTAAAGGAAGCCTGTGCGACATGTTACACATACATACAGCAGAACTCAGGTATATTCTAAGTAAATGTCTCTAATGCTTGAAATGTGCACAGCACCTGTTTGATAAGAGCAAATCCTCTAAACTGCCTATGTTTACAGACTACAGTCTACACTCGTGTCTTGTGAGAACATTTTATTTCACTTTTTTTTTCAAATGAACAACAATGGCTCTCTTCACTCTATGTGAAAAAACATCGATTTTAAGCAAACTCGATTCAGTCTTGGTAAAATCAAGCCAGGTTGTGTCTGCCATTTGTATGCATGAAGTTTTCCAATCTACCAGAAACCAGAATTGGCTTTGCTTCAAAAAAACAAACCAAGATTTCCTTTGTTCGCAAAGACTTTTGCAAAGAAATTGTCATGTTCAGACATCAGTACGGTTCTCTTTGAGAAATTAAATATCAGCTAGAGCTACTAAAAATCTGTCTCACTGACTTTCAGGTTGAGACTCGGAAGTGAATATGTTAAAGTACAGCTAATACAAATTTTAAAGTGAACTCTGTGTGTGACTCATTCAGCATTTTGTCACTCATTAAAATTGTTCCAGAGATTAGATATCATACAACACAAACACATAATAGGGTTACTACAGAGTCAAGGATGAGTCATTTACAATTCCAAGTAAATATTCACATGTGCTAGGACTTGATGAATCATACATAAATAAAAGATAAACCCCAAAACAGCTCATTGCAATGAGCTCAAAATTTAGCTTTCAGTGGTCCTTTTTTTTTTTTTTTTTGCAAATGTTGAGACCCAAAAGTGTTTTGTTAAATGTTATTATATTGCTGTGTGATCATTATTCTGTATATGTATATATATATATGTATATGTGTTTCAGTGTTAATTATTGAAATTATTCTGACTCTTTCAGTGACTGATGTCAAGCTGCGTCTTTGGAGGAACATAGCCGAACCAGAGAAGCACGGGTTGAGAAAAGTTCATACCATGTGGACGGTAATGAATACTTTAGTTGATGCCTTTATTTAGCACATTGGTTAAAAAGAACAACACTTCTTTCAGCTTCCAAACTTGTAATTCAACCTTAAAACCAACATTTCCAGTGAGACAAGCTCCTGATATGATTTATTAACCTCTGCTTCTTCTGTCGACACAGGGGATTCCTTCAACATGCCAGGACACATTTACCTACAGGATCAAGCTGATTCCCTCCAAGCAAAAGGTGACCGGAGTAAATTACACCGAAACTTTATGTGGCAATTCAAGTTGTGATGTTGATGTGAACCAGGACGCACACAGAATCATTCTCACAGTCTCCCATAATGACGCCGTGTTCGCAGAGGACTCTGTTTATGTTCCAGCCGCCAGAGAGAGTAAGTCAATATCGATCTGTAACCGCAATTAATGCATCATAATGCTTCATCTTAATGGAACAGTGCTTCCCAGTGAAGCATGTTGGTGATTTGATGTCAGGCAAATCTTGTCTTTTCGCTTGTTCTCGCTTGGCAGGCCTCCCTCAAGTTACCGACATCCAGACCACAACCCTTGAAGGTGTCATTGAGATCAGCTGGAAGGCTCCGGTTCAGCCTGTCAGTGGTTATATGATCGACTACATCCACAATGGAAATCAGTACTACTGGAAGGAGAGCACAAACACTAATGTAACACTGACTGGTAGGAGAACAGAGAACAGATGTGGACAAAGCTTCTTGAATATTTAGTGTGTTGAGAATAATACATGAAATGAGCCTTTAAAAAGAAACCTCATCATCTCCTCTTAGGCGCTGATTCATGTCCTGCGACTTTACTTGTTCAGATCCATTTGTGTGTTATATCTAATTTCCTCGGCTAATGGGAACACTTTTACAGCCTTACTTTTACAGCCTTACTTTTACAGCCTCTCTGTAATGCATTAGCGAGAGAGATTAGTAATGTTTCGAGGAACTGTGACTCATATCTCACAAATGTTGGATACGCCGCAGCCTGCTCTAACATGTTAAAAAATATGAGTATAACACTATTAATGTCTACAGCCTGCTACAGTAGCAGCTATATCAGGCTCTGCTGAGGCCCAGCTGTGCTTTGAGCTAAACTCTAACACCAATATCAAAATGTCACACGCAAAATGGGACAAACAGCGCAAGATTAAAAGTCAGGAAGTCACCCAAGTTATTACAATTCATTCTGGATTGCACGACATTAATTGCTGTACAAAACCTCATGGCTGCTTATTTTAAATTGTCTTCCAGAAACTTGACTGAAAAATATGTGAGTTTATTCAATTAGACCATGGATGGACCATTGCTCCAAGGCCCAACAAAACATTGTTTATCGCTAAAAAAAAAAAGTCAGCCTCAATTTGGCTCTCAGAGAACTTTAGGGGAACACCACAGTCAGCGGATGTTGCCCTCAGGGGAGAACATGAATGCCAATAAAACATGGCAAGTCGAAAGATTTAATAAGATACTGAAGCCTGGACCAAAGTGGATGACATCGCTCGAACCAAAAGCTACAATTCTGACAAAGCTGAAATATTAAGCAGAACAAGTCTGTCTGTCTCTCGCTCTCGTCCCTCTGGCTCTCTCTTGTTGTGTGAGGTAGTTATTGTGTTATACCAGTGTTTCTGGTGTGGAATTATTAACTTGATCTTTGCATCATTTTTGTATTTGTTTAGTTTTTTGTCAGTTTGACGTGTCTGAATAATTATTAATAATAATAATAATAATAATAATAAGGGATGGTCCTAATGAGGCCAGACACAGAAATATGGATTCATCCCTTCATTAATTCATTCATATATGGCTTTAATGTGTTTTAACAATCAAACTGGACGGCAGGAGCTTTTCATTATAATCTTTGCTACAGACCTGCTGGATAAGACGCCATACAACATAACTGTAACTCCCCTCTTTGATGGCAAGACCGGTCATGGCACACAAGCCCTTCAGATCTGCTCCAGAGTCAGAGGTAAATAAAACACGTTTTTTCTCTTCACAATTGTTAATTATGTTTATTATGCTTTTTTGTGGACATGCGGACATTACACAGACATAACCAAGGTTCAACAGACTACAAAGATAAGTAAATAAAAAAGGATAAAATTAACAAAAGAAGGAAAAGGAAAAAGACGTCTCATATTATTCTCTTGTAGCAGTTTTTTTGATTGATTTATAAATGACTTCATAAAGCTTGGAAAGTCATTTTAATGTCTCGATATACTAATAAAACTCGGTATTTTCCCCCTTGTGGCGTAAGTCAGTTTTTCCATGGCTAAAAAGTTCAAGGGAGACTTTTTTTAACCAATGACCGACTGTTGGCATCTCAGGGATTTCCCAGTTTACAGAAGCGGTCTGATTCTGAAAACATGATCCCTACAGATACAGGGAATGTCACCATCAGCGATGTTCAGGCTTATGACAAAAGTGCTTCTGTGAGCTGGGATGTGAAGACACGGGAGGCTTGCAGCGGGGTTGTTGTCAGATACATCGTCTTCTACAACACACAGCAAGGACTGCAGCTCAGTGAGTACACCTCAGACTGGCTTGATATTTGCAAATCTATTGACGATACTCACGTCCTCTTCTTTGGATGACATTTCTGTCCTGCTCTTCCTCTAGACGTCTCTGTGGATAGAACAAGGCAGTTCGTCTCATTGAAAGATCTGACTCCGGACACTCAATACCACGTCTACGTCCAGGCCATAGCTCTTACTGGGACAACCCAAAGCAGTGAGTGGCTGTTTATGACCAAGAGATTTGGTGAGTAGGCTTCATGTACATGCAAGACATATTTTAACCAACTTTCAAGGAACTGGTAATGCTAAAGCAATCTATATAAGAGTCTGGACAGTTTGCCTGACTAGTGACAGGGTGCAGGTTTAAAAGTCAAGTTTTCATAGAGTTATGGTTGCCATGACGAGATCAAAGTTCCCGGCAGGCAAATATTTCCACCTTCAGTAGCAGAGTTTGGTTAGCTAACACTGCTAACACCTCTAGATGAGCCTCGAGTCAGAGGTGCAATACCGTCATCCATCCGTTTAACAAATCATCCACCATTCACAACCATCAATCTGCAGCATCCATCCACAATAATAACAAGATGAATTAGATCCCAACACTCATGATTACTCACCAGAACAATATCTTCAATTATCCAGACGTGGTTACAAAATGCTCCTGAAGTGTTTCGTCACCGCAAGTTGACCTCAAAACATTCTCTCTTTTCATACCGTTCCAATAAGTGAGATGTTTGCAGTAATTCGATCGTCATGTATTTTGCACTCGAGTAATTTCTGTTAAGCAATCGAAAGCAACATCATTGATTTCTCAACAGACCCGAAGCTCATCACGGCTCTCCTGGTGTGTGGAAGCATCGCTGTGCTTCTGGTGTTATCTCTTGGATTATGCTGCGCTGTTCAGTGAGTTTTTCATCTTTCATTGCATCCAAGTTAATCATGTCAACTTTGATGATATTGTGCTTGCACAGTTCTTTCTTTTTTTTTTCCCCCACACAAATTCTTCTAAAAACAATGTGCCCTTATGATGTAAATAATTTGCCTTTTAGGTGGAAGAAGTTCAAGGAGAAGCCGGTACCAAACCCTGGATTCAGTTCTGTGGCGTTGTGGTCCCCAGCAAATCATCAAGAGGTGAACTCAAGTGGCTGATGGAGTGACATGTTTCAATTCAAGATCATTGTAGGGCAGGGAAGAGAAATAAATAAATATTGCTTTACTCAAGTAAAAGTGTTGAAATTTTAGCTGTTTAGTTTCAATTTGAAAGAGTGTTGAAATAAATGTTTTGCAGTGGTACATACCCATGACCCCCCCCCCCCCCCCCCAAAAAAAGAGTAATTGTTCTAAATGCATTCACGAACATAAAGTTCTGAAGTGATTTGTTTCAATTTGAAAACCTCCCATGCACTTCCAGGTGTTCAAGTCAGGTTGGCCTGAAAGTCATCACACTTTGAATGTATTGTTTTAAAATTGTTCTTTGCATTGTTAGCTTGCTTTAACTATAAGCGCATCCAGAGGTGCAAAAGTCTAAGGATCGATGGTTTCCCTTTGTGTGTGTTTGTCCATAGGGAACATGCCCTGTCGAGCCATTCAATAAACCACACGAAAGCCACTTTGACATAGTTTACCCAGAAGAACTTGAGGGAATGACCACTCCTTCACTACCTCCAGGCTGTAAAAGTAACATAGTCAGGGACCAGACGGAGGAATACACAGTCCCAGATGTAGTTCCGGCACCAGACTTGCAGAACAAAGACCCACGTGAATCTGAAGACATGCTGCATCCATCGTCTCCTGAAGAAGCCACGGCGCTGCTTCTCTCAGAGAGCAACCAGTCCAGCCCGTATCGAAGTCAGAGCTCGAAGGAAGATCCTGCCCAGCGGACCAGTAAACAAAGTAAGCGCGCTGCACTGAACCAGGAAGAAAAGACGACGTCTGCGACTGTTTATGTCACTTTGGACATGTTTGAGCAAGACAACGGACAGTCGACAGAAACGGAAACATAAGACATGGATAAACCACGCAGATTTAAACCGGCAAAAGACTTCCATTAGCAAGTGTTGCATCTTCAGGCTTTTGCACTGTGTAGTGAAATGTTTTTTTTATTTTTATTAAATAAGTTTGTACTGTATGTTTATTCTTTATCATTTAGTGTTACAAACATGTAATACTATGTATGAAAACAGTTAAAGCCAGGGTTGGTGATTTTCGAAAACTAGCATGATTTTGAAAGTAGCATTCCCTCAGTGCTCCATCTGCACCCACCCCCTCCCCTCTGTGCTCCCTCAAAAGCCACGCCCCCTCACTTACATGCACTCTGAGTGTGGGCTAGTGCATGCAAGGGGGTAGAGAACGAGCAGGGAGACAGGGAGGCGTGATTGGTTCATTAAATTGGGACCTCGTGGTTTTTTACCTGCTTACAACTGCGACAGATGACGGATTTTCTTCGTTCCTTTTTCAGAGCACATGAGTTATTAATTTCTGTCAGGACCTAAAGACAATTTCAACCAAAATCTTTAAAAGTGTATCTGGAGAAAATGACCAACCCTGTCTTTAAAAACACTATGTTCATACAACTATGATGTGAACTTGAGTCTTTGCAGAGATGCAGATAGATAACCATATATCACCCAAGCAACACTTGATAATACAATAAAAATACTGATTCAGAACTCATAATTAAAGTTGTCTGAAAAAGTTTAAGCAATGAACGCCAAAAACAAAAATGTACATTTACAGGCGCCAGTGTATCATATATATATGCTAAGGTCTGTGCAGGGATAGCATACTGAGGATTTATGTTTACTCTGCAAATCAGTGAGTGTTGCAGTCGCTGTTATATGTATTATGGCATGTTATTTATTATGATAAGATTCTCATATGTGTCATGTTATTATGTGTCCACTTCTTACTGTATAAACCTGCTTGTGTGACACAAGGAAGCTGTTACTCATTGCAGTTTACTTCTCAAAATATAGAAAAGACATGTATCACATAGATTTGTTCCCAACTAATAGTGTAGCATTTATTGTTCTGCATTTATTTAAAATTGCCTGAGATAGTTTTGTCTTTTTGTACACACCAATAGATTCAGAAACTTGCCCTTAATAAGCTGTTTACACATCTTCGAAGGCTTTAGCATTTCATTTTTTGTTCGTTGCATTTGTTTGTTTTTTAACATATTTGTACAAAATGTAATAATTAAAAAAAGGACACTGTAACATTAAAGAAACATTCTCTACGTTTTAAATCTGACTTTAGTTTTCATTACAATGTTTTTTGTACAGAAGATTTAGTTTGAACAGCATCACCATCCCCCACAGATTTTATTAATTCAAGTCCAGTCTTTAAAGCTTCCTTTAATCCCAATTAATATGAATGATCTTACTTGAGCAACACCCAAACCCCTGAATCTTAAGTACCTTCATCTGGAGTATTTTTACTTTGCACTATTCACCACTGCACTGTTTCATATTTAGTCATGTAAATATTAGTCTTTTCTTCTTATGTTTATTGTTGATATTTAATGTTGTACCTGTACATATGAGAGCGCAGCTCACCGAAGTTAAATTCCTTGTGTGTGTAAGCATACCTGGCCAATAAATCTGATTCTGGAGCACCTCTGCTTCATGTAAATAAAGAAGAAGCTGTTATTCTGTACAAAAGTCTGTCTATCTCATGAGGGGTTATTTTCTATACATTTTTGGTATCCTCAGTGGTTTCATTGTGAATAAAATGTCTGTTGTAACCATGGTTGTAACTAGGGCTGTCAGCATTAACTAGTTAATCTTGTTCATTTAGGTCTGAAATGTATGCATTCATTTGTTTTAGTCGAGCATGCTCTTTGGTTCCATTAGGCGCGATGTGAATATGCCTCTGCAGTGTCTCACTTTGGTCACAGTTCTGGAAAAGAACGACACTGCTGCATCTTTAAATGTTTAATTTCACTCTGAGAAAGTTCAGTTGACAAGTCAAAAGAAATATCCTGACATCAAACATTTCCCTTTTTATCATTCCTTTTGGCTGTTTTTATCTAGTTTCAATTTTAACAAGTTCCTTTTTCAGTGGTTAAGTTTAAGTTGTAACCTGAAGGTCCTGACATTATTTCAAAACATTTTTTGTGTTTCTGTTGTAGCACAACTATACGGAAGAGGATTAGGGCCACACAAAAAATAGAGTTCTGACTTTATTCTCAGAGTTCTGACTTTATTCTCAGAATTCTGACTTTAAACTCAGAATTCTGACTTTATTCTCAGAATTCTGACTTTAAACTCAGAATTCTTACTTTAAACTCAGAATTCTGACTTTATTCTCAGAGTTCTGACTTTATTCTCAGAATTCTGACTTTATTCTCAGAGTTCTGACTTTATTCTCAGAATTCTGACTTTAAACTCAGAATTCTGACTTTATTCTCAGAATTCTGACTTTATTCTCAGAGTTCTGACTTTATTCTCAGAATTCTGACTTTATTCTCAGAATTCTGACTTTATTCTCAGAGTTCTGACTTTATTCTCAGAATTCTGACTTTATTCTCAGAGTTCTGACTTTATTCTCAGAGTTCTGACTTTATTCTCAGAATTCTTACTTTAAACTCAGAATTCTGACTTTATTCTCAGAATTCTGACTTTATTCTCAGAGTTCTGACTTTATTCTCAGAGTTCTGACTTTATTCTCAGAGTTCTGACTTTATTCTCAGAGTTCTGACTTTATTCTCAGAATTCTTACTTTAAACTCAGAATTCTGACTTTATTCTCAGAATTCTGACTTTATTCTCAGAGTTCTGACTTTATTCTCAGAGTTCTGACTTTATTCTCAGAATTCTGACTTTATTCTCAGAGTTCTGACTTTATTCTCAGAATTCTGACTTTAAAGTAAGAATTCTGAGTTTAAAGTCAGAATTCTGACTTTATTCTCAGAATTCTGACTTTAAACTCAGAATTCTGACTTCATTCTCAGAATTCTTACTTTAAACTCAGAATTCTTACTTTAAACTCAGAATTCTGACTTCATTCTCAGAATTCTTACTTTAAACTCAGAATTCTTACTTTAAACTCAGAATTCTGACTTTATTCTCAGAATTCTTACTTTAAACTCAGAATTCTGACTTTATTCTCAGAATTCTATTTTTTTTTTTTTTAATGTGTGGCCCTAATCCTCTTCCGTACAACTAGTAGCCTTCTGTGCTGTAAAACTGCATGTCCTGTCTCACTTACACCTAAAGGCGGCGGTGTGACGCCCGGTGTCATCTGAACTACAGATAATAACAATCAGAAGAAGAAGGCTAGCTAGTTTAGCCATATCTGGCTAGCACGTTTGGTTACTTGAATTGAGGTAATGCTGGCTAATTGCTAATAATCCGGATTTAACAAGAACAGTCCTTATTTATAACGTCATTTTCGGGATGCTGATTTATTTCTGATACTCGTAATTACCCGTGTCGCTTAAAAGCCCGCCGGCCCGTCAGAATGTTAACCGGGCTTGAAATTGCTGGACAGTTCACCTGAATCAGAGGCTAAAGGGCCTCAGAGCTGCGGTGCTCGCGTGAAAGACCACCCGGGAATCCCTGAAGGACGGACGGAGCCTCACTCCTCAGGCTAGCAGGAGCTCACTGAACAACAAAACCTGTCCCGAAGATGTCACACACCGGACCCCCTCCACGATGGCGGAATTGTCCCAGGAGAGGGCAACCTGTGGCAGGTGAGGAAATAAATCACAAGTTATTACAGAAACGTGGTTTCAAATTGTTTATTTACGGAATGCTATTGCTCGTAGCTAAGTGCATGAATGGGTGCAACATAAAAGTCGTCGTAAAATATGCTGGTAGGACATTCGCAGATATCCGCTGTTCAATTTCCCAATCGTAAATACCTAAAAAAAAAAAAAACATTATTCTTCATTTTAGGGTCAAACAAATATTGCCAGACTCCATCACAACAACGTGTCGTCAGGGAGCTTTGCTGTCAACATTTAGGTCGTTTCATTCAAACGAAGCCAACACTGGTGTGGACTGACATGCCGAGTTCACAGGACAACACTTAACTGACTTGAGATGCTCAGACATATTTCAAGTGCAATTAAAATTTGCCAATTGTAGCAATGCAAAACAAGTCTGCACTATTTTTAAAACGGAGTTTGGTATGACGTCGTTGTTTACCTAACTCGGCACTTGTTGCAGAAGTTCAGTTTTTCGCTGACAATGTCAAATGCTGATATATATATCTTTTTTTTTTGTTGCAAAAGTTAAGATTGGGGGTTCACGTTACATTCATTATTTCCATTTAGAAAGGGTTGAGTTGTTACCCAGCTGGCTAGCATCGCAGTGGAAGCATCACGTGTCAAAACAAAGCAGCTCCAGCTTCAGGCTGCATAGTTGCTCCCTATGAAAGCTCTTGTAATGTAACATGCCTGGTCTTACTCTATGATGCAGCTATCGGGCCACAGAGAAGGAAAACATATCGAAGATTTCGACATTAAACATGTTCGAGCAGAGAACTGTCATCATGATAATATCTGTCTCTCCATACTGTAATCTGTTCTGCACTCATGTTTAGAAATTATCCCTGCACTCATGTTCACTTCATTTGTCTGTCTACTCGACGTTATATTGAATAGTTTCTGCTTATAATATGTCTACACGCATGCACTTTAACTTATGTCAATACTGTCCATTTACAACTCTATTTTTGCACATTTACATTCAATCTTTCATATTTAATTTACAACCATTTACGACTCTGTTCTTGCACATTTACATTTAATCTTCCATATGTAATCTTCCTATTTAAGACTAGTAATGCTAAGTTAAATCCTGGTTGTATATATTCACGTTCTTAGTTTTGATATTTTTAGTGCTTATTTACTTTGTATTTAATATTATATTGTGTTTAGATTGCTAACATTGTGTTTTTTACTCATATTGTGTGTTTGGATAACCTGCTGCTGTAACGCCACAATTTCCCAGTTTGGGATCAATAAAGTAATTATATTATATTATATTCAAACTGTTTGCAAATCTTTTGACCCATGAGATAGAGCTGACATTGAGGTCATAGCTATGTGTCAGCTTCTTTTCTGAGTCTTGATACTTATGACTTTGTGTTGCTGAGGTGCCAGTACCCCTTATTTGTGAAACCCATACTAAAGTAGGCTTCACCAGATACTCCATGCTTCTCATTTTAGCGCTGGTGACTGGCTGCTCTTCTTTTACCCTTCAAAATAACACATGAAACCATTGAGTAAAACAGCAACTTTATCCTTGTTAATTATGAATAGTATCTCATAAATGTATGACCGTATTCTTCTATATTTATGATTTTTAATCTTGAAATCCTTTTTTTTCCCTTTTGAATTGCCCTAATATTCCACTGTACGACCCATCTCCACTTCCCTTTTTATTTCAATCACTGCTGAACGCCAGTCAATTTCGATTTTAAGGCATAGCTGGTGACATTTCCAAATATTAATTTAAACCTGTCACATACTGTAACTAGCTGTCAGTACATGTTTACTGTTGAGTTTTTATATTCTAGACATGCCAAAATAAATGCTATTGATGTTGTTTCAAGCTAGTATTTTATGATTTGAAATGATTTTGTAGTGACTTTATGTGCGGTTAAGTTATGTACAGTAAATTGTTGACAACATCTTAGAGAATATTAGATTGGATTTTGCACTATTCAGTATTAAAAATGGAAACAATAGAGTTGTATTCTTGGTCGGCAGTAGCTCAGTCCGTAAGGACTTGGGTTGGGAACCAGAGGGTTGCTGGTTCAAGTCCCGGTGTGGACCATAATATGGAAGTTGGTCTGGTAGCTGGAGAGGTTCAGGGCACTTCTAGTACACCCAGCAAGCACCGCCAAACCCCCAACTGCTCTGGTGCACTCCCTGTGTAGCAGTGTGTCGTGTGTGAGAAGCAATAACAGAGTGTAAAACCAGAATTGCCCCTCAGGGATTAATAAAGTATGTAAAATTAAAAAATATTTATTATTCAAAACAAAAAGGTTTAGGTTAGCCTATTATCCCATTCCTCTCGTCCCCACTTGGATCTTTTCAACTCAAGATCCCCGTCTTTCCCCTCCAGGTAAATTCTTGCCCATGAAAACGATGTTGGGTCCCAGATATGATGACCAAGTAGCAGAGGAGAACAGGTTTCACCCGAGTATGCTGTCCAACTATTTAAAAAGTCTCAAAGTAAGTAACTGTGAAGATACGTTTTGAGTAACATCTTAAAAATGAAAACAGCAACAGTGTCTCATCTCGTCTTCTTTTTTTATTGTTTTCTCTCTTCAGGTGAAAATGGGTTTGCTTGTTGATCTGACGAACACTACTCGCTTTTATGACCGCAACGACATCGAAAAAGATGGCGTGAAATATGTGAAGCTTCAGTGTAAAGGGTAGGAGCTAACGCTTAAGTCATGAGTCAAACTACACACCAGTTGTTGTTTATTTGGTGGCAGTGTACTGAGTCGGATGTTTTGCGTTGGTTTCAGCCACGGGGAATGCCCTTCAAAAGAGACGACGACAATGTTCATCCGGCTCTGTGAACACTTCATCGAGAAGAATCCCACAGAATTAATAGGTAAGAAAAACACAGCTTTAACGTGAATTTTTCAGGTTACCCTTTCTCCTTCCTTTTTACAGTCGCATCAGAAGGTCCTGTCACAGAGTTCATAGTCAGAACAGTTCTTAAATTGGAGGCTTTGGTTAAGTTGGGAGGGGTGAGAAGTGTTGCTATTTCAGCTGCTACGATGTGTAAAGTTGTCAAAGCTTAATTTAGCAAGAGGAAACAAAAAACCAAAAACATTATTGCACATTGCAACATACTTGACCCCTTTTCTTTTTGGACTTTTCTCTTTTTCATCTTTTCATCCGTTTTTTCCCCAAACTTAATAAGTGGGAGCAGATTCATCAGTTAAGATATAGCAGCACTCAGTGAAGTGGAAGTTAAGAGGAGTTATTCAGTGGTCAAACCCAGTATTTCTTAGACGAATTAAAGGATTGCATTAGAGGTTCATGTAGTTTACCGGTAAACATTTGGAACCAGAGAAGCCCCTCTGCTTTGCCCTGTGAGCCCTTTTACAAATGTGTCTTGACTTCTATGGAGTGTTATGTTCACAGAAGAATGTTAAGATTTTACGAAGTAGAATATCAGAGGCTGTAACAACATCAGCCGGCGTTGACTGACACATCTCCGTTATGGCTTACGTCACTCCTCTTGGAGTGGTGGGGGACTGCATTTGGGTTGAGGGTCACCACCCCAAATGAATGTTAGTGGATAAACCCTGCATAATAATACATTCATAAATGTACTCTGGTAGTGATGTGAAATACAGACAAAAGGTAATTTTCCTGTTAGAAGGCTCCTTATATAACATGGAAAACTCTTTACAAAAAACAAATAATTGGACTTTAAGTTAAATAAACTTGGAACGTAATTCTTTTGTGCAATGTTTGAACATCAAGTGCAGCATTGTTTTAGGTCAATTAGTAGCAATATCACGAGTGTCCAGCAGAGAGCAGCATTGCTCCAAAATTTACCGGCTGCAAATGAAAGCTGGGTTAATAATACACATTTGTAGTTTTTCAGTCGTTATGTTCTATATTCAGATTCCACGCTTAAACAACAGGTCGGTTTCCACGGCAACCAGTCCTCTGCTGATGGTCATAGAGTAGCTCTGTGTAGCACCTGGAGCTTAAATGGCTTTCTCCCAAGGTTTGCTCACTTACCTTCAGGTAAAGATATCGAGAGCGTTTGCCTGTTTTCAGAAGTGCATGGTTATTATTCCTCAAAAAGTTTTGTCCTGATTCTGTCAATGTGGGAGTTTGAAACAACACGCTCTCCCTCTGAACACTGTGTAGGTGATTATAGGTGAAAGGACACAAGTTCAATAAATATGACTTAAGATGAAACACTGTGTAGAAGTCTGTGTGTGGGCTGTTTGCATTGAGTTGAAAATCCACAAGTTATTTTACTGGTTAGATCTTTGAAGGCAACAGACTCAACAGTTGCAGTGAAGCACGTCAACTACAACATACCTTTCTATCAGTCTACTAGTCTGTGGATTTTGAGTTTGTATTGTACTTTCACACTGGTGCCAGCAGGGCGCTCTCATAGACCTCTATCTCGCCTCTTATGATCACGTCGAGGTCTTGTCTCTCCTCCTGACTGCTGCCTGGCGTCTTCATCAAAATGTTCCTCCCAACATCAAATCAGAAAGTGTGAATGTCATCTCAGTAATGTCCTGTCTTTAGCCAGCTGGTGATTGGGCTCTATTGTCCCTGTGGGTACGCATGTCCAAATTAGACGCTTGGTGTTGTCGTTGCCAGGCAGACTTCCTTTGCAGTTAGAAATATGAGAGTCAGATTTGGTGTTGTTTGAACCCTGCGGTGCACCTTCTGAAGGATGCTTGTCTGCAGGAATATTACTTTTAACTACAAAAGGAGGGGACTATGTTGCAGAGCGGGAGATCTTCTTGTAATGGAGAACAAACATGATTCAAATTTCAGGCACTTTTCTGAGCCTCCAGGGAGGAAATGATCACAGCAAGTTTATTTCTCTTAAGAAAAGATTGTAAAGATGATAGTTTAGATCTCCCCCCCCCCTCTCTCTGAGAAAAGAGGGATTTGAGATTTTGACTTGATGCCCTCGCTCAAAGCATGGACCCAGCCTCAGTGCATCTCAAAGAGCAGCGATGTTATCTCTGTCAAAAGGGAAACACATCAGATGATATCTTACTACACCCACAGGGCGATCATGTTGTGCTTCGTTACATTGATCGTGCAGGCTCTGAACATAAACACATTGAGAAATAAAATAAATTGCTGATATGACTTATATACCATATGTAACTGTTGGACCTCAAAGAGTGAATACTACATGACTGTAATGTAATATAAATGATAATTTAAATGGGAGTTGTGTGCTGCCTTTCCCCCCCCTGAAGGTGTCCACTGCACGCATGGCTTCAACCGGACAGGCTTCCTGATGTGTGCGTACCTGGTGGAGAAGATGGACTGGAGGTAAGGCCCCTTGTCCCTTTCCTTGCATCTTTTATTTCCCCTGGATATAAATCACCTTGCTGTCTATCTTTATGAGCCGCTAATCTCATCTTTGCCTGATAGTTTCTGTATGTAACATGTTACATAAGTCGTCTCCAATCAGCTCAGGCTTCACAAAAGAAACCCCGCTGTTTGCAAGTGACCGAGCCAATCAACCGACGACAGACAGGGGCTAAATAATTAACACGCGCTGATCACAGGAGGGTGAGGATGAGTCTTTAGTCGGAGGTGGAGCAGCAGTCTGAGGGAGCAGAATCTCTGGAAGCTGCAGACATGAAGGGGGGGGGGGATAAAAACCCCTCCCTCCACCCAACACTTCCTGTCTAATGAATATTCTGAGAGCGTTTACAGCCCTCCAGTCCAGCTGCATGAGAATATCAAATCATCAACACAGAGAGATTTTTAGATTTATTTACTTCCACACTCAACAAAAAGTGAGTTATGGGATTGGCTGCCTCAGCAAAGTATTATTAGTACAGATCATTTTTTCCCTGAATTGTATTGATCTATAAAATGTGGAAAAACTTGGATGTTTTAAGAGATGGGACAGATCCGATCTAATATCAGAATCAGGTCTGATTTTGATGTAACTTACATATTGCATATCGGACTGACAGTGCAGATCCATGTCGCAGATCAAGAGAGGTTGTCAGGCACTTTGAACATTCTCAACTTGCAACTTGGGACGCTTTGAAGACGTCAGCTTTTTCTTGTACGGTCAAAAGAACAATTCTTGCACTTGCAGTTTAAAAGATTTATTTTGAAAACCTGACAGTTGTTGCTGCTTCCTGTTTGTATGTGAAACCAGCACAAAGTTAAAATACCTTATTTTGAAATCATTTAAATTTTATGCATTTTTATTTATTTCATATGTTTTTGCTCTTTTGAGAAGAAAAGCAGTACCAGGTTTACTGCAGCTTTGTGTAGCCTTTCACATAATACTAACAACAACATTCAAATTATTTCTGAACATAAATGTCAGTATCTATACAAGTTGATCAACATCGGATTGGAACTGTAAAAAAGTGGATCGACGTATCTGTAAAAAATCCTTCAATATTCAAAATGTTTGCTCGAGAAATCTCAGTTGTTTGAAAATCCAGAAATTGTTGTTGTTTGTTTCACAGATGAAATGAAAAATGTATTGAAGACAGAGCTTATAAAATAAGATACCAAAGATCCGTACAATATGAAAGTAAAGCTTTTTAAAAGCAGCTCTATGTCTGTGCTTTTCTGTCTCTTATCAGCGTGGAGGCAGCTGTAGCAGCTTTCAGCCAGGCTCGATCCCCCGGGATCTATAAGGGAGACTACCTCAAAGAGCTTTTCCGTCGTTATGGTGACGAAGAGGACGCACCCCCTGCTCCCGCGCTCCCAGAGTGGTGCTTCGACGACGAGGACAGCGGGGAAGTGGACGATGACGGTAACGCTGTCGGCCAGGAGTCGGGCCCCAGCTCCTCTGGGTCGGCGCCCGGCAAACGGAAGAAAGAGAAACTAAAACTGGTGAGATTTCCTGGAAGCTGCAGGAAACCGAGTCATAAATAGAAAAGAAAAAAAAAAAAAGAAATGTGGAATGAATCTCCCTGCAGGGCGCAGAGCTCTTGCAGTGAGGATGCTGGCTCTATTAGAAAGTCTTCCCTTAAAGGATGAGACTTCTGTGCTCAGCTGTATGTGATCACCCAGTTCATTTGATGTTTAAATTCAGACAACACGACACTTTCTGTCTCTTCACACTTCACAGCAGAGGTAGAAATTAGATGAGATAAAAGCCGCCTTCCTGTCTTTATGTAAAGCTCTCAACAGTTCAGTTCAGTGGAATGGGATGCCTCGGATCATCTCCAGTTGCACATAATTAGGTTTTTGTTTACATTGAGCTGATGCTCTTATCCAGACTCATTTGGAGGGGCTGAAAGAAGCGGAGTGTCAATGGTACCACCAACAGTCAAGCAGGAAGTGAGGAGGCAAAGGAAGCGCAGAAACAGTGGAAATGAAATCAAAACAAAGATTTGTTTGAGGTGTAAACAGTTGTAGAAATGATACTTACTGTATATCCAAATACAAACGTGAATGTCTAGACGTCGCTGTGATTTCAGGGAGAGGTCTAGGGCTACAGACGACAATCTATTTCATTTGATCAAATTGATATTTCACGATTTCATCTTCCCTGATTGGTCTATAAATCTGAAGGAAGTTGTGAACCTGTTGATCAGCTCACTCGGACTTGCTGTGGAAAAATTACTAGGGGGGCCGGCAGGAGAAATTGTGGGTGAAATCTGAATTTTTTTTGTCTGTTTGTGTTCACACATACAGCTCCTCCTGGAAATATCAGGAGTTATTCAGGAGTTTTCTGCAAGTGTGAAAGACCTGTTAGCTTGTTGAAGTGAAGCGTCATAAAAACAGTTTGTAAGTAAAGGTAGAACACAAAGACAAGTAATAGCTGTAGACCTTTACATTCAATTCAATAATCAAATCTGATATTTTATTAAGAGGCGTCCTTCTTGCTTTAAACTATTCTCGACTTTAGATCTTGAAACACTGGTTTGTTTTTTCAATATCACAAACTATGTTGAATCAGTAACCATTATTCTGGGGAGGGGGTTTCTATGTAGTTACAGTCTGTTTGTCAAGTTTCAAAGGATACAGATGTCGGTCTCTGGGAGGACTTGTTTTCCCTTAGCTGAAATACGTTTAAGACATTATTTCATCTTATTGTTTCTCAGAGCTTAAGATGGAGTGATCACATATCTTGTTTCATCCAAACAGCACTCAACCCCTCCCCAAAAGATGTTCATTTAAAATTGGACATGAAAAACCAACACATTATCACATTTGTAGAGCTGTAAATTTGAATGTTGGCTGTTGTAATGCTTGCTAATTAATTTCCTTTTTTTCTGACTAATTGTTAACTGACTAATCGTTTCTGCTCCAATCCAAACTATTTATTCACAGTAAGATGTCATTAAAAAAAACTAACAAACTTCATTATCGAAGTTTTTGATTTGCACAGGAGGGGTAGTGTGAGCCAGCAGGGGATGCAATCCTCGGAGTCGCTGTCTCTAGTTCAGAACTTAGTTTTAGTTCCACGAGTAAACTGCAGGGAAAAAAAAGAAACAGCTTGTGTTTGAGTACAAATTAAATGTACAATTTAAGCTGTAATGTGGCCAGTGTTGACAGTCAGGTTTGAAAATGGAGGCGTGTACACCTCCTGTGTTTTCTTGTTAAACAAAGATTGGATTTCATGCAAAACATTTGAGAACCCAGTTTGTTTATTAAAGTGTCCGTTGGAATGGGGGCGTGGCCTGGTGGTTAGTGCGAGCGCACCAATGAGATTTGTTTAATGAAAAATGGTGCAGTCTGGACCTCAGACAGTAGAAAATATGTGACAGCACAAAGACATGGAAAAACCCCAAATATGTTTTTAAAGTGCTTCATAGACTCGTTGACACTTCACGACCCACCAGTTGAGAAACACTGTTCTAGATTGAAAGGTCGAGAATGTGATTTGCACGGCAACGCCGATGCTTTCTCTTCTCAATGCAGCTATTTAATACACAATGCATTTGACTAATAACACATATTATTATATATTATTATCACATCTGTGTCTCTTCAGAATGCCTTATATTATCATAGTTCTCCAGGAAGCAGGACTCGCTGGGAGAAGAATGAGAGAGGAAAAGGTCACGCAATGAGAGCTATGGTTTAATTAGGAAATGAAGTGAGGTGTCTTTTTACTTTAAAAATAAATGTTACACGTGTCATCCGTGTTACACAGGAGATGATTTCTGTAAAAAAAAAAAAAAAAAAACCTGGCTGAAGAGGGAGAGGGAGAAAGAAAGGTGGATTTAAAGTTTATTCTACCTGTTGTCTCTGCACATACAGAAGGGATTCATAAATCAAAGGAGTAGCTGCTTGGAAAGTCCAACCAGCATGTCAGTGTTTCCTTTTGCTTATGTGTAGGAGGGTATGACTCTTTCTTTCAATTCAATAAAACTTTGGCCCTCTGTTCTCCTCTTTCCTCCCAGGGTGCAGTATTTCTTGAAGGCATCACAGTGAAAGGCGTCACGCAGGTCACCACACAACCCAAACTAGGAGAAATCCAAAGAAGGGTTCAGGAGATGGCCGAGTGGGACAGGTAAGAAACCGTTCTTTCACTCTCCTCATACCCTGTCGGTGAGACTGTGTGTGTCTCTGTGTGTTCGCACACGCGTGGGTGTACCACACTGTGTTAGGCGTGACTCGCTTGTTGTAAAATCACCTATTTTATTTTGAGACCCTGACACTGTGTGACAGGCAGCAGAGTCAGGAATAGATTCTTTCTTTTCTGGAGGAAATATGCAGCTGCTGCTCCGTGTCTATGTCTTGTCACAGCAGAAGGAATGGTCCATGATGCTATTTCTACTCGTTGCTTTTTTTTTTTTTTTTTCCAGAAGTTGTTGTTTCAACTTGTTATGGCTGCAGGTTCCTGTATGGACTCTCGCTGACAAAATATTATGATATCAATAATAATCGTAATGAGCCAAAGAGGCAAGGTTGTGTAAAACGTTCAAGTTTATTGACAACAACACCACACAGTGCATTTTAAGTGTCATTGTAGGGTCTATCACACTCTTGAAACTTAAGTTGTTGATGAATTGTTATACAAACAGTTTAATTATTTGGTTGTCTCTAAAGCCTGTCTTGCAACAAATGAACTATTTGCTGCAATGTCTTTTCTTATTGTTATTGTGGGCCATGTTTTGTAATGTATTTTAACATTGTATCGTGTCGTATCTTATTTATTGGTCGCATTGGTCGTATCTTATAGTGAGTTACCCCCACCCCTATTCAGGGTATTAATAAGGCTTGGCGTTCAATGTAATTACCAGGCTGGAAAGAAGGCATTAGCTTTCAGTGCAGGTAAGGTGAAAGTGAAGTAAAAATACTTCATTGTCCCCAAATTCCTTTTTCACAGCCCCGACCAAACCAACCAAAGAACAGCACAAACACAAAACACAAGAGTATAGAACGAACAATGTCAAACAGTAATCAAAAGTTCCCTCTCTGGTCTTTTCAGCGAGACCTTTTGTTCAGGGCAGCTGTAACAGCAGAGATCAGGCTTTTCCCAAGGCGAGCCCTCCTGCACCTCAATGCTCTGTAACCTCTGTCCTGAGGGAGGTGAGGCGAAGTGGATTCATGAAGACCTGTTCTGTTGAGGTTGCGATGCGTCTGTTGCCGAGTAAAAATACGATTTAAATTTGAGGCTTTAGTCAACATAAAGAAGGGCGGTGTCACCCAAAAAGCCGATAATTGCTTTCCAATTTATCTCTGTACAAACGGTGTGACGATCATCATGACGGGTCCGCTGGCTGTTGTGGTGATATTGCACTACAATGCCACACTGGGTTTAAACAAATGAGACATCTGTAACATTTTTACAGCGTAGCTTTCCCCACAGCTGTCAGACCCACCGCTCTACCTGGAGACTCTGTCCTATTAATAATGAGACCTGTTATTGGCTCTTCTCTGTCCTCATCATTGATTTCACATGAGCTGAACAACAGCATACTCTTCTTTCCACCCGTACATCTGAACCGTCACACAGTTTGAGTATGTCACGCAAGCTGATGGAAATGTACCTTCCTATTTCTAATTATAGGAGTCAGCCCAAATGATCGCATCTAAGTTATCTAGTAATAAACGCCGGCTCAGTCAGTTCAATGTTCTGTTCTTTGTTCTCTTTTAAGACCCAAAGTTTTACTGCACTAGTCCAATGGTTTTTGATTTAGGAATCATTCCACATTATTCATATAAACATCGTTAACGATCATGCTTAATTCACAATTTCATTCTGATCCGACATCCTAACCTACCATCAAGAATTTCCAAATTATGGAGAGTAAAAACCAGCAGTGTTCACTCGTCCCTCCTCGTGTCGAGCCCTCTTTAATCACTTTGAATTTAGATTCAGGTCTTCTAGGCTCTGACCCTTAATGTAAGATGATTTATTTCCGCGTAAGGCCTACACTGCTGCAACATGTTTCAGCGAAGTGAAGGCATAAAATGGATGAATGCCAGAGCTCTGCGTGGTAAGAGTCGCTGATTCAATGAATGAATGTCAGTTGGAAGCACAAATAAAACAGATGTGTGTGCTCATTGCTTTGCAGGTCTGGGTTTCCTGGTGCTCAGCCCGTCTCCATGGACAGGCAAAACCTTCGTTTCCTGGAAAAGAATCCGTACAAAGTGAGCTGGAAGGCCGACGGCACACGGTAGGTGTATTGTTCATGTGTTTTCAGTTACTATGAACGGCTCTTTATTAGCACAGGTCAATACAGGTACTGCCTTTTGACTCTCTGACTGGCCTGGATTGGCTTCTCCTCTCATTGATTAGGCTCATTTTTTAAGAGTCATGAGTCAACACTGAGTTTGTTTCCCCCTAATGTGTCCATGTCGTTTTGTGCATCAGAGGTGTTAATTTACCTTTTACCGGCATTTTAGTGAAAACAAAGGAATACTGAGACGAACCTGAGTGGTCATTGAATACAAGGGGAGATGTGCAACCAGTCAATTAAATTAATTTATAAGAATACTTCAAAACAACAGAGGTCGACCCATGTGGATATAAAAGACAAGTAACAATGACAAAAATGTGTAAAACATGGCAAACTGGTAAATGAGGAAACAAGAATTCACCCAAACCATCAGTAAACTGTCGCCCATCAACAAACGTCAAACATGTAACATGATTATTTCTGAAAACATGGGTTAATTTATACCAATCGGTTTCGTTTTCCTTTGAACCATTCTTTGATTTTTCTCTGGAGTCTGTATCTGAACTGAGGAAGCTTGGTTTATTGGGTTAAAAACCTCGAACTGGGGAGGGATAGAGGGGGATTGTATAGGATTGGGCCTTAAATACACAGAAGGTCAAAATGTTGTAATGATAAAGAATAAACATTGGTTATCAGTTTAGTTTCAAAAGTGCAAAGGGAGAATTTGAGATCGTTCATAATTTATTGGACTGTGACTGGAACAAGGGATTACTCTGAGACCACTGTTGGAGAACGGGCCGAGCATTTCAGAGTTTGAGGTGGATGCTAAAGGCGACTGAGAGCAGAGTGTGACTGATAAATCGGTCATCCACTGTCCAATGACATTATCGGATTAGGAACATTTAACCCAGAAAGTAATGCTTTTGGTGATTGAGAAGAGATGTTATCCTATAGTTTGTCCTGTCCCCTTCCACTTTAAAGTTTACAATACTCTAAACACTGTGTGCAGCATATGAAGCACAGGATAACTGCTGATCGACTATTATTATATTATTATCTGTTGGAATCTGTTTCGGTCTCAAAATCCTCCAGAGGTTTGGCTCTGGTTGAGTCCTTTTTTTAAACAAACATCTATGAACCACAGGCTGAAGAGGACGGCAGTGACTAGTGTGGACTTGAAACTAAAGTGGGAACACTTTCTCTTTGCTGTCTCGTTTTAGGGTGCATTTGTAATTTCCCTTATTTTATGTCTCTATTAGCAGCCAGCGCCGAGAAGCATAAAACGATTTTATTATTCCAGTAGTCTGCTATGTGCCTCTCTCTGGTCTGAATGTGCAGTGTGCTGAATATTTAATGACTGCAGTCAATTTCAGAGTTTTACATGGGTACTTTAATTTCCTGTTAAGAGTGACACTAGCAGAGTGCAGATAAGGCTCCAGACCAAGATGCTGAAGATCGACTTCAAATACTTTCAAGTGTTGTGAGAAAGTTTTGCTCCCAAGTTTATGTGGAGAACAGTACAGAAGTATTCCTCTCCTGCCTCCAGCTTCTGCCCTTCAGCCCATTTCCTCTCCAGCTATTTGAGGAGTCTTTCTTCAGTCATGAGAAGTGCAGGGAGAGATGCTCACAGTGTGCGAGGTATGAGTCATCACACAACTGCAGGATATGTTTGATGTTGAGGATGGGATGTTTCTTTTTAAAGGTTGAAGAATAAACCGAGGAAATACAAAGCTCAGTGTTAATACAACGAAACATAGATAGACCATGAAGACTTTCCTTATCCACAGATGATGTCAAATCTTAAATTCTGCAGTCTGCAGGTTCTTGCAGTTTGCTGACGCTCCACTACAGAAAGTATTGGACTTACTTTGTACTCAACTGTGTGTAAAAACAAAATAAAAACCTCAACCTCAGCATATTTACCTGTCATGTTGTATTTAGCATAATATTCATTGTTGTAGTGTAGGATTTGTCACCTTGGTACCAGTCTCCTGGTTCTGCCGAGTTTCTTTCTTCCTGTCCCGCTTTCTCTGACAGCAGCAGTATTGTGTCTCAATCATTGTTTTTCTTGGACAATTAACACAAAGGATACATACAATATGACTTGTAAAGGTCTATAGAAATGTGCAGAAAGGTGTTCTCGAGTGGACATTCATACATTGGAGCCCGGCTGTTGTCTGCATGCAGGTAATCAGTTTGTCTGTCATTGTGGGAAAAGCTTCCATCTATAGGCTCAGGCTGCAAAAAGCAAAGAGTCTTTATTCTGTCTGTCAGGCACAGCCTGTTCTGGCGCCACAAGTCTGATATTACTTTATACTGCTGAAGTGAGAAATGGATCACAGCTTTTTTTTTTTTTAAGCTGCCACACTAGTTTCTCGCCTGAACCGCTGTTCTGTTAAATTCATCCCACAAAAAAAGACACATTTCTCAAACAGGTTTGGCTTTTGTGTGAAATTGAACTCACACTGAAGCATTCACAAAAAGAAATGATGAGAGACGGGTTGGCGGGAGAAAAGAAAACTTGATTAAAATTCCACAGGTGTGTGTCTTCATTAAATCTGGACAATACCTTGAATAAGAGAAAACAACAGCTTTGTTTTGGATCAGTGGATTTTAACGAACACTGCAAAAATAGAGGAATTTTCCTCTTTGAATTGCCATTTCTTCATCTCTGTTAATCATAACATCTCTGATATAATGAACAAGTATGGATTCTGAAAAGCTAGCTGTCACACGGAGGACTTTGGATGCATCAAACGGGAGTAATGAGTTCTTGTGTTTGGTACATATTCAGTGAGATTTCCTGATTGCAGTGGTGCAGTGGGATCTTCATTTGTCATTCTTGCCATGCATCGCAGAGAGTGTGCAGAGTATTAAGCGTGCTGCTTCCTCGTTGGTGGCAGTTGTGAAGACCTGAAATGGATTTTTAATGGGAAATGTGTCTCGTCAATGTGGTCTGGAAAGATTGTTCACTTTGCATATTGCCAGAGCTTCTCGCCTAAGTGTTGAATATTCTAAATGCCACCTGCTTTCCTTGATCAGTTTTCTTAAGAAAAGGAAGTCTCTTACACTGATGGGTCTGACTTCTAAAAAAACGTAACTTCATTTTTGCATCAGGCAAAAGCATTGTTCAAGCAGGACAAGGTTAATGCGTTCCTTTCAGCATCCATCGCTCTGACACACTTCCTCTCAGCCCCAATATGTCGGGCAAAGCATCAACACTTCTGACAAACTGCCTTGCTTAGTAGAACAATACTGGACAATATTGTGTCAAAGCAATGATGCATCCTCTCTTACCTAGACGTATAAATGTAGCCCTATACCTGACACACACACCTCGCATACAAAGGCAAAACTCTCACTGCCTGCTGTCTGCCAAGTAGGTGGCTTCTAATGGGCCGTGGAAAGGACAGCGAAATTAGTGCATCTGCCAAAAGGGGAAACACAGCAGAGTTTGCTTTTTAATCATCTTGTCGTGGAGCTTTCTTGTCAGGGCTAGATTGGTTTGTGCCCCAGAGATGACGAGCAGGAGGAGGGAGAGAGTCCAATTATGCCCCCAGGACTTTAAACAAACAATGCTGCTCAACTTGGACTTTGTTAGAGAAATTGGACTGGAGAAAGACTAAGTTAATTTTCTCTTAGATGTCCTCCCAATCCCCAAGTTCCACTTAATTCACTCATTTAAACGGAGGGATCAATGATGAATATTGTAGACAAATGGGGCTGCTCATAGGGTCTTTAAACTGCAGCCTGATATAACAAGACAGTCTTCAGCTTCCATAACATACGAGTTGTGTAACAGACAATTTGTAAACTGCGTGACTGCACATTTATATTTTTGTAGCTGCTCTGTAAGATTTCGATTTTAAAGAGGAGAAATCACGTGTACTTGGGCAAACAGAAAACTTAGCTGTTGAAAAATGAAGCCAATGAGAAGTGGAAAAAAATGAGTGTCCACTTGAGGCTGGCTGCAAAATCCCCAGAATGCTCATTAACAACGATGTTAAACGCACAGTATGTCAGTTCCGCCGCCAGGGGGCTCTTTGTTATCAAAACGATAACAAAAGATGACGTCAGGACTGGCGGGGAATCATGGGAGTGATTCTCTCTGCCACTTCACCCCCAGCCCGATAAAAACAAACTCTGAGTTGTCTGTTTTCACAACGTGTTTATGCCGTTATTTATCTATTTACTGTGTATTTACTCTCATGGCTGTATTTGGCATATCATGCATACCCAAGTGTTGACTAGGGGGCTGTTGAATGACAGATAGATTAATCAAAATGTGTTTCTTGGGGCCTTTGTGGCTCAGATTTGGCACGTTGCCTTTTCTTAATGGGAAGACCCTTGCTAGTCATTCAATTGAGAACTTTAATGTTTCCAGACTTGTAAAGGAACATTTGGTTTTACAGTAGCTGCCAGGAACTTGGCAGGGAAAATGGTGCTCTTAAGTCCTGTTTTTATTTCTAACAATATGCTTGGTTTTTTTTTTACAAGTGAAAAGGCTACATGGAAGAAGACCAACCTGTTTGTTTGGCAAACATTAGTAAGTCATCTTAACCTTCTCACTTTGTGCTTCTTTGAGCTTTTCCTAAGGGAAGCCTCTTGTCCTGTCTCACTCATAGTGAATAGTTAAGTCCCAAGCGGTGCTAAAACCAGAGCCATTTTTGAGTGGACTGATTGGGACTCCTGTTAGCAGGGAAGGGACATTTTTTTCCCGTTCCAATGATGTGTGATTTGATGTGAAAACGTGGAAACATTCTGAACTATTTCCTTAATGTTCTTTATATTAACAGTCTTGTATGATGTTAAAAGCTGGCTTTGAAGAAGATACTTACAGTGGTTGGCTCTCATCCTCATCATTTTAACTCTTAGCAGTTGTCCAAACGAGAAATCAACCTGGTCTTTCTTGATATAAGGAGCAGTCCTGCCAGTTTGACGCACCACTAATGATGTGCAAAGCTGCTGGATTTGATCTAAGTCCTCCCCTGGAGCTCAGCTGCTCTCAGCCATGCTGCAGGACTAGACTGGCTAAGCCCACACAATGGCCGTCTGTGCCTCATTAGGGCTAAAGTGCTCCGGGGGGGAACGAGGCACAGGGATAAGTCTAAAAACCTGAGGCTCCCAGTACCCAACAGAGGACACAGAAGCAGACCAGAGGCAGAAGTGGCCAGGTATGCACACTCGTTTGAATAACGAGAACATAAGATTGAACTTTTTCCCATTGTTCAAAAAGAAAAGAAAAAGGTGGGGGTGAGTGACTTCAGAGGGAGAGAGGGAGAGAGGGAAACACAAGGATGGTGAAACTGATGAAGGAGAGGTTCACTGGGAGCTTGGCGGCACTAATGGTCTCCCTCTGCTATCTTCTGAACATACTTGACAGCGTTAGCCATGGCTAACTGGCCAATTAGACAGCAGGGTAGCCACTTCTGTTCAGCGCTGACCTGTTGTGTCCTCTCTGGTTGTTCTCTGTTGTGACACTTTCTGTTTGATCTTCTAAGTCATTGGCCTTTATTGGGATAAAAAAAAAGTATCCTTATGCACCAGAGGATGTCCTTACAGTAATGAGCCACTGATGCTCCTGGCTATGGTCTCTTTAATGCTTTCATTATATTACACCCAAATGTAGGAGCGTCTATATCTTTCCCACTCTTTCTTTCTCCTCCCACATTTTTCAGTTTTCTCTGCAGTTTCCACAAGACTTGACTCTATGACCCTGATTTATATCTCAAGCCCGGTGGTTTTTTTTTTGGTTTTTTTTTTTTGCTCTCTCCTGTTGTGACTGGAGGGGGAGGAAAGGGTCAAAGTCATCCCTCTGAGCTCTCCACCGGTCTCTTTCAACTGAAGAGTGTTCTGAGGATTATGATTACCACTTTCCATGGTCTGTCTGCCTGAGACGCTCGATTCTAATGGGAATAATTAGGTTATATGTCTCGCCTCTCACTCCCATCCCTTCGAAAACAAAAGCTCTCTTTGAAATAGATCACGTACAAACTGCAAAAGGAGTGACATCTACCTACGCAGTTATTCCTGGAGGGACAAGGAAGCATTAATCAAAGACAGGAGCTTTCTGTGAGGCTAATGGTTCCCATCTCCGCCCGATCTGTGTTACAACATAGGCACTGCTTCTTTTTTGGGGGGGCTGTCAGCATTGTCACTAAAAGAAGTTACTTCAAAAAATGTCTGACGTTGAGTGTATTTTCAACAGTGTGCAGTTATTTCACTGTCTTATGTTTGGTGTCACATTTTTTTTATTTGAAAACTCTGGTATCTTTTTTTTTTCTTAAACAAAGGAATGAAAGGAAAAAAAACCAGAGGACTGGAAACCATAAAGTATAACAAATTGCTTTGTTTGTGGCTTCTCTTTCTGCGTTGTATGTTTAAAGTTATTAAAAAAATATTGTACAGCTATGATTTTAATGACTTTCGGTACCTTGTTATTTTTTAAGTTAAAATTTCTTTGATTGGATACTAAACTAGAGCTTCAGTAATTCACTGGAAGTGACAGAAATGGAAACTAAACAGAACAATTTCTATACACTAATATACTAAACTGTCTCTGGTGCTTGCTTTTCCAGTGTGGGATCTACTTTCATATCACTGTAATTGATGACTAGACAAAAGTTTGGCTTTTTAGAACGGTTTGATCGTCCATTTGTAATATCTGCAAAATACTGACTCAGGTGTTCGCCAATTGATTGAGGACATCTTCACATGATGGCCTGTTTAGGTGAATACTTATCTTTTCTGGCTTAACGTGGGACGATGTCCACTGGGCTCAACCATAGATACGTTGACAGATTAAATTCTAACCCATAGTCATTTGAAAAGTTTACTGATGCTGAAAGAGGCCAATTTCTGAACCACCAATAGCAATGTTTTTTTGCCTCATTGATTGCATAGTAAAGAAGTTATCAAGAGGAGAATATTTGCCTTGGTTAATTCTGTGCATCCATGACTACATCATTTCTGTTATATTGGAAAACACACTTAAACTTGAAGGTCGTACTTTAGCACAACCTCCCTAAAAAGTTGGCTTTTGTCAGAGTGCTGTATGGTAAACACACACTGGTTCTTGGCAGCTTGTCCAGTTTTTCACTTTGAACCAGCTGGCATTGATGGGGTATTTATTACATCTAATCCCTTTGTGATATGAGCAGAGAGTCACAGCAGGTATGAAAATGCATAGCATCGTCAGTGAGGAAGTCAGTAATCTCAAATCCATCTCCGTCATCTTTGTTTTTCCCAAAAGCTGTAATCCCCTACCCTTTACAATTCTAACTTTATACACCTTCAAAGTTCTCATTGCATTTTCTAACGCACTAAAGTTGAAAAATAATTAGCCTCTGTTGTTGATGGCCTTGATTTAGATACTCACCAGTAACCTTTCCAAACATAGCAGTGCTGCAAGTGCTTTTTAGCACATGACTTCATATTGCTATATTGTCCTTTATTGTGTTTTGTTTTACAGAGCTGCATATGGCCTGTAGAGTGTAACTGGGCTCACAGGAGATGTGAACTAAAGCCACCAAAATGCTGAAGAGTTGCATTTGTTTGCATTCTGCATTGCAGTCTGTTTTCACAAGTTTCAAACTTAACCTTGGCCTCCACTCTGGAGATTTGGCTACCCGGAGGTTCTTTAGGCTATGTGTGAACGCAAACAGCCGCATTTTTCGCGCAGACTTTACCCGGAGTTTATCCGACCAGACCCCTAGTATTTTTTTCTGCAGAAAGTCCGAGTGAGCTGTTGTCTGAACGCGGCAGCATATACTCCGGAGATTTCTATTTGAGCCAATGGAAAGAGAATGACGTTTATATACAGTTACTGCCTAAAGTGTCTGCACGCGACCACTACGATCTCCGTGCACGTAATTAAACGACTGCATTATGTTTTCAGTTCGTCAGTATGTTGTACTCCGCTCTTTTGTGGATGTTGTCAGTCCATTGGATTACACATAGCATTGATATAAAGGCAAATATTCTCATTATAGCGTTGGGTAGCGGACTCTGTTGCTTCGGCCACTACTTCCGCGTTGTTTTTTTTACATCACGTCATGCCTCAGGAAATCCCCCGCCCCCCCCTCCCCTCTGACAGGGATAGTCCCCCGCTGTGAGGAGCATATGTGAACGGCTAGGTCGGGAGAATCTCCGGAGAAGTCCTCCTGTAAATATCTAGATATTATCCGGAGTGCATATGTGAAAATGGCTCATGTTTACCATTGTCTTCATCTGAACACTAGATTTCTGTCTTTTCTTTGAATATTCACTTATGTTCGCATACTTATTTAAGTCGTTGATCTTTTCTTTGTTCTTCTGTTATGACCATTTACTCCAAACATAGTTGAAACCACAGAACACAAAATAATACAACTTCCATCTTCCCTTTCTGATAACCAACCACTGCTAGTTGACACCACTTGTGATTTCCGGCAGTAATATCAACTTGACTCTATTACCAAAGAATACTACAATTAAAAAAGACTTAATGTAAATCAGTGAGCCGCCATTGGGTTGACTTGTTTGTCAATAATTTAAGTTAAGAGACATTTATTTGAAAATCTTAATAAATACTTTGACTACACAATCAATTCATCAGTAGCAATGGGAATAAGCCTTTGTGGCTGCTTTTGAGTTATCATCTTAAGTAAGTTTTATGCAGCTGCTCGTTTTTAGGATGTAGACATAAAACTTGTTTTGCTGTTGAATCCAGTGAAATATATGCTGATGCTGTAGTGTTAATTGGCCTACATTTCTGGGCTTATGAATCCTGTAATAAAATTGCACAGCTGCGTACATACAGTCTTAACATCCAAATTGATTTATATTGACAGAAGATTGTGTTTTGAAAACCGTATGATTGTCTGAGTAGCAGACATTACTGCACTCCGGTAAATCACATTGTTAACAGAGTGGTTGGATAAAAAACAGTGAATGCTCAAAGTTGTAACAGTTGATGCAAATTCTAGAGGATAACACAAATGCAACAATGGAGTCTGTGTTTTGGGGCGTGGCCCATCTTTCCAGGCTGACTTTGGGAACCAACAGCATGGTCGATCAAGGATTTTGTTGTTCTTGTTTATTTGCTTTGTCTCAAATTACCTATAATGTCTGCCAATTCAGTGATCAGCCGAGTCTGTTCATCACACAACAGACATTTGGTGTGAAAGCTTTGCCTGCTCTCGTGCCTCTCTGGATATTCTTCAGGACTATTGTGTTTTGTCACCAAGCCTTTTTAGTTTCCTTTGGCAAATAAATTAATGACCGTGACTTTGGTTATTTAGAGGCCTCATTTTATCTTCTTCCATTTAATTTGAAATGGTCTGGACCTTATCAGTCGAATCCAAGAATTGTGAGGACATTTTACAATCTGACCTCGTGCAAAATATTTAGCCAATCAGATTCAGACATTATACCATATGCCTCATATTGGACTAATTTTTCCAAATTAAGCAGCTCATGCAGAAACGCTGATGGCTTTAAACTGCAATTTGGATGCAAATGATTCAAATGACTACAGTCCAGATGGGGTGTTTATATTTTAACAGATCACCTCATGTGGAATTAGAGCTGTTTACAGATACAGCGTTCAACTAACAGAAACCATTAAGCAAAGAAACGCTCCATTTCCACTCTATGCAGTTTTCTGAGAGTTGGAGATGAAGGTATAAGGCTGGTTCATGTTGTAGTGGTAGAATCAAATGTAAGGATGTTTATGTCTGGTGTTGAGTGAAGTCAAATTAGTACACGCAAAATACTCATTTCATTAGCAATTTTGGTAAGTATGACTATTTTTCACCACTACAGTCCAACAGTTACTTCTCTCCATTTTTGAATGTTACTGGGGCACAGTAGTGTATGAAAAAGTAATTTTCCACCAATTTCCCTCTCTTTGGAGTTTCTCTATTGCAGTGTTTCCCAACCTCTGTCCTTGAATGACAAAGACAAGCAAATAATGCTTGCATTAAGAAACAGCACATTTTTGATGTTTTTTTGATGTATGTGTTTTCAGCAAACCAATGAATTTGTTATATTAGTTGTTTTTAAAGTTGCTGATGGACTGTGACTCCTCAGTGCATTAATCATTGTTAGTCTGCTGCTAGGACTGTGGAATGGATTTTATTATTTATTTATTTTTTAAGTCTTTTGCTCACCTGCAAAGGCTGGCCATGGATTAGTTGAGCTTTGTGCTCATGCAAACACACCACCTTACTCCTGGTGATGTATGCAATTTGAAGATAGAGTAATCTCCTGCAAGTAAAAGCTTTTTTGTATTACTGCAAGGCAGCACAGGACTTTTGGATAAAAAAGGAATTTGTTTTCAATTCATTGTAGGAAACATTTTAAGCATAACGGCTGTTAAGAGTTCTGTTAGTGTTTGTTAAACTTCTTTTAATAACTTTCAAAACACAAACAAGTCTTAACGGAGTTATCAGAGGTGGTTTCGGTGAGCATACTTTTGCCTTTTCTTAAAAAGGCTTTCTGTTTCCCTTAAAAGCTACAGAAGATAAAAGGAAAAGTGGTGCTTTGATAATATACAGCAATTAGCAATTTGCTGTTGGGTGATCTTTCTTTTTTCCCTTGACATGATAAAAGCTCCTACGCCTTCACCTCGTTGTCTTATTTGAATTGAACTCAACCAATTTGCACATTAGAGAAATGCACAGTCATGTTGTTTTGTAGTGCTGAGTGGTACCCAAATCTCATGTGTTGTCTCCTTACTCACATCAATGCAGCTTCAAAGAATAATTACCATATTAAGACCTTCAAGTAAACTAATGAAATAAAACTTAAAGGCAACATTATTGTTTGTCTGGAGGAATGTCATTTAAGCAGAGCAATGCATCCCATTGCCTGGTTGAGTCTGCTGTTTTAATCAATTAAAGGTCAAGTCATTCATTAATTTCCATTGGGTTTAAAAAGAGAATTCATCCATCCATCCATCCATCCATCAATTCAATCAAATCAAGGTATACTTTGATCCATCCATCCATCAATCCTTTTGAATGCAGCAATAACCACTCACCCATTATGCTTGATACTGAACAGGTAAATGAGCTTTGGAGACCAACATCATTGTATTCACTTCAAACATGCCTAATTTTGCTGTCAAATTAGCCATTATAACCTGTGGGCTGATGGAGGTTGACTCACTTTTGGGGCCAGCCTCAAGTGACCAGTTCGAGGAACTGACATTTTTGGCACTTTTCGGCCCAGAAGTTTCCTCTTCCTTTGGACAGTGGCACCTATAGCATTGTGAAAAGTGGAAAGCTTATTTTGCATTCTTTTTTTGTTACTTTGAATGTTACTTAGTCATAATTATTAATTGTGTAAATAAAGACTTTGATTTGAAGCCGAGATTTTAAACGTTTTTAGGATTCCTTACTCTTCCAATTTCTATTTCACAGAATATTCTTTACAATCTTTTGATATGGGACTGTCTGGCTTTTCACTTCGCTTGGTTTGGTTGGGAGTATACCTTGATAAACGTATCGTAAAAAGATTTATTTATTGTAAAATTACAACAAATGTTATTTCAATGTATTGCTCCCCATTTAAAAATGTCTAAGTTAAAAAAACAAACATTAAACCCAAAACCAGCGTGATCGAAATGTGACATTTTAATAGAAGAAAATAGTGGCCAGTTATCAGTAAGCAGTCAGTAGATTAGCTCACCAGTGGAAGTGTTTTCTTGTTGTTGGAAGAGTCTCTCTAGCATAATTACCATAATAAATACTTATTTTATTTCAACTTCATAATGTATAATCCTCTTCTCCTGCAGGTACATGATGTTAATCAACGGTAAAAACGAAGTGTTCATGGTCGACAGGGACAACACGATCTTCCACATAGCAAACCTTGAGTTTCCTTTCCGGAAGGATCCACGAGCCCACTTATCAAATACTCTCCTGGATGGGGTGAGTCATTGTTCCTCCTTATGTCATTCTTTTGGATTGTTATGCTTGAAACCAATGCTAGCTTTCCCTGTTTTTTTCCCCCCTGAAATACCCAGAAGGGGACCTGTTCTTCTCTTGCTTGTAATTTTAACTCCCCTCCACTCCAACCTGGTACATTTCCCGCCCTGCTCATGCAGTTCAATATAACAGATAATTGACACAAGTTGCCAAACCGTAGGTAGAAAAAAAAAACCACCAGCGTGCTTCAGTTTAACGGCAGAACCTGTCAAAAATGGCTGACAGGAAAATCATCATCCAAGTCCTTGAGAAAGCACTAATGAAATGTTCTACGTTTTTTCTGTCACTGTTACTGCCTCTACTTTCTGCACCACAACATGTTGTAACGCTCAGCAGTGGTCTCCTCTCAGGTGGTGTGTGACTTATCCTGGCCCTTTGATAATGGGCCAGACTTTTATTGGCATGTTTGTTATGTTTAGGTCACACAGGTCCCCGCTTTCCCCCAGTAGCAGGTGCACATGCTTGAGTCATTAACACACTCCCTGACAGAAAACACAAGCAAGGAAATTACTGCGTGGTCAGCTGAGAGCTGATTATAAGTATCTGGCACTCTTTGTGCTTGGTTGTCTATTACTGGTGATGAAAGATAAGTTGCCGGTGATTGTTTTTCGTTAAGTTCCTGGCTTTGTTTTTGAGTTAAGAAGCTTGATGTAAAATAGGTTTCTGCGTCCTCTTGGCGTAGCAGTTTGCTGATTGATATGGTGAATTAATTTTCCTCACCCAGACGGGACATCTAATTGCATCTCATTTATGTTTCCTTTGAATGAGGGGTTCGGAAGTGTGTTTAGGTTGCTACAAGGTTTGTTTTGTCGTGGGTATCCTCATCTGTTGATGCTTCTGGCTCTCAATTCAGAGAGGCTGTTTACAGTGAGGAGCCCTCCTCTTGAAGCCCAGCTGTGTTGTCTGATATGTTTCATCTTTAGCCCCTAGGCTCTGCTCTTTGTCTTTATGTGCTGTTTTCCACTCCAGTTTTTAATGAGCTTTACATCCACTCAAGCTCCAAAATTGGATGAATGCAGAATGTAGATTGAATTCCTGGTGGTTTCCATTGGTCACGTAAATGTGTTCATCTTTTGCTCACTGTGCAACGGTTCAATGCACCGTATGCGTAATGATGGCAGCTTCCTGGAATTACATCATTTCTTTTTTTCTGACCCTCCTAAAGTGCTGTACATGCCTCCCTTTGACTCCTGTGTTCTCTTTGCCAGTCTGGCATCAGTAAGTGAATGTGTTTTCCTGGTTGGATATGAAATATGGAAGTGTATTACTGCCATTACTTGTGGCAATAATACAGTTCCATATTTCGTACTTTTACTTTGGAGAACCAATCTTAATGTAAGAGTGGACTTTTTAGCATCTCAAACAGCATGTATACACAACGTTGATGTACTCCAAATGATAAATAAAATATGCCTGTGTGATTAAAAAAATGAAAAGAACCCTGTGCGAAAAACCTAGCTCAACAGATTACAGACATTCAGCACAGATGGAGCAGCTTAACTGTAATGTCCATGTTGGCCCAGCAGAGGAAAAAAAAACTGTCTGAGGCTGTAGTGTGAAAATGTATTGCAATTAAAAAGGTGTTTTAATCAGTTGTGCATGGCATCATGGCAACTACATCTCATTATCTACAAGCAGCAGATCTGGATTGACCAGTAGTTCCATGCATAATCTTAAACACCATCTATGTGAATTGCTTATCTCTTATATAATATTTCTGTTGTCCTACCCTGACACCTACACATTGTTCACATGGTATATTAGCAGATTCTTTAAGTTGCTCCAACGTGCTGTCCTAATATATTTTATAAAAGGAAAGGGATTGTATATAGTCTTCTATGTGTGGTGCTTCACTTTAACATAAATATCATGTAAAGCATCAGTGTTAGGACCCTACATTCACTTCTCTTACTTCAGCTGTGATGACGTTTGCTTGCTCATCACTCACGTCACTGAGTCACACACGGTTGTGTAATAGTTCTTTGATAACTAATCATGTGTCTGTCTGGTGTCCAGCACCACCGCTGCACCTTTCTCCCAACTTCAGAGTCTTGCATAATGGATGTGCTGTGCTATTTCTGCTTCCTGTCCTTCTTCCTGAGACACCACCACACATACACACTTACTTCTCCAGTTCCTCCCTATCCTTCCCCTCTTTGCCACAGGCATCCCTGCCTTAACATGTGCCCCCTTGAGAATACTCAACCCCTAGTGTCCCATGCTTAGTTTCCATCCTGCATTAGTGTATGCGCCGTTTGCTATGTGCTGTGAAGGAGCAGGGATGTGACAATATCATACATTTTAAAATACTGGCTTCACATACAATTTAATTATTTTTTATTGTGACTGATTTTCCAAATGAGATTGAAGTCAAATCATGAATAAATACGGAAGTATGATTTTTTTTTTTAAAGATTAAATTCAGTTCTCTGAATATAAAATTCAAAATATTCTCATTTGTATTAGTTAATATAAGTCATAATATTTAATTTTGAGGTTGTATAGTTATTAATAAAACAGTGCAAATTTCTTCTATATAAATGAGGCCTTTCCATTTCTAAATATATTTTGTGCATTTTTTCTACTCAATCATGTATCTTTACTTTTGCACTTGATGTCTCTCCCTGACTCTGGTCTTTTTCTCTGCAGGAGATGATCATCGACAAAGTGAACGGTCATCCCGTCCCCCGCTATTTGATATACGACATCATCAAATTCAACGTGAGTAGCCCAGCTATTTAAGAATGTGTTGCCTCTCCTCTGACCTATTGCTCCTGAAATCTGTCAGACCCAAATGTCAGACAGAATAAATAAGCATCCCTTTGGACGCATTTCATTAACACTGTCATCTCTGAGCAGCTCCTCCTGCCCTCTCTCTCTCTCTTTTTTTTTTTTTTTATCAGAGCAAGGTGTGTACTGCACTCAGGGAAAAGCATAGATGTGGAATTTTCTTACCTTGAAAGCTAAAAAAATCAAATCCAGCATGGGTTTCTCTAAGGCTTTACTGTAGCAGGCAGCGGAGCGGTGCTCATCCAGCCTCTGCACAGAGATGACAGGGCTCATCTCTCTGCTTGCTTGACCCCACACCCTGTCAAACACTGGGCTTTACTTAAGTCTGACCTTAAACACAACAACACTACGGCTGAACTGTTTCTGACCCATTCTGAATCAAGTTTTTGTACTTTTACCCCTGAAAGTTTATTCAATTAATATATGATGTTAAGATAAACTGAACACAGGACACTATTTCAATTGATAAAAACGGTAAGTCCTTGCTGGTGTGACATTTTAAAAAAGTAACCGTGTTGACTGTTGATTTTAAGCCCAATGTGTCTGTGGTTGTCATAGTTACAACAGATATTGAAGATGGGAGGTTCATTAAAGACATATCTAATGAGTATTTTTGACATTATAATTTACAAAAAAAGACTAAACAATAGGGGCATTTGTTGGGACATTTTCAGTCGGAATTGGGCAAAAGTCGCCAGTTAACATGGTCACTCTTCAAACCGTAACACCAGAACTTCACTTTAGGTGATGTTTACTTATATCTGGTGGAGAATCCTTCGCCTTACAGTTCTATATGATCAAAGTCTCCAATATTACCAACAGCTTTATGTATTTTCAATGTGACTGGGTAAATAATGCCTGTTAGGGAAGTGAAAGACAAGAAATGAATGTTCAGTAATTGCCAGAGTGTGTCCCTGCTTGTGAAATTAACCTTTATGTATGTGTAAAAGCGTGATCCTCCTGTTGAGTTGATCTGAATTGACCATTTTTTCTTGAGAAGAGCCCGAGGAAAACATTACAAGGTTGTTAAATGCTAACACGCTTTCAAACTGTAAATTAATTCATCCTTTCAACTCTGGTCCGCGCGCCGCTAATAGCAAGCAGGCCAGGCAGGAGACAAATGAGCCTACAGTTTGCCCTGAGCGAGCCTCTCCTGTCTTCCTCATAAAAATTTGATGAATACCTCAGGCTGGAGGAAGAGAGGCAGGGTTACTTCAGCCATTTTATGTTCGTCTGTCGCCTCCTTTCCTGCATTGATCACAGGATCACCGCCAGCAAGCTGCTCAATACAGACTCCAGCAGTACGGAACATCTTCGAAAGACGGCGATGAAGGTAGCAGCTCCACATGACTCCCACCCTAAGCCATCAGTAGAGAGCTGCTGTATTGATCCTCTCCAGCCATTATAAGCCTTCTCCATTATCTGCGGGCAGCTGCACCTTAGCACAGAGGCTCCATCCTGAGACTGAGGGTGGAAATGCAGCAGGAGGGAGAACACACCACCCGCTAGGCCCATGGTCTAACGTGCCACCCTACTTGTTTTGGAAAGTCAGGTGAAGCACAGCGCTGGGATTCCTTCGATTTTTGAGCTCGTTGCGAAGAGTGTGTTCTCTCAACGTTGGATTTAGCTATGAGAGGGGGGACAGTTTTTGATGCTTTTGGGGGATCCATATAGCAGCAGTTTTATTAATGTTAGTGCAGTCTGTATTCTAAGTCGTCCAACAGAGTGTTATTCTGTTCCAAGTGCTGATTTGTACAGCACGAAACTGATCGACCCTGACTACCACCCCGACACATGGAGGGAATTTTCTTTTTTGCTCTCACTGTGAAGCACAGAAAGCCTTTTTTTTTGTCTTCCTAGAAAGTTGCTGTTGCTTGTCAGTGTCTGTCAGCTCCCCCACTGTGGGGGAACTAACACGCTGTGATGGAGGCACGACAGCATTTACATATATGTCCTTAATTTTCAAGTGGATTAAAAACTGTGGAGGTTCGTATGTAAATTTAGCTACACTTTGATTGAGCTTGTTATCTTTTATCTTGACTAAAATAATCACTCTTCAGGTGCAAAATTAGACAAGATAATTAACTAAATCAGATTAAAAGTTCAGGAGAAAAGAAACCTTTAGAAACCTTTTTGTGTCAGCATAGGGACTGCTTCACTGTCATAAGCTCCATTTACTTGTGCTCGAGGAGTTTGTTTACAGGGACAGTCTGTAGCTCTCAGAGTTTTTTGACCTGTGAATAGTCCCAGGGCTGCATCATACATTAAGAACCAACTGCAGCATCCATCTGCTGACGCATCCGGTCCTCCCCTGCGGTCTCATTTCACCTGCAGGCTGCTGTCACATAGTATATCTCTTAAATTTAAAATAAGATATACATTATTGTCCCGGAGGAAAATTTTGCTTTGGGCAAAAGTGCTACATACAGCTGTGTTCACTTCATATTCAGAACATATCAAATATAAAAAAAAGGTGTGTTCAATATATTAATATATATTATTACATAATTAGTGAGATGACTGTAACACACAGTGTTAATAGAGAGCTAGGAATCAGTCAACAAGGATTACCGGTAGTTATAGTGCTACAGCTTTATTGGTCTCTAACTAGCAATAGCCATCAGGGGCTAACAAAGAGTTTACGGTTAACCTCAGTCTCTCTAATTTCCTCATAAATCCCAACACATCCACTCTGTCTGCTGGGACTTTAATCTGCCTGTTTCCTGTGCTCATAAGGTCATTCTGCACCTGCATTTCCACATTCAACATCTGCTTGAACATGCGAGCATTGATAAAGGAAATGGTGAATTTAATGGGGTTAATTGCACAATTATGTTGCCGCAGAGGCAGCAATGCTTCCAACTCAAAACAGCCTGAAAATTAACGAAAAGACACAATCAGCGTTGGGAGCTCTTTTTTTTTTTTTTTTGATTGAACACTAATGCACTGATTTATGCTTAACCCTTACCAGTGGTTACGGGTGAGTCGTCCAAATAGAGGTTTTACCTTTTCATGTTGTTTGAGGGTATAAAAGAGGGAGGTAAAATACATCTAGATTCATGAACTTAGATATGCTATAACAGCTTTAACCCTGTTAAAACATAGTGATTCAACAGGTCTGTGCTATACGTAGGATGCATTTTTGATGTTTTTTTTAACTCTATTTTAAGAGACTAGTCTACTGCGTCAAAGTGACTCATAAAGGAGCAGGAACAGTGGGCTTCAGGGACTCTTACAGTGTAACTTCAGAGATTATTGTCTTAAGTTTTGGCTATGGATAGATAGATAGGTAGGTAGGTAGGTAGATAGATAGATGTACTTTATTGATCCCAAACTGGGACATTTTGTTAAAAGACCCCCCCAATCAATATTTGAAGAAAAAAACTAATTTCTTCTAGCTACAGACCAGTGAAATGACTCCCCTACCTCCAAACATAAGAAATAAGGTGAAATGGTGGAAACAAAGTGAGTATTCCTGTGGAGATAGATACGCTTTGAACCTGCATCAGTTAGTTTGGATATTTATCTTAAAATTAAGTAATTCAAGCAAAAACCTGCAATTTGTTAAGGGAATTACTCCTTTGTTATCGCCCGATTAAAAAGAATATCGAAGTAATAATTGTGTGATTAAAAGCCGCAGTTCTGTTAGAAATATCCCCAAGGATGACACACTAAGCTTCTGGTCCCATTACTGATTAAGTCCCCTGTGTATAGTTTGACTTATTCTAAATTGTCCCTGACAGAAACAGTTTGGAGTTATGTTTAAGGCTGTGTCAGTGTTTTATAAGATGTTTTGGTTTTTGCTGAACTCCTGAGTTCATCCTTCAGCCTCATGCACTTCAGGCTGAAGATGGATTTATGTCAGATTCCGCAGCTCTCTGCTGTTTAACATTTCATGTGTTTATATATAGATTCTTTATGCACTCAGTTTAATCCAACCTATAGGGGGTTATGTAGTACACTGAATTGCACTTCGTTGGACTACGATCTTTCGCTCAGTTCACTTATAATGAATCAGGGGAGCCAAACTTGACTTAAAAACGATGCTGTGGGAGCGAACTAGGTTACAGATTCCAGTGATATGTTGAAAGTTTTTGCCTTTACATTGATGCTTGGTGAAAATTCCAGATTAAGTCAGGATGAATGATGTATCTGTTGCCGTTCAGACCATAGACTGTAAATATTAATGGACGAAGCCTGAGTGACGTCACCCATCTGCTACTGCATGTGGATTTGGAGTCCCATCGATGGCTGTTGCCATGCTGGCAATGCTGTCTCACCCTTACTTTCAGTCATCCTATCAACAGGCGAAGAGCTGGAGTGGGTTTTTAAGCATCTTGACAAACCTTGACAAACGCTTATCCTTCATCAAATCAAAATGGATGAGTGTGTGACAATACAGACATGAGCTACTCAGACCAATTTCTTTATTTGTACCAGACTGTTCTGCTGTAAAAACAGTCTTTTTTTGGATGGGTTTGTATATAACTTCCGGGGCTCCTGGAGCCAGCCTCAAGCAGACACTCAAACTGCAGCATTTTGCACTTCCGCATTAACTTCATTTTTCAACACCAGAGCTTGCGGCTTGGTTCAGACACACAGACCGTACTGTAAACTTCGGAACATGTCAGGAGTTTTGTGCTTGTGTGAAAATAATTAAGTATTAACAATTCACTTTAAGATGACCATTGGTCTATAAAACACAACAAAATATACTTCAAAAATACTATTAAGAAACAACGTAATGCATGGGACCAATATAGCATGCTACCCTTTAGTAATTTGTTAAATTTACTGACCTTCTTAAAACTGATATCATGGAATGCTTAAGGACACCTCTACAATTGAGGAGATGTCTTATTGTTAATATGCTATGAGATGTATTAAGAGTAAACCATTGCTGTTGCTTGTCAAACATGACTCTGGCCTTGTCCAAATCCAGACTGGTGCAAATTAGTCACAATAAAATAGCATGAGCAGATAAATCCCAGATGCAGCTAACCTCTTTTGAACCACAGCAAAACAACATTACATTGATATAATTGATTTTGATATCTGTCAATGTTGGACAAATAAGATCTTTATCTGCTGTGTGTCCCTATTGATCAGGCGTTGACAGCACATGCCTCGAATCATCCGCACTCAGATCTTGCTCAGTCCTGGTGACACAGATGGTGCAAAATGTGTAGGACATGTTACCAGCTGTTGCTCAAGAAGACTGTTGTGTGGTCTTTTTGCTACATTTTCAAATGTGGACATTTTTTTAATTTAGTAATGTAAAATTGTGTTATATCTTATTATAAAACCACAATCTTTATCTTTCACACCATCCTGGGAACAGTAATCACTTTATTTTCACACGTTGTAGTATCACTTCACACAGTCGTGTTGTGTGTGGTTATATATATTAGAGAAGATATTGTTCTGAGATACATGTTTGTTGCGTAAGGCTTGGCATTGTACTTGCTTACATAAGACAGCCAACTTAAATAAGAGTTGCTCTGATCTTCTTTTTCTGTTTTTGCTGAGTATACTCATGAGTCAGTGGACAGTACAACTAAATGTTTGCGTCTAATCTTAACTAATTATTGCTCATCCATCTCTTCATCCACTCTCTAAGAAATATTTCCTCCACCCAATAATTCCATAGCAGGCTCTTGAGAGGAAAGTGGCCTTTGCCGAACAGTCAGATAACAGAATATAAATGCAGCTCAGTCACACCTTCCTGCTCAGTGCATGTCAATATTGATCGAGATATTGATCCATTTCCACTACTGAGCATGAATATTAAAGGGGTGACCATTTCTCTATGTATTATATCTAGGAACTTAAACATGTTTTTGGCTGTGTAACAATAATATACAATACACATAGAGGATGCTCATGAAATAGTTGCTAAATGTTGATGGAAAAATGTTGAAATATGCAAGAAAATGGCTTTTCTGATATCTCATCAATTATTCAACAGACACCTTTGGTTTAGAAATGTTAATTAACAGGGAAATTACTGCAACCATTTTCAGGAAGTAATAATTTTTTAACCAAAAGCCAAAGTACTTAGGGGTTCCTGCATGTCTGATGTGATGATATAGGGGCTTTCTCTGTATTACCTTATTTCAGAAACAGAATATCTTTAATACTTGTATGGTTGGTCTAAAAAAGACATCTGAAGATATAACATTGTTCCATGAGAATGCATAACTGTTTTTATTTACTACTTTCTGATGCATTCAACAAAACAATCAAATGAGTTCAATCAAAATAGTGTGAAAATAATCATTTAAGGATTGTTTGTTTTCTGGATGTGTCCAAAGCCTTTGATAGGATAAATCACGTTAAATTATTTATGAAATTACATAACAGAGGGGTCCCCCCCTTATTTGATAAGAGTATTGCATTTCTGGCATTTGCATCAATCCATATGCGCCCGATGGGGCAGGAGTATATCGGCACCCTATTCAGTGACCAATGGGGTCCGACAAGGTGGGATTCTGTCACCACTTCTTTTTAATCTGTACATGGACGATCTCTCTGAACTGCTTAAAGCTTGTAAGACTGGATGTATGGTGGGAGATTGAATTGTTAACCATTTGATGTATGCTGATGACTTAGTAATCTTGTCACCTTATAGTGCTGGCCTACAGTAACTTCTAAGAATCTGCTCGAGTTGTGGGATGCAGTGTGAAGCTACCAAGATGGACGAGTGCAAGTCAGATGTTTGTTTTTAATAATTTGACCACATTTCATGCTCTGCTGAGAAATGTTATGTTCAAATTTATGTGTCAATTAAATAACTCAGAAAATGTCATAATGTCACTGACTCAGCCCAGACTTAGTGACACAGGTATTCCTCGTGTTTCTGGAAATACAGTGTGAATGTCTCTTTGTATTTTAATCACATGGAGTGATGATATCCCTTTGTTAATGTCCTGTATTTATATATCTGTGCTTTTTTATAACGATATTGACCTATGGGTCTGAAATAAAGTATAAAGTAAGTAAAGTAATGGGTTATAGCCATAATTGTTAAAGTTTACACATACAGGTAGTATAACTTTTACGGACAATAACTTGATTATTTACTGCAATGAGAGTCCTTGATGTTATTGATTTGTTACCTGACGCAAACGAATTGTAAAAGCTTGATTAAGTCCAACACAAATTAGAAAAAAACAAGGGCCTAAAGATTGATCCCTGTGGAACTCCAAAAAGAAAAATAATGGTTCCATAGTATCCCTTCATAAGCAAAAAATGTTTTCATCTTTCCATAACATGTTACATTTTATTTGAGGAAAAAAAAGTTTATCACTGTCATTTTTCACATGTTGTAACAAGAGGACTTTAACTACTCAACAGTAATTTTTGCAAACAACACAAGAATGGGAAAGGGTCTGAAGGTTAGAGATGCTCTATTATAAAAAGGGGTATCACTAAATTATTTTTTGTTTTTTTGCTCTTGATAACCATGTGACTTGGACAACATTTGTCATTCATTCATATTTTTCTATCTCTTCGCAAAACAAAAACTCCTGCTTAGTTTCTGAGTTTTGGCTTTATTTTTCCACTGTCAAAATGTGAGAAATTTTCATTGTTAGATAGTTTTTAAGCATTTAGTCCATGTCCATCTGGCAGCTTTTCAGAACTCACTTATCATTTTTCTCCCTCTTGCATTGATTTCTTTTTCTGTGCTGTTAAAAGTGAGTCATTATTTTTAATCACTTTGTCAATTGAGCAACAGAGATAAGTGGCTCGCCTGGCCGTGCTGTAGCAGGGCGGTCACAACTGCCTCCACTTAACACTTTGAAGTGGTCATGGTTGTTAAAGTAGTATCCTTGTTGTTACTTGGCTTCCACACACGCTTCTTTACTCGTCATCAAGAGTAGGGACTCTATTTTTTTTTACTTGATTGATGGCCTTTGCTCCTATACCGGCCTTGTCTTGTCTCTTTGACAGACTGTGATCCAGTCAGGTTTGTGTTCTATCTGTCAGCAACAACTCTGTGTGGCTGTCAATTCCCAGGAGGGATGCTGTTGTCATAGTGACAAAGAAAAAACGATTGCACACTGTACTGTGTACCTTGTGTGTTGACATACCCATATGTTCTCATGTCAAGGTCTTATTTTGCAGGGTTTCTTGTATGTTCCTCCCTGCATACTTCTCACTTCTAGAGCAGCTATAAATACACAAGAGCTGTATGAAAAGATCACAGCGGATGCTATTGTGTGTATTAAAGTTTTATAGTGTTAGTAAAAAAAAATCTACATTTTTTGTTTCCTTTATTATAGTTGAGTATCTGCATGACTCAAGGTTGACATGAGTTAAAGAGATGCACTGTCAAAAATGTCCCTTTGAGCATGTGCAGGAGTTTGTCTGCACTTTTTAGTAATCAGAGCTTGACTAAAATGTTCACCTATCTTGTTAAAACGTACGTGTAATAACATAATTTTATAAGTGATGTGAAAAAAAGGCAACTATATCAGTTTTAAAAGCTGGAACCTGATGGGTCGGGCAGAAAGATATCTGCCACTTTCTATTGGCTGTTGATCTACTAATTGATTAAGCTAGTCCTGTGGCTCAATATCTGGTGCCAAAATATCAAGTTCTAAAAATGATTCCAACACAAAACTTAAAAATGTATTTTTCCATCTCACAACAGGCCTCTGCTTCCTAGTAATGTTGCACAACAGTGATGACATGGATGCTATTTTTTTCTATAAATATCTGTAAACGTTGCGTTTAATCTTAGGTTACATTAACTGATAAACATGTCTTTTTTTTGTGTGTGTTTCAGGGTCAACCGGTTGGTCAGTGTGACTTTAATATCAGACTGTTATGTATAGAAAAAGAGATAATTTCTCCCCGGATGGAAAAGATGAAGACGGGACAGATTGACAAAACCAAGGAGCCCTTCAGCGTCCGAAATAAACCATTCTTTGACATTCATGCGTCACGCAAGGTAAGCGAACAAAGATACCATTCATACTTTCCAGCCTATTACTTCATCCCATTTGTTTGGGTGACCTAGTGTCAAAAAAGATCTGCTTCTAGCACAATTGTGCAAATCAGGATGACCTAAAATTCTTAGTGTGTGTACAAATTAAACTTGTGATTAGGTAATGCCCCAGTTACCTTCCTTGAAGTTGTTTTACAGGGCAACAGCTGCTCACACGGTCTTTAAGGCAAAACTGCGAGGAGAAAGAGGAATTTCAATAAATAATACATTAACGTCTTCTGAAATGCACAACAGGCTCCCTCTGGTCAGTCCTCTGAGTGGAAAGTCTGTGAGTGGCTGGTGTCTGGGCCTGTACCCACTGGGACAGATCAGTCTCAGCCTCACGACTTGGGCTGCATTCACACTTCAAGCCTTAATGGTCAACTCTGAAAAAATCCCATCTGAGTCACATAGGAGGTAGAAAATCAGATTCAGATCCCTTTTGGCTGCGTAGCCATAGTGTGAAGTGGAAGGAAAAAAAACAGAGCGTCCTCATGCTTTGACCTCATCCCATGATGTCGTTCCGAAAATCCTGGTCTTCATTAAGGAGCCAGTCTTGTGGGTCAGGAGTGCACCAGATTTAAATTCTTTCAAATATACTTGAAGGTTTTTCAATCAGTTCTCCAAAGCCCCTTCTCATTCCTGAACTCTTGACATTTTCTAGATAATGTCAGGACAATCAGGTCGTGATATTTTCAGGAACTTGCCTCTCACAGATGCACCTCACAGCAGGGTGTAATCTTTCCCTGGTTTGTTTTGGGTGAGGGGAATGGGCTAGGAACCTTGTGCAGAAGGAGGATTTGTCATGGGTAACTGTGACTGTCTCTGCATTAATATCACTATAACATATATAAGGATGACAAGATCAACACAACTGTGGAAAATGATATAATGACGACTGAGACAAGCAATACATCGTATAAAGCAGCAAAATTCTGCTCAATGTGATTGACATCATCATCCCGGCCACTCGCTCAAGGGGGATTGATCTAGATTATTTCCTGTTGTGCTGAACCTGACTTCACATGGACATTTTATTGGGAGGCTCAAAGGAAAAAGTCTTCACAAAGTTGGAGGAACATATTTGGCCGTTTGCATTCGCACAAGCAACCCTCCTGGACAATGTCAGGAAATGTTAAGGAGTGCAGTGCGTGTGTGAATGAGAGTTGTAAAGCTAATGACCATGTCCCGAAAGATTCTGGGTGAATGTGCCCTATGCTTGTATAGCTGAAGTGAGAGCTGTTTCAGAATTTTGCTCAAACTTGATGGACTTAAGGCTCTTTAAAATTTTAGCCGTCACACTTCATGCTCCTGAACTTTTTATTTTTTAAACGGAACCTCCTTCAGTGCATTAACTCTGATCTCTTTGCTGATATTGTCCTTTGAAAGTTGTTTAAAAAAAATCTCAGCCTGCTTTCTTTTAACAATCAAACATGTCCTTCACTGTGAATCCTTGCTGTGGAAAATGTGAATAAGGCTGTGCTGTTAGTCACTTCCTCTAGTCACTTCCTCTTAAACCAGCAGTTTAAGACATGCAAAATGACTGTATAAAAACAGCCAATCTTTATGCTGACAGTCTTGGGGTTTTATTAAGCTCGTATGGCGTAATCAGTAATAATTTCATTCTATTTTATAACAAGAAAAAAACTCCCTGCTGGAGCTTTAATCTGACCTTCATATTGCCCCTTTTTAACCACAGGAACCAACCCAGAAAACCAGGAAGTTCTGAGTAACTCTGGTACTTCACTTCTGTTTTTTTAGGAAGGACCGGGGTCTAAATGCTGTCAAAGAAGCAGAACAGTGTTTTTTTAGAGGCATTATTGAACTGTGTTAAGTTTTGTGAAGCAGATGAAACCTCTGGTAGCCCAGAATCGATCTTGGTTCAGTTTGCTTCCTCGGGTGTCATTGATCGGTCAAACACGTGCCTTTAGCCTCATCCATGACGCTCTGCTGCTGGTGTTAAGTTTCAAGCTATCAGCGTATCTGTCTGACGACAAATTGCAGTATTTGGAGGTTTATGGGAAATGATGTCAGTGGAGAATCAGAGCATTTCTCTGCTTAGATGATTTCGTAGATTTTGAGTATTTTCAGCATCTGGCACTGCTTTGACGTCTTCTCCCTAATACCAAGAATAAGTGATGTTAATGCAGACACTTTTTCTTAAATACTTTGGCTCGGATTATCTTGTTTTGCATTTTTCTTTGTAGTTGTCACTTAATAAATAAAAAATCACGCCTCAGGTTGGGAGTTTTGTGCTGTTCCCAGGCTGAGGACAGCAAAGCTTTTATCCTCCAAACAGCTTTTAAGTCCTCAAAGGTCTGCGCACTCGTGCCCTTAATATCACATCTGTGGGAGGTCAGGGCAAGACTAATTTGATGTTTTTCTCAGGCAGAGATCAGTTGAAAATCTTGGCACTGCACACTCAGAGATGATCAAAGTAGAAGGGAGGGTAGAGTTTTGGACTTTTCGTCGTGTGCTGTGGTCACATTCTCCTCTTCAGGAACAAAATACCTGAATGTTTCTATCCTGTTTTTAAATTCTTCACATGAATAGTTTAGTTACCTCTGCTCTCAACCTGCCCTGTCTGCTCCTCTGAGTATCTCTATGAAGGATCACATCCACTCTTTGTTGATGAAGATACTCCAGAAATGAAGTCACCGGTTCCGTCTGGTTTCTGACTGCTCTATTGTGTTGTACAGAAGCCATCTGCTCCCCATACAGTCCAATCTCTGTTATACGGGACATTCAAAGAGGGGAAACTGGATTCTGTCGCATTAATTCATCGCTGCACAACCCTCCACTTCATTACATATCGACCCAAAATTCCTTTTTGGGGTATTTTCAGTCACAGGCTGGAGTTGTATGATGGCTTTTGTCTGGTGCTGCGAGGCTGCTGTTTTCCGTCTTCTGAGTTCATGTCGCCATTTCCCACCGCTCGGGAGCATTTATTCTCTTGGCTTCCTCCACTTGTCCAATTATCTAACAAAGACCCCTTATGTATTACAAGAGGTGGTACATTGGGACAACCAGATAATGTATTCGGGGAATTTCCCTTTTATGTAGGCTGAACAGACTTTTTTCTGACAAAATCTCCTTTGAGTAGAAAATAAGTCTGATTAGATCGGCTCTTTATAACACAGCTGCTGGTGCCTGTTGGACAGTCAGTTTTGTGCAACACGTTTAAGTTTGTATCTAGATGGCATATTACATGATTTATCTTTAAGATTTTGTTCTTGACCATTGTTTGCTGGATTCAAAAAATAATGCATCTTAATCTAACTCGATCAATCAATCTTTGTTTGTATAGCGCCAATTCATAATTAATGTTATCTGAAGACACTTTACAAAAAGCCGGTATAAGACCATACCTATTGTTATGTCACAGTACCCAATGTCAATCCATCATGAGCAACATTTAGCAAAGTTACAGTGGCAAGACAAAAACTTCTGCCGAAAGATGTGATAGATGGAGATAACTTAACTCTCTTACAGAACACTCGTTATCTGCTAAATTAAAAAAGAATAAGACTTATAAAGCAAAAATGTATTATTTGAATTTGATGTATGCATTTGCAATTTCCTGTAACAAGTGTACAAAACTCATCCAACTCTTACATTTTGAAATCATTTTTAGACATATTTTCTCTTGGAAATAAAAGTTCAGGTATTTATAACAAAGTCATTCCCATAGTCAGGAATTAATAATAATTTATAAGAAAAGATGCCAAAAGTCTCATCCCTAGCTGCACTTGCTTTTCTATTATATCTCAGACAAATATATGATGTTGGATTTCATTGAAACATTCATTGGCATCATGCTTGCTTAGCATAACTTTCTAAGTAGTTGGTGCCCCCAAAGACATGTGGTGTTCCCCAGGGATCAATCCTTGGCCCCCTTTGTTCTCTTCATTCGTGCTTTCAGACAGAGTGTAGAGGAAACGAGTGATAATGAAGAGAGAATACAAATAAAGAGAACAAAGGAAGTCAGAGTTGTAAAATAAAAAGAATGAAGAAGACATGAATAATAGCTTTTTACATAATATTGAGCGCTGATAAACTTAATGTGAGCTGGTTTGAGACTATAGTAGGACAAAAGATTGATACCTGTTTCAATACCAATGCAACAACAACAAAAAGTCCAAGGCACTCAATATTGTGTATTGTTTTTTGTTTTCAAGCAACACAAATCACAAGCGCCACGTGAATAAATATGTTGGCAACGTCCATCTCGTGTGATATTACTTTACTGTCAAATAAACTCATCGTAATCACTTTTATTATTTCATGTACCCTGTTGGTATGACAAATTTAGTTCAGACAGTAATTCAATGTGACCTCTGATTAATCAAGTCACAATTAATTCAGGTTAATAATCACAAGACTAAGAGAAATAACAAAGTGTTAATTTGTTTAAGCCATATCTAATATCTTTCCTCATTTATTACATCTCTAAAAGAATCAGATCTATCTGGTATCTCATGTCGACCTCAGGCCATCAGCAGCCTCCCCCCGACAGTCCAGATAGAGATGAACTCTGGAGAGAAAGACTTCAGGTGAATAAATGATATCCTACCAGAGAGGAGATCTTATCTTCAAAAAAAAAAAAAAAAACCTACACAGGTTGAGATTGAGTTTGAACAGAGACCTGAAAACTTGTTATCTGGATACTTTTGTGAGATTGCATTTTCTCAAACCTAATCAGGCCGAGACAGGTAAGATAAAGGCTCAGTGTATGTTCTGAATACAAAATGAGAAGAAATGACGCCTTGGGAATGTGGATTGCAAAGTCAAATAGTTTAAGATTGTGTGCAATCACGGTCCCTGATGTGCGTCAAAGCATCAATTTTTTTTTTGATGGGTTTTGCACTGAGAGAGTTTCACTATTTCATTTCCAAAGTCTATTTCCTTCAAAGTGATGAAACTTGTTTTGACGGCTGTCTATGCTGCCACTGTGAAGATGAGGGAGTGATACAACAATACCATGTAGTATTTTGTCTTGTTTTCTCGTCTTGTCACTTCTTATATTAGTTTAAAAACAATGATGAAAATCTGCCTGAATCATTCTGATTGGGTTGTGAAACTTTGATAATACTTTAGTGAAGTCCTTTTTTTCTGCAGTATGTGTACTGTTCTGAATGGAACAAATCGGTCTTGAGTTGTTTGTATTTCGCATTGGTTTATTTATTTGTCCTGTTAATGAGGTATGTTTCTGTTTGGCTTTATTTATCAATTGATTGATTTTCAATTTTTTTTTCATATTTAGAAGGCACTTGATGTCCCTTTTTGTTATTAATTTTCATTAAGTGTAGGCCTCCATTCTAGGGACACCTAAAGTAATCTAATCTCATTAATTCCCATGCCAGGTTAGGGTCAAAGCTTATCCAAAAAAATTCCCTTCATCAAAATCCCAGCCCTTCCTGTCATTAATAAATGGTGTGTTCACTGTCACATGTCAAAGTCTTTTTGGCACTTAGATGTATAAATTATTGGTAGTCTTGTGGGTCAGCAATAACCAAGAAATAAAAAACAATGGTATCCTTCTTTTTAACCAATATCCCTCCTCTTCACAGCCGGATGTGCTCTTACTATGCTGAAGATTGTAAACCAGATGTCACGGAAATGGATGCACTTAGAAATAATAATAATAAATAATAGTTTGAATAGTTTGACTGCAGAGACGATGAAAATCTCAGAGCACGCACTGCAGACCATGCTGTCGCTCCATAATCACATTTATTAAAGAAAGGCCTGTGAAGTGTTGATCCGAGACAGTGTATTGAGTAACAGCAGCCAATCGCATCACTGTGATGATGAGACTCTTCTCTCCTGACTCGCCCTCCTCTCCTGTGGGCTCAGCCATCATTAATATTTCTATAGATGTCCTCTTCTTGTTACACCGGGGTCCAGTCTCATGTCCTGTCAGAGCTGGTTTGAAGTGGCCAGATGAGATACAAAAAAAGAAGTAACTGCTCCTTCACAGCATGTCTTGTTAGCTTATTGATGTCAGTCTGCAGGTTCCCTTGTTACTTTCTTACTCCATACCCGCTGTCAGCTGTCGAGTCCCCTGCTGTGAGAGATTGAAAAAACCAAACCCTGGTTCTCATGACTGCGAGTCAGGGGCTAGTATTGTATTGAATTAAAGCCGTCTCTTGTTTTTTTTTTCTCCACACTCACAGCACTGCGAATCAGTTTTTGTACAACGAAAGTCAAATCTGCCGTATTGACCCGTGTACCTACAGTGTCTAATTTGTTCTAATTAACAGCAGAAATGTGGGAACCGTTACACGGTGGATATCTCACAGCCGCTCCTACTAACTTAATGAAATACTCTGCAATGAAACAGACATCAGCTGCCACCTCTGGCCTCGGTAATACACCAATCCTCCCTGGTTCGTTTCAAGAACAAACTGCAGTCAATCACCTGCATCCTCTCTCTCTCTCTCTCTCTCTCTCTCTCTCTCTCTCTCTCTCTCTCTCTCTCTGCTGCTGCACCCACTCGCAAAGGGAGACATGTTGACTGTTGTATAAGGCCTTATGCTGCTTGGATGAACACACACTGTAGACTCGATGACTAATGTTTGTTGTTTTTCTTTTTTCTTTTTTTTTTTTTTACTTCTGGTGTTTTGAAATGTTTTTGTTTTCTTCAAAACCTCCGACACATTATGTAACATCTGATGATGCACGTCTTTACAGTACAGGTCGTATTCGTCAAAGAGAGAGAGAGAGAGAGAGAGCAGGTGAATATGTTTCAGGATCTTTATGTGGTGGCTCATCAGAAAAGGAACAAACATCCCCGAGGTCAGGTCAACAGGTGTGTTTAGATGTTCTTGGGGCTGTTTGCTTCAGTCTGCGTTTCACCACCTACTCCTCCTTAAGTCGGCTTTGACCCACAGGGATATCGTGACATCCCTGCGCTTCATCCCTCTCAACAATGAGCCTGAGATAACAAGCACAGCTTCTGCCATAACAGTGGAAATACACATCAGTTATATCCAGAATGCTTGTTTGGTTGTTGTCATCTCTCCCCCTGCGCATAATTGAAAGTAAACTTCTCTGTTTTTACTTTTTATTTTGTATTACAAAATCTGAACTATTAAATCGTAAAAAAAACAGTGGATGACAGATCTGTCGATATTGTTTAAGCTGATTGAGCATTTCCTATGGCAACATTTTGCTGACTGAAACATTACTGAGAAGAACAACATGAACTTTTTATGACATCAAAGCTGGTTGCAGCCTTCGTTGCGACAACAAACTGAAACAATGTGCTAATTGAACCCGGTCATACTTTCTCAACACAGCGTTGTTTGTTGTCATTAGCTAGCTTTATTTCTGTATTACATAAATGTATACCCGTAAGTAAGCTATTTCTGTCTTTTTGTTTATTGCTAATATTCCTGATAATAACATAATATAATTAAAAAATATATTGTCAGGCTGGTAGATGACATCCCTACTACATTAAGGAAGCAAGTTATTCACTTTAAACCAATCGATCCTTCTCTCCTGTCCGACACCGAGATGACCCCTGGTTCTTGTTGCCTCTTCACACTGATTGTGTCTCTGCAGTCGCTGTGAGTGTGACTGAGCATGTGGGCTGTGCTCACCACTGCTGCGCGTTACTCTTTGAATGATCTTATCTATCCCGCAGACAGGCCAGTGATGTTTCTTAACATCATGGGTAATTCTTCAGTACGGCCCCCTGCACTAGCTGAAAACTGCAACCCACATTAGTAGCTGTAAATAAAGAAAGAAAAATGTGTTATTAACACCATCTTTGATTGCTAGTATTTTTACTTATCTGTCCGAAGAAGAAATTGATCTATGCATAGAAAATTGTGACTGTCATTGTGGCATGAAAACCTCCACTCTAACCCTGAATCAGGTAAGGTAACTTTATTGGTACCCATAGGAAGATTTGGTTGTCAGTGAGTGAGTCGTCCTCCTTTTACACACACACACGACAGATATGATCATGACAAAGGGACAATAATGATCAATACTAAAGAGACAAGCCCTTAGTAAAAACAAGATAAAGTAACCCATTGTAAGAATAAGACAAATAAAAACAAGATAAAAATAAGACTACACCCTCAATCAAGTAAAAATCAAGCTAAGAATATAAATTTACCACTGATTAATAAAACATGGTGAGTAATAACAAGGTACAATTAACAATAATCCACCAATTTAAAATGCTATGACTTCACTCATTCTATAGACACGTCCTTTTCTTTTAAACTTATTTAACAACTTATTCATGATTAGTGGAAGGTCTCATATCGACGCTGTCCTGCGTTGTAGCTTAGTTTATGCGGACTTCTCTGTTCCTTCTTGATATTCTTTGGGAATTCTCATTGTTTTGTTTTGATAAGTCAATGGTTGACTTTCTGAAATAAAAATTAACAAGTAGATCGATCAAATCTCAGTAGGTCCATTCAGCACAAGTTCAATTTAATACATGCTTGTGACAAAATGACACAGAAATGAATAATCCTCAAACTGATCTTGAATTAACAAACTAAGTATCTGACATGTTAGCCTCTGCTGTCTCTTTGTCTCAGCTCGAATTGTGAATTTTCATTGGAATATTTTTCTAATTTCATCGCAGGTAAGTCAACGTTAGCTGCGTTTAAAGACACCTCCAGTTTGCCACAGCTTCTTTCATACGCCACAATGGAATTTCATGCTGTGTTCTGGTATTTCTCATTATTCTTGCCTAATTCCATCATTTGGTGGTTTATTCCTCAAAGTGTTAATGTCCCTTCCTATCTTCTCCCTGTCACTTTAAGTTAATGTGTAAAATGCAATCATGATTTTAATAAAAGGACCAGTATCCATCACGAGTTTAGATGTTTAACTTCTCCAGACTGGGTAACCTTGTTTGATTCCAGGCAGGCCGGCGGTTTGGCAGCCCTGCCCGCACACTCTGATGTGTGCTTTTCGTTTAATAGGCGACTGCACACTGGCTTCAGAAGCACATTCACATTAGACTTGAAAGGAGCCTCCAGCATCAGCCCTGTGGTCTGACTAGAATATCAATCCATCCTCTCCTCCTTTGATTCTGCTCTCGAAAACTACACCTCCTCTGAGTGATGAGGATGAGCAGACGGCAGGTAGAACACAGAGGGGTTCAGAGAGGGAAAGTGGATAATACACGAGGCCAGGTGTGCTCAGAAAGTATCACACTGTAATTTTTAAATATGAGCTAGTGGCATTTCTCTGCATAACAACTGATGCAGAAATAATTTGCCTATAAATGACCAGTTGTTGACTGCTCTCCCTAAGTTTAAACCCTTATAGGTTAGGTTGTTTAAACATAGACTGTTTAAAATACGGATGTAGTCTTATTGACCCCTAAGTTTCTGTGGAGGTATTTGGAAGATAAAGAAATGCCGTTAAATAGCCTTTAAAGGTACAGATAAAACACAGAGCACAAAATCCCTTGAAGCAGTTGCCTGAAGGTCTTGATGTTTAATGTTCATACGTGTGTCAGTGCTTCACTCTGAGTTAGGCTTCGCACTTGAGTGAGCCTTCAGGTATATTGAAACCAATTTTTACCCAAAATATAGAATAATTGAAATTCACCACGAGCTTTAGAAAATAATATGATCAAACCAAGATTACACTCGAGTGCTTTATTGATTTACTATATTTTCTTCACATTTAGTTGGTGTTCAGTCATTTTTAATACCTCATATTTTCCAGAGAAGTTCAGAAAAGTGGCTAACGCTGAAACATGTTCAATAAGATGATTTGAAAGATATTAAACTAAAAACCATGATTGAACAGTGCTGAATAACTCAAATTCATTTTACAAGCAATAATGCCAGATATTCTTTGGGTCTATCTCCTCAGATTTGGAAATTGGCAGATTGATTCTGTTCTTAATCGTTATGAACTAAATGCATTTCGGTTTTGGGCTGACATTTGATGTTGTGATCCAAGAAACAACTTTGACCATTTTACTTTTTTAGGGGGGCGTTTGAGGCAAAATGAGTGTAAACAAAAAATCACAGTTAGATCTCTCGGTAACAAAACTGGTTTGCCACTTTTCCTTTTGACTTTATCTTTTGCATGGAAATGCTTTTGTGTGAGTGATAAATCACAAGTGGCTTAAAGCAGTACTATGAATATTGTCTGATTTATTTTATCTTTTTTATTTTATTATCTTCGATTGATTATTGAGGGAAATCTCCAAGGGACAACTCCAATGGATGGTAGGAGATTTTTCTGTCTGATTTGGTAATAGAAGTACACCTTTACTAGCAGAGACAGACTGCATAATGGTGAGAATAATAACATACTGGATGTCATTACAGTACATTACTGTCTGGCTCACTCCAGGCCTGATATCATTCATCATTGTGTCTTTTTGTGAAATGAGCATAAATGTGAAACATCAGGGATGAAAATGGACTGAATTCCATCACCCTGACAGTCAATCTCTCCAGGGGAACGACATCTCTGACACGTTAGCGGCTGATTCTTCTCCCTGAGCACTTCCGTTGTCCCATCTCTGCCCTAGAGTCTGCAATGAAAGCTTGATCTCTTAATGGGAGCTGTGCTGTTCACCTCCGCCCACACATCCCCAGCTCTGTGTTTCCCTTTCTAAAAGAGGTTTACCATGAAAGCAGGGTCTCTGCCCCCTCTCTGCATTATCGCTCCAAGGAACTTCCTCACTGTAGGAGGATGTGTGAGTGGAAGTCTTCTCTTCTGAACGTCTCTCCATCCAAGGTTCAGTGTGCTCGACGAAGGTGGTGGGTGGGTGTGCTAAGATGGCAAGAGAACTGAAATGGAACTCCCAGATCTTTCCGCCCACGTACCATTCCCTCATAAAGGCACCGGTTCTTTTTAGTCTGGCTATCTGCCTTCTCCATGTCAGCACGATTGTCAAGCTTTGTGTGATCTGCTGTGACTCATTCATCGTTCAGGAGAGAACTGAACACTTTGCTTTCTTTGCAGATCGTGCAGAGACCGAACTCTTTTTCTGGTGCTTTAGATAAATAAATGCGGCGCTCCTCTAACGGCTGTTGAACGTACTTACTGCTCTGAAACACGTCTTTTGAGAAATAGTGATGTGTGGCATCAAAGACATTTTTGGAAATGGAAAATCATCCAGTGGTTTAAATATAAATGACACAGGGAAAGCAAATGGTCTGCAGCTGAAGCACTGGGCTCTGTACGAGTTTTACTAAATCCATTATAGATTCTATTTGTTTAGAAAAGCCAAAGCGAAATGAAGGAAGCAAAGGATTCACAGTCACTTCAGGTGTCTTTCTACCAACCTGTTTTTTTATTAGCGATTACAATTTATGCAAAGAAAAACCTGAGTGGGAAGGCTGCAATTTTGCAAAACAATTACAATGGAATAACTCGTGACATATGTTAAATATGTGAATTCCTTGTCACTCAAGCTTCCTCTTCATTACAGTGAGAACAAATATTGGAACACAACACATTGGTTTGTGTAGACGGCTGAGACTGTAAAGTTCTTCTAATTGACACATGAAACAAATACATACATACGCTGATCATCCATGACAATATAACCACCTGCCTAGTGTTATGTAGAAGCCCTGTTGCACTCTAAAACAGCACTGATCCCTAAAGGCATGGTGTATTCTGACACCTCTCTTTTAAAACCAGCATTAACTTTTAATCAATTTGAGCTCCAGTAGCTCTTCTGTTGGATTGGACCACACAGGCATTAGCTCCTCAAGTGCATCAATGAGCCTTACATACAACGAAACTTCAATGCTTTAATAGTGCATGAATTCACTAGGGTTTGGCCAATTGATGACGTTGCTATTTATTGACCATCACAACATCAAGACTCATGTTCGATTCCCAAAAAAACTCCACTAGTACCTTTAGCCCTGCTTAATTTACAACTTATAAGAAGAACTTCTGTGGGTGCCAATATGTCTAAAGGCCCTGACACATCAAGGAGAACTTCGGCCGGCTCTCCTTGTTGTACCGTCGGTGAGCGGTTGTTGCCCTAGTTTTTGCGATGTGTCTGATTCCGTCGGCCTGTTTTGGCCGATCCGACATGTTGAATCGGCTTTGGTGAGAGGCATCTCTCTGATTGGCTGTTCGGAGATTTAATTTATCTCATGCTCTCGACACGGGTTCGGGAAAGCCCCTTGAGCCTGCCGCTGTAGTATCCATTCTTTCACCCATTAGTGCGGTTTCTCCTTATTTGTCGCCTCCGCCTCTTCTTTTGTTTTTCCACTAAGACCAAGGGCTGACAACGCCAGTGCCATTTTCAACTTTTTATCAGACATTATTCTCTATTTGTAGGCTACCTATAATACGAGTGGTGCACGACAGTGGTGTGAAAATGGTCTTCTCATTTCATAACAACGAGCTAGCTCCGCCCCTCACGCATGCGCAGAACGTACGTGGTGGTTGGCTGTCGGCTGTAGTCTTTGCGGTGTGTTCTAGTGCAACTTTTTGGCCAAGACGTGAGGCGACGCCCCGGGCAGCCTTCGTCGCCACTAGTTCTTTGCCGTCTGCTTGGTGTGTCAGGGCCTTTAGGCAATGGAAAGTGAGTTATATTCTTTCTGAAAAAAATTGGGAATAATTGCTCAAAGCAAAATTGCATTGAGTCACAAAAGCCAGTGGTTTGACTTGATGTCAGGTTCTTGTCTCTGTAGATTTCACCTGATCATTTTAAACCTGATCTCTTGACATTAGCATCTTTTGATGTGTGGCTCTTTGTATCCTTCTTTCTTCATTCATGTCAAAACTCGGATAAAAGGCCTCCTTTCTCGCATTTACTATTTCATGTATTATACAGAAGACTCTGCTCGCTTCAAAGAGATTTTTTGAGAGACTAAATATCATCTGAGATGCTCGTCCACTGAGCAGCTGAGAAAGCGTTGGTCTTACACTGGACAAACTGCACAGACATCTTTCACACTGTAAACTCTGTCTATAAAAGGCCCGAGGCCCTGCTGTGTACGAAACGCTTAACCAGCCTTGCATTGAGTACAAATGTTGTTATGTTTTGTTACACGCTTTCTTGTGTGTGTGATTGAGGTTATAATTTGATTTGTCTCCAAGCAGCACTGAGACGGATGACTAAAAATCTGTCTCTATAGCTACTGAACACTTTGCTATCTCCAACACAACAGGCCCTTACAGTGCCAATGACTTTGATTGAAATAGCACTGCTGGACAAGCAGAGAAATTGATGCAGACATTTTTAATTAAAATGTAATAGCTTCATTACGTTCTCTCCATCATTGAGACAGGAGACGACTCACAATATGTTCTAAAAGGCCACTCTATGCACAATTTTGTTCCACCTTTCAGTACCTTCCTGTGTGGCTGAAATGCATTGCTTTGTGCTTTAGTCGGACCGTGATGGCTCGGGGTATGATACCTGATATCCACTGCAGCACTTCACTAATGCATTCTCTTTCTTTTATTGACCAACGCCATTTCCTTCCTGCAGAGATATATTCACCTTCTGCATGAACATACACAATAGGAAAGATCTCTCGTCAACTTTTTCACACAAAGTACTGCAGAGACGACCTCCTCTGACATAGCACCCGTAAGATGATGACGCTCCTGTATCTGCCTGTGACTCATCCTCATTATCTGCAAATTATACCACGGTATGGCAGAGATATCTTTTTGAGATTTGTCATTTTACAATGTGTCCAACTCCTTGTGAAGATGTTTCTAAAAATGATCCTCTGCCTACACTGATTCGTTGTCCAGAGCTGTAAAAAACAACGCATTGACCATGAAGCCAAACTAATGAGCTTAAAGACTAAAATGTAGAGAAATCTCTGTCGGGATTTTTCCACTGTGTTGTACTTTTTCTGTTGCACACTAATAAACATAATTTTTCATATTCAGTTCTGGTTATTACAGATTTAAAGATGGGTTGAATCCACATTTTTCAAAATAATTGCACTGACAATGTTTTTAATAGGAGCATTATTAATTATTTGGCAACATATTATCAATTGTGATTCTGCAGTTTGTCGTACTGTCTCCCCGTTAACATCCGACAGATTCCTCTCTCTGTATGTGAAATCATTTATTCGATTTGGCATTTGGTATAACATTACAGCTGAACATTTCCCGAGGCACGTGATATGATTTTAGATTGATTTCCTACCTTCCCAGCAGCAGCAGGAGCAGGTTTGTCTTCATGCCAGGCCAATTCTGAATTAAATTCAATTTAGATTGCTTATCCCTCACAGAGAACACAACCTGACATTTAACTTTATACAAAGTTTCTTTCTTTCTGTTTTTTGTTTTTTTTTGTTGAGAGGGTCACGCCTGAATAACCGCGCATTTGCAGCTGCATCTCGCATACCCTCGTGTTCACTCTAAAAGCATTGATTTGAAGGCCTTGCATTTCAGTTGCTTTGCGTTTTCAAATATCACTGAAGATGGAGCACTCGGCTCACCTCGGCTGTCGTTCCACACAATGTCTCCTCCATGTCTGAGCACACAGAAGTCTGCGAGGTCATGTTTATACTTGACTGCACATAAGCTTTTAAAAAGTACAATCTCTCCTCTTTGCTTTGACATTTTTATGAGCCTCACATTTTCTGATATCAATTAGTTTGTCGTATTTACTTGACTGAAAATCGGATAATGTCCACACAGTTTTATGGTTGTCAGCTCCTTTGGACCTGAAAACCCTAGATAAAACGACACAGAGAGCTTTGAACACATTATAGTAAATATAATGGAAAAAGGTTATGCCAGGTAACATATTTAAACCAAGCACAACAAAAGAAATGAATAATTTCTTCAAATTCCCATTCTTTCAGTCAGAACTAGATGTTTTGATGCATGTGAACAGGGTCGTCATTTCCTATCTGGAGTTAAAGTTTGACTTCAAACACACATTTAATGTGACCTGACTAAATTCATCAGGTTCTGTTTAACAACATTTCTTACTTGATGATTGCTTGATTAAGAAAATACTACTTGGTGGGTTTTTCAGTCCCGGGGGAAGACGGTTCCCAAATGTAGATGCCACAACCTTAAAGGCACGGCCTCATTTACTTTTCAGTCTTGTGCGAGGAACAACCAGCAGACCCTGGTCAGAGGGACCTCAGGGACCTGCTGGTGTTACATGGCCTCAGCAGCTCAGTGACGTAAGTCGGAGCTTGACCATGCACCGCTCTAAACACAATAACAAAAACTTTAAACTGGATTCTGAAACTGATGGGGGGGGGGGTCCAGTATAAAGACATAAGGACAGGTGTGACATGGGACCGTCTAGATGATTTCTGTTTGCTGTTAACATTGTGAATAACTACCCTTCAGTTTCAATTATAAGAAAGTAGAACCCATTGTAGACGAGGGGAGATGTGGTTCAATTGAAAATGAAATAAAACTCTTAATGTTGGGGGATTTCTTTATTTGTTACCATATGCAGACAGATTTTTCCTCCTTATTTGAGTGCCTCTCTAATTTCCTTGCTGTACTTAGTGGGCTGATGTGCTTGACGAGGTGGAAAATGTGCTTTTTATTGTACAGTAGCTTTGCCGCGTCTCCTGAGTCTCCGCTCATCTGATTTGATGCTGTAGGTTCTTTTTTTTTCTTTTTTTCTCTTCACACAACAGCTGTGCTTCTCTGTGTTAATGGAAGAGATTAAATCCACTGTCATCAAGAACTTAATGATTTGTTGCTATTCTGGTCCTCAAACTGGGCTGTCAGGCTGCAGATATTAATCTATCAGTCATGCATTATCAATCAAAGGGTTATTGCTTATAGTTTCTCGGCTAGATCTGAAAAGGAAAAGGATATCTTTGTAGGATTCATAGAGAACGAGCCTCGTGTATGCTCAGGGTTTGGTTTCTAACTGAAGCTTGCATCAACACCTTTCTGTCATTTATCAGTGTAGCTCGACTGAAACTGTGTCCTCTCTTCTTTTTTTTTCCCCCACTGTGTTTCAGCTACTTGAAGGCAGCTTCATGTCCCAGGTCAGCCACGAAGTCGACGGGCTTATCTTCCAGCCGTGCGGGGTGAGTCTCCATGCATGTCTCACAATCTGTTACCTTTCACGCCATAGGTTGACTGTGGGTTACACCTTCTTTTTTTTTTTTCTCTCAAAAAAAAAAACGCTCCTACATAAAAATATGACACTTCTCCAGCCGGCTGTTTGTCACTCTTTCATAGAAAAGTCTCGCCTACTGTTGTTGTAAACAAACCACACTCCTGCGTGATTTCACATAAACAAAACTCCCTCTGTATCACACTGCACAGTAAAACAGGAACATGGCATTCTTTATGATGGAAACGGCCTTGGGTTAGAATGATGATTTACTCTGCGTTAGAAAAGCAGAAAATCACTTTTATCTGTGACAGTAATGCTCTTCCTCCTTGTTCTTTCTGTGATGGATTCAAGGACCCAGATTCCACTGACAATCACATAAAATATATCTCACATCACATAAAGGTGAGGATAAGCATATATGGAACCTTGCCGCAGGTCGATAAAGTGCATACTGACTCTTGTATTGTCGTCTCAGCTCTGGTACATTCTTTTTCTTTGAATGGCCTGTTTCTCAATGTGTCTAAATTCTATAACTTCTTCAACATTTGAATGGTTTGCTTCAAAGAGGTTTATTTTAGTGCATTGAGGAAGTTATAGAAAAAGAATGTATCACAGCTGAGACGACAATACAAAAATGACTAGTCGCTGGTCAACACAATGGAAACGCTTCTTTTTAATAAATAAGTATAAATTTGAATATTAAAAATGAGACCCATCTTAAGTAAGTAGGGTCAACATTACAATGCACAGGTAGGTGCTCCGGCCCCAGTTTCAAAAAAGCAATACTTTAAAAAACAGTAATACAGTATTAAACTGTAGAATCAAAACAAAAAACCTTAAAAACTCTTTGTATGTAATAATGATGATGTGTTGTTTTTTTCAGTAGAACTGATCAAAACCAGACATTAAAAACTACCTGACCAGAGTAGAAACACACAGATTACACACAACAAGAGAACAGTAGCATTATGTTAAATTCAAAGAAACAATACTGAGTTGTAAATCAATTAAATTGTATAATAGTGATTCTTTTTTTTACTCTAGAGTCTCTGATTTTATCATTTGTCATACATTTGAGCCGTTATGGTGAATTTGTAAAAGCTACACGAGCAGACAAATGTTTGTTGGCTTGTTTGAATCTAACAGATTTGCATTACAAAGAGCTGAAAAAGCACAAAGGATTATGGGTGTTCACATTTTGTGTGTGGACACCTGCTTCGATTTAGTTTTGACCACTTACATGTTGACCGTCTCTTCAGTCAGAGCTGAATAATCAATGGGATAAACAAAGGTAGCCACTGCACAATGAGATGTTGTATCAGGTATTTGGTTTCCCTGCTTTAGACTGTGTTTGTTTCCACTTGCATTCATTACATTCAATCCATAAATACAGATCTGTCTGCCCCATGTGAGGAAGGGTGTGATTTGAAAAAGTCCTTGTTTGTGTCTTCTTCATTCCCCAGTTTCTCCCAAGTATCACCAATAATCTAAAAATAATGAAAACACTTTATAATGAAGCTAATTTCCCCCGGGCTGAATAAGTGGATACAGTTCTTGTTATTAAATTTTCCCTTTAAGAGGGGCGCAGATGTAATCGCGGTTAGGTTCCGCCCCATCAATGGAGGCTTTAGTTTCTTTAGTCATGGGCTCCAAGTCAGATCTGTGGCTTCTTCACCTTATGTAATTCCCCAATCTCTCATGCTGATTTCCTACTCCATCCACTACCCTATCAAATTATGGCAAAAAGCCCAAAAGTACACCTTTTAAAAAAGATTTCCCTTTAAACCTCTTTTTCTATTTTTTTAATTAAATGTTTTTTTTTATCATGAAGATAAATGAATCACACTTACAGCAGTAAAGGAACGCTTACTGCTAACCTGCTCAGTTATATGAGCGTTTATGCATGACCCTGATAAATAAAAAGATAAGATGTTGCACAGGACATAAACCAGACACAGGGCTGCAGAATATGGCTCTGTTTGCCTTTAAGTGTGTTGTTAATCAAGGGTGATTAGGTATCTTCACTCCTTATTGAAAGCAGGAGACGCCTCCTGAAATTCTCTAGAAATCCCTTATCACTCGGGCCCTAGTCTTTATAGAGCAAATAAAAAGTGGCTATTCTAGGGAAACTTATTCAAGTAGTCTATGTTGTTGTCCCTCTTGTTGTTGGCTTTTTTTCCCCCTTTTTGCTTTTCTCTATGATTGGTGAAGTAATTGTGTAAAACTGTGTCCATAGCCATCAGCTAGAAACAGTTCTCAGCAGGGGAGTTTGAGAGAATTTGGCAGCTGACACGTTTGTCATTTGCGAATCCAAAGCTAGGTAATTGTTGTCCCTGTGCTTGATCAAAATGATCAACATAAATGTCGTATTTTTGCAGGTGCTTGTAATTGCAGCCTTTCCATTGTGTTTAGTATAGACCTGTCGGGTAAATTATACTCTACCGTTTGTATTGGGAAGAGAAAGTGACAAATCTTTCCCCCCTTCATGTGATGCAAGACACTCTTCAGAGATTTTGTTTTTGTTTTTTGGGGAATGTAATGCATTTCCAAATAATACATAATCCTGACGAGATACTGGATTTGGATTTATAGCTTCGGGGTTGCTGGGTTTTCCCTCTGTGAATTTGATGGCTCATGATCAATTGGGTCAGACAGGTGTTGTAATCTCCATGGCTGCTGGATATGAGGATGTCCTTTGGTTTTATTGAACCAGGTGAGAAAACAACATCATCCGCATCCCAGTCACGGATTAGAAACACACTGTTAAACAAGGCTTGTGATTTGTTTGGACAGGTGCTCTTTCCAAATTTGAAATGATTGCTGTTCAAAAAGCAGCCAGGTTGTGCAAATGCTCTGTCAATAAGAAAACTGATTGAACGGGCAGGCTGTTGTTTAAAAAAAAAAAAAAAAGTCTCTGTTTTTTTTTTGGCATCTGTCTTTTTTCGCTGTGATTATAACTCTCGCCTTATTTTGGATGAGAGTCCTTTCACAAAGCTGCAAGGCTGCTACAACACACATCAAATTAAAGAAATTACCCCCATTGAGCAAGATTTCCATTTATCCAATTAAAACTGTCCTTGTCAAATTACCAATCGTTAAATGGTCTTTCAGCAGCTTCATGATTCCGACAGAAGGAAGTGTCTCCAAACTCTTGAAGGTCGGCAGCTGGTTCTGGTCCGCACAG